>NC_064626.1:702608997-702921914 GCF_023864275.1 Schistocerca cancellata
GAACATTAACAGAAGAAAACCAGGCGTTACATCGAGACTAAAATAATGATGCATCACGCTACTCGCGCAGTAAAATCTTTCGTTTCCTGATGATCTGCAACGTTTCTGTTGATACAATTCCATTCTCACAGATAAAGTTGTTAAAACTATAAATCAGCTTAAGTATTTTCAGACACAGTTATTTAAAACACATTCAACTTCTAAACCGGTAAAAAAAATATAACTAAACTGCTGACATGTGCAAAATTCTAAAACTATGGGACGTGAGATTACGAACGTACAGCAGCTGAAAAGAATGACGCTGCCGCGCGATGTGAACCATCAGTTCAGTGGCGCCACACGTAAAAGAGTTGCAGCTACACGGCTTATGTTATTTAAAAACAATCGAACAGGTGCCAGAGTTCTTGTGAATGATGGATGGAGGCTTTATTTGCGCTCAGTGAAACAGTTACAATTACAATTCCCAGTCGGACATGGTGAAAAATTAATAGCGGCCCTGCTGCCTTACCTTGATTTTAATAGTCTTTGTGCCCACACAGACGTGCAGTTACATGGCACAGGCCTGGGTGACAAGCCTAGAAAGAGGCAAACGTGACACACGCATAGGTATCTTGGATAAACAGGTGAACAAACTGCCAGACAGGTTCCCGCAGCCGCGTCATTTCAGAATTCTGGCACGTGGGTGGGAGCCACACGATGTTTCTCTGCTTCTCTCTCTTTCATCAGGATTACTGTTTGCTTATTTTACTTAGCGACTATCAGCACACGAAACGAAATAAGCCATTAAAGGACTGCTTCACGCAATTTGAAGCCAAGGTGGACTAAAATTTTCCAGTCTGTCATGTTGTCACGCATGAATCTAACAGTTCTTTATTCACCAAAATATGAGTGCCGTACAGCGATTGCTCGCATTTCGTATTTTGCAACGCAGTTGAGGACGTTGACTCGTTTCAGAACTGGAGCGAGACGACAGATGTAAAAATTAAAACTACTGTTAATATACAGGATGAACCATTTATTTTGACCATCAAAAATAACTATCTGTCCAGAGGTAAAACAAAAAAAAGGGTCAAGCAAATGCTGTATGGCTGCCAGAGGCTTTAGCAGGCATGATTACTTTTCTTGTGACTTTGTTCTTTTCGAAGATATGAACAGACTTGTTCAAAAAGTATCACAGTACATGGTTCATGTAAACATGACGTTATCAAAAACGTAACACAAAACTGACTTTGACTCTCCTGTAGTAGCAAACAGTCCAAGTACCCCGCGTAACGTGAAAAACGAAAATGTAAATCGCTCATTACTGTGTCCCCAACTTATATTTTTCGTGCATGAGTAGCATTTGTACCTTTATTAGTTTGTCTACATTGTACTCGCACAAACCTTCAACTAAAATTGGTTGACTGAATGAATAACAAGTGTGTCTTTTCCTTGTGTTCAACTTCAACAAGCCATTTCCTTTGGCACTGACGGCCACACTCTTCGGGAGGACGACGGTTCAATCCCGCGTCCGGCCATCCTGATTTAGGTTTTCCGTGATTTCCCTAAATCACTCCAGGCAAATGCCGGGATGGTTCCTCTGAAAGGGCACGGCCGACTTCCTTCCCTAATCCGATGAGACCGATGACCTCGCTGTCTGGTCTCATTCCCCAAAAACAACCCAACAACAACAAACTGTCATATGTCATCAACCACGTGTCTACAAAATGGTTCAAATGGCTGTGAGCACTATGGGACTCAACTGCTGTGGTCATAAGTCCCCTAGAACTTAGAACTACTTAAACCTAACTAACCTAAGGACATCACACACATCCATGCCCGAGGCAGGATTCGATCCTGCGACCGTAGGGGTCTAGCGGTGCCAGAATGTAGCACCTTTAACCGCTCGGCCACTCCGGCCGGCCACGTGTCTACAACCTTTATTTGTACATCCATTACTTATATTCCTGTACAGGGGAAACAAAGGAATACTGCATCGCTGGCCGTTGTGGCCGAGTGGTTCTAGGCGCTTCAGTCCGGAACCGCGCGACTGCTACGGTCGCAGGTTCGAATCCTGCCTCGGGCATGGATGTGTGTGATGTCTTTAGGTTAGTTAGGTTTAAGTAGTTCTAAGTTCTAGGGGACTGATGACCTCAGATGTTAAGTCCCGTTGTGCTCAGAGCCATTTGAACCATTTTTGAATACTGCATCGTACTTCGGAAGAACACAGCCACTGCTCTATCATATTTATCCGCAGACACCGGTCAAGTGACTTTCAACTAAAATGTCTCGCCTGTACGGGAATATGTAATGGATTAATGGAGGTACGAGTACAGTTTGTAGATACATGGTTGACGACGTATGGTTGTATGGTTGTCTGGGTATGGCTGCGAGTCGCGCTCGGGTAGCCTAATGGTGAGATGACCGCTCGCGATAAAAGGGAAATGGGTTCGAGTCCCGGTGCGGAACAAATGTTCACTGTCGTCATTCAGTTATACAGGTGATGGTTACCCATATTCGTAGTTGCGAATACTCTTCATGCAATTCATTTCTGGCTTATGTCGATACGAATGCAATACGGTTACATTTGAAATTTCTCCACCGTTCTTAGGACAGGGACGTTAAGTTTGGTGGCGCCTTTGTTGCTCTTACAAGAGAAGTGTTCCAGGAATAATACGGAGCTATATCTGTTCCGTCACACACCAAGATAATTTATCTATAGAACACTGCGTTTACGTACAGTCAATGTTTGAAGGTTACTGAAGCTGAAGACAGCATATTCACAACACCCATGAATGAAGTATTATTTGGTAAAAATTTAAACATTGGCTTCAGACTGTGTATGTTACCACATGCACTACTTACAAAGCCTTATTTCCCACAATAGAACTCATTGCGTTATCGTGCGTTCTTGCTTTATTCGACACCGAAGTACAAAATGAAGAATTTCAGTGATGTGATTAAAACACAGCGGAACGGAACAGCTCGTAGTAAAGCTCTAGGTCGGGGTTGGGTCGGTAACGGCTTTATTATTTCCATATAAAACTTTAATTGTAACTAAATTACTTTTATTAGTAACGATTTAACAAAATTGTCGTTACTTTTTTACCGCACGCAACATACTTTGTCGTGAGACTCTCAATATTGCGTAATACCGGCCTTTATTTAAAAAAAAAAGTTTCGAAATTAAATCTTTTCGATAACGTACCTAGTAAATGTCTGAACTATAATTTTAGTGCCGTTATTATATTTAATTCCTGCTCACTCGTTCATACCATTTGTATTTGAAAGTTTTGTACGCAACGAGGAGTATATGAAGGTCACGTGACGCGTCACACGTGAATAGCATGCAATCAGCGATGTTACATTTACTTCCACGCTTTTCCAACACAGAGAAGAAAGCGGACGCACGTATGGATTGTCCAGCTTACGATGAAGTGTTTGAATTTTTAACGTCGGATGGAAGAAAATGATTCCTTTATTTGCAGTCTGTGCGTCAGTGGGAGAAAAATACAAAGCAGTTGAAGCTCCATACCGATCTTAAAGTAACACGTACTGGTAAGTTTTCTGCTTGCTGTTAGCGATAGATATTTAAATAAAAGTCTGATTGATTCTATTGATTTACTTAAATAGGAAATATTCTCAATATTTTTAACCATGCACATGAAAAAACTAATATACTCAATTCTCACTTTCGTCTAGAGCAAACATTCACATTTCCTAAAACAAATTGAGCAAAACCAAACGTAAGGCAAAAAAAGAAATTACAGCAATAGCATTACAGGTTCCCCGCCTCCCCCCCCAAAAAAAACAAACAACACACAACTCTTGGAGCAACCCTTCGACAATATGAAACCTGAAGTATGGTTGACAGAGAACTTCATCATAGATTCTGCTCAGCTTTTCCGCATAGTAGAGGAAACATCACTTAAAAATCTTATATGTCTGGGTTTGCCAAAGTCTGTGTCAATTGTGGCAAGAACATCTATAAGTGGTAGATTTAATAGGGAATCTGAGAGAATGAAAAATCAAATCCACGGTGAACTTGAGAAGGTGGATATGGTGGCAGCTACCATCAATGTGGGGAGTAAAGGCAGAAGGTACTCCATAAATCTCTCATATTTTAGATTTTAGTAATTTTTATTTTATTTGCTTGCTTACTTTATTTTATAATTCATTGTGGAGTCAACACAGTTCTCAGTAGCTATCCTTGCGTTTTACGGTCTCTTCATTCACTTTTCAAATACATAACGTTATTGTTTTAGGAGCTTCATTGGAATAACCGGGCAATGGCTTGATCCAGTCACACTGAAAAGAAAAGTGGCAAATGCTGGCATATAGACGTATGAAAGGAAGGCATACATACTATACTCTGGCCAATTAAATAAGCAAAAAAATTGTTAGAATATCTGCTAGAGAATAATGCATACAGCACCACAACAGACAATGGCACAAAGTTTTGGAAGGCCTTTAGAATGTTCAAGAGGCCAAATATTACTGCTGAACAAGAAGACAATAATGAAAATGATGCTGGTTTAGAATTTATAAATGCCTTAAATATATAAGAATCAGTAAGTGGAAATGTAAGTGCTGAAGAAGAGATACTATTGCCCCCTCGTCACCGTTATTCAAGTCGTACGTTGCATTTGATTGCCGTGAAAGATTCTGAACACACATTTGAAAATATAAAATTTTAAAAAGAAAACGTTTCAAGGAACTCCATGACAAAGTCCTCCAAGCTTCTTTGAAACAAACAGAATCAGTCAACAAAAATTGAAGATCATATCAAAGGTACTTGGGGTGTCTATTTGTTAATACCTGTAATTGTGAGCTGGAACTCTATGTACGTGACTGCCCACGGATCTGCAAATTGATGGATAATGGCAATTAAAAATTGACAGTAGCAAGTATTTTTGTTCATTGCCAAGACTAACGCCTAAAGAAGTTACTTTTCTGAGAGACAATTGTGAAATGGTAAGTCCATTGGCATAGGCTTCAAACTTTTTCCAAAATGAACACACTTGTTTACGGGAATTCATCTCCCATCTTTGACTGCTTTGAAACAAACTGACACTGTCCAGACATCTGCTTGACGCTGTTCTGCTGGGATTGCACAAGAGGTTTTAACATGCATTTGCATCTCATCCCGTCTGCATGCTTTCACTCAGAATTCAAAACAAAGTGGACCGATCATTCACATGTCTGCATAGCCAAGGGTCATGTGCTGGAAGCCATGCTGCTAGATCTTGAACGATTTTTGCTAAATCCTGTAACAGATATACAGATGCTCAATATGTTTTCCACAATCAAAACCCTCTTTACTAAATACAACACAGGCATAGCAGCTAGTGTACCTGTAGAGAGAGTTTTAACTTCTGCTGAAAATGAACAAGCAGTTCCAACTGAGAGGCACGGAGGTAAAAGAGACTGTAGACAATGTATTTAATATTGAAAGACATTAAATGTCGTTTCCATTCTACATGTTTAGGGCCAATTATTTATTTGCGGATGAGTTACAATTATAAATTTTGAAAGTAACTATAATAATAGCTATAACTGATACAATTAGTTTTGATGTATAAACTATAGCTATGTTACTTTTCCTAGGAAGTAACTTTAATTGTAACTCAATTACTTTGAAAAACAAACTTTGCCGAGGCCGTTGCTAGATGTTTTTTCCGGCCTAGGCGAGAACTGAAAAATGACGCCTTCTCTCTTTACTAACAGCGGTCTCCACGCTATCCGCAATAAATGCAACCGTCAGCGAAGTGCAGTATGCAAAAAAGATATTTCAGTATGCATTAATGTGGAAATTACACTGAGACAACAGCTTGCAAGCACAAAACACAGAATTTCTACAATTATGTCCCGTCGATAAACAAGATATGACATTCTCTTCCTGGTTATTATTTGCGTATACGTCGTCAAACTTTGGATAACTGATTTGTTTGAGAAAAGACAATCTAATACTTTTCTCGTGCTGCGAATTTCATACACTCAGAGACAAACACAAAATCATTTTGATGTATGGGTATGATGAACTGCGTTTACCTTTTACTTCTTTTAGGTATGTTGAAAGAGAAGTGCAGAACCTAGTTTGTGAGTACATGATCGATTATAGACAGGAAATAATAGTAGAACTAAAAACATCGACAGAACCACACGATACAACTAACGCTTGACAAATGATCTGCAGAGTCAAAAATAAAGAGAGGGGACTGAGGGAGTATCCTATGAAGTCACAACTTGATCGCAAGCCAGAACCCGTGTCTCCTTCCAGCGCTCGACGGACATCAATCTGGTCATATTTGTTTTCGTGTCATACTCGATAGCGACTGCTTAGTTTCACGTAGAGTCAGAGTATATAAAGACTTATAAAGTAATTGTTCCGCACGACTTTCAAAACAATTCAATGTTTTCATTTTTCCTCTTTTTTATTTTTTGTCCTCAATTGTTCGGTTTTTTTTCTCTGTTTAATTTGAAATTAATTTTTTCCGCTCCCCTAAAATTTTCCCGGCCTATGCGGCAGCCTAGTCTTGCCTAATGGTAGAAACGACCCTGAACTTTCCACACAGCGTTAGCAACACTGAAGATTGTCCACAAGCACCGGAATCAAGGAAATTTATGAACGTTTTTAATTACTTTGACACGATTGTTGCATTATCATACACCATTCCAGCAGTGTTAACAGTAACATCACTTCAAAAATTTTGAAGTCAGTCAGAACAGTGAATAACGTGATGCTGTTTCCCAATATCAGCAGCTTTAACATCTCTTAAATAATATAATAATCCATTTCACTTGCTCAAGATTCTTGAACGGGCTTTTAGACAACTGTTACGTTCAACTTGAACTCAGCTGTACGATATCATGACTTCAGATTATTCTGCAGTCCCATACAATACCTTGACTGATTATCTGAATGACTAGTTTGATTTTCACTGCAAACAACCGTAGTATCAGCTGTTCTTGATTTTTCGTGAAATCCGGTGTTTCTCTTTCACCTACAGGCAGGAAGACGATTGCAAGCCATCTAGCGAGCGAACTTTGCACTGCAGCGTGGTCGCCAGCGCCGCGAGACATCTAGCGGCAGACCAATACACTACTGCCCCTTGGGCCATCAGCTACCGTGGAGGGATGTGCAAAAGTGTTATTTTCTCACACTGCTGGTATACAAAAAAAAAAAAATTACGGATAGATATTGTGATGTAAGAGAATGTAGAACTCTGCCCAACTATAATTTCTAATATGTACCGTGGCTTGACCGTGCGGTTGTCACACAAATTGCTAGCCTTCTTCAGAAACAGTGCCAACACACAGGATAATCAGATTTTCACTACATATGATGCTGCCACCACACTTTTTGAGAGTCGCTTCTAGCATTTTTTTCCCCGTCTACTACTATCGTTTTCCAGAGTAATGCACTAGTAACAATCTCGATTTACAGTCGTTGACTTAAAAGAATAACGTTAAACAGAAAACTACGTACTTTACAACAATAGCATTGCAATATTAATTTGTTCAAATCAACTTGAAAAGAACTAAAACTCTGAGTGCAAAAATTTTTCTGTTGAGGAAAGCCCGAGGGATGACGATAATAAATGTATAAGGAAGACATCTGAAAGTGCAGGCTTGCGTATGCGCTTCCTGAGATCATCTCCGCATACGATCGTATATAGCACAGCAATTGAAATTATTTCTTAAAATCGAAATTAAAAACAACTGTATCAAGCACATTTCGAGTCAAATGTATAATAGCAATGTTGACAACACAAGGAATACTACCTTGGTCGGAAAACATACTGCCTGAATTCATGTGTACTATACAACTTGCAGTCGTTTTACATCGGAATACACTTCCATGATCAAAATACATGCAAAAGCCCCAATAGCTACGGGACTGCATTCCCTGCTTTCGACATTAAATATGACAATTTGATATTTGTAGTTTTCTTTTACAGGTTAATGTACCTACCACATTAATTTGTGAAATGCATACAAATAATGTTGCTCCATCGTATTCCGTAGACTTAATATTATGAATGGGATTTACATACCTCTCGTGTTTTGTTTTTGTGGGTGTGAGTAATAGCACAATGAGGTAGGCTAACAATGTGAATTTAATTCCATTTGGTTGCTGGTTGAATTTTTATAAAATTATCCAAAGATGTCTTAAAAATGTTGAGGAGAGCTATTTTGAAGAAAATCCTTATTTTGTTTTAGCGTTGTCAGATTTGATCTAACACATGTATTTTGTTACATATTGGTCGCCTTAACCAAATATCAAAGCGAACGTGTTCTGAACAAATTTTCTCAGTGTATTTCTCTATTCACATTATTAACTGCCCTGTGAAAATCAATAAATCTGTTTCCATTTCTACATCATATTTTCTTTATAACTGATGGCATGTTAGGAAAGCAGAAATGCTACTTTAATAGTTACTATTAAAAACAGTCTTGATCACGATTTATTTAACAAGGTGACCGGTTTCGACCACTACTGTGGTCATCTTCAGACCATTGAGTAGGAACCCTTTTCTGTTGGAGAATCACAACAGAAAGGGGTTCCTACTCAATGGTCTGAAGATGACCACAGTAGTGGTCGAAACCGGTCACCTTGTTAAATAAATCGTGATCAAGACTGTTTTTAATAGTAATTATTTACAAGACATTGATCACTGCTGTTCCCGTAATGCATTCAAAAATAATACTTTAATAGTGTTTACTCTTCTCCTTCGCTTAAGTAACATGTTACCCGTGTATTGTTTGATCGTCTTCCTTTTTCAGCATTCAGCGGCAATCTTCCATTATCAGCCTTTCCATATGATCATTCAACGTCAAACGATTCTGGTTTTAATTCTAACGACTTCTATTCTCGGATTGATTTTCACTTGCACAAGAAATTTCATTTCTTGTAGCTGTATTCTACTGCTTTTGTTTCTTAGTATTGACCGATCAATCACTCCCACATTAAAGCGTGGTGCAACGAGAGCATTACAGACTGTCGTTAATCTTCCCTTTTTTACTTGGCGTCCCATGCATTTCACAACTAGTCCAGAAACAGAAGTGTATTGTTTAGTTGTCGTTCAAATTCTTAACTGTAGTTGTAAGTTACTTCACGTTCTAATGATCTGAAAGTTTTTACTTGTTCTTTTGTTTCACTGTTGACTACAATATGTAGTCTTTTTGGCTCTCGCCTGCAAAGACAATTACTTTTGTACTGTTGTAACTCTTTTATATGCAAAATATATTGCGATTATTATGCAACAGAGAAATATTTCTAGAAATAGACGATTCCCCTTAAAAATTTAGGCGAAAAGTATTGACTATTATC
The DNA here is from genome assembly GCF_023864275.1 of Schistocerca cancellata. Classification (NCBI taxonomy): domain Eukaryota; kingdom Metazoa; phylum Arthropoda; class Insecta; order Orthoptera; family Acrididae; genus Schistocerca; species Schistocerca cancellata. The sequence goes on from NC_064626.1 coordinate 702,618,311, forward strand.
ACAACAACAGAAAAAATTAGGCATCAACATAGAGTTAAATAAAAATCTTAGCACCGGTAATTACCTTTAATGATAGGGCATGTGGAATATTTTCCTTAATATAGTCTCTGATGCTGAAAATATACATTTCAACAGACGTATGGAACAAGTCATAGCTTCGTGAAATCTGAAACCAGAAAATAACTTACACTCAAGCTTTACAATGCAATGTCCGTTCCAGAGACACTGAACAGTAGAAAGACAGCTTTACTGTCAAGGATTTCGCAACCGTACAGTCATTAGACCCGAGCTAAGCTAATTTTAGGTAACAGTAAGCTGGAGCTAAATTATGAGGACAATAAAATACAAATTACTGAAAATTCAAAAGAAAATGGAAGTGAACACGAATCCAAAGAATCCTAACCTGGCAAGGCTAACCCGTTAAAAACAGTATGAAGTGAAAACTGTGTGTTGATACCCTTGCTTGGTGTCTGACAGTTTTGAGAATCGTTAACAAAAAGCATAGACCTTACTTGCAAACATCACAAGCAGGAGATGACAAAACAGAAAATGTGTGACGGAACTGAACGGTTAATTTAGTTCGAAAGGGAAAACTAATAATCAAGGGGAATTGAGCCAATATAGTAGGGGAAGGAATGATACGCAGAGTTGTGGGAGAATATGGGCTCTGCAATAGGAATGAGAGTGCTATAGTTCCACGTATTGGGAAAATGACAGGAGACACAGGAAGGTAACAGATGGATTACATCACGACCAGATACTGGACTGAAAGACTCGGCTCATAATTTATTAATGATGCAGTGTAGGATGAAGTTGCGAAAATCAACATACAAACATTTGGGAAACTCAAATACTAAGGAATTACTAATTGCGTTCGAAGACCTCAGACGCTACACATACGGAGATGAAGGAGGTCAGTTGAGGAGGAGACCTCTAGAAAGCTAATCACAAACACTGGGCACACAAATATAGACATAAGAAAGGCAACTGAGTGGAAATATTTCAGCTGAGAAGGACATGTCTAAAAAGGCTAATCAAAAACGCTGGGCACACAAATTTAGTTATAACAAAGGTAACGGCGAGGAAATATTTCAATTGACTGACGAAAGAAGGAAAAGCAAAAATGTCCAGGAGAAGAAAGGAATACTGCAGTGTAAGTGTCTCAGAAATTAAATTCATAAGAAGTTTCAAGGGAGCGAATGCTAAATGGATGCAAGAAAAAAATGAAGAAATAAAAAAAGAAATGCTCGTCAGAAAGATGGATCCAGCATATAGAGAAGTTCAAAATACCGTTCAAATTATTCAAATGCAAAGCATCAACGTAATTGTTGAAAAGGAATTCCACTGTTCAACGCAGTGGAGAGGAAGCGGATAGGTGGAAACAGCACACTAAGTGCTTCCAATACGGGAAGGAACTGTCTACTAACGCGATATAGGAAGACATTAATGCCGATTTGCAGCACGTAGGGGATGTAGTGTTACTCAAACGGAGCAATGAAAAGACTCTGATCAAACTAGACAGAAAAGATACTTACATTCTTTCGAATTGCTAAAATCATTGGGGAAATAGCAATCAAATGATTATTTTAGTGTGTGGAATCTATGAAACTGGAACAATACATCGCACTTTCGGAAGAATATAATCCACAATACAGTATTTCTAAGACAGCACTGGAGGATAAATGCGAGAACTACCATACAATCAGCTTGACAGTTACTGCGTCCAAGTTGATGACAAGACTAATACACAAAGGAAAACAGTATGGAGTAATTGTTAGGTGACGAACAATTTAGCTTTAGGAAAGACAAAAGTGCCAGACGGACAGATATAACGTTTTGCTTCATGGATGCATGACTTGAGAAAGATCAGGGAACTTTAATAGGATTTATCGATCTAGAGGAAGCGTTCGACAATGTAAAGTGGTGCAAGATGTTTGAAATCCCTAGAAAAATAGATATACGCTTTTGGGAAGTGTATAATATTTAAAAGAACAGAGACCACAATAAGAATCGAAGACCAAGACGGAAGTGCTGGGATTAAAAACAGCACAAGGCAGTGACGCAGTCTCTCTCTTCCACTGTTCAACGATAAATCGAAGAAGCAGTAAAATAAAGTTCAGAAGCGGGATTAAAATTCAGGTGAAAGAACATCAGTGATAAATTCGCTGATGACACTGCTATCCTCTGTGAAAGTAAAAAAAAAAAGTATTGCAGGACTTGCATATATAACAAATATAACAATTAATTGAAGTCGTCGAGTGTAAGTGCTATTGTTAGATGAAGAGAGTGGCGAGGAGAGGAAATTGTGGCGCGCCACACCAAAACAGTCAAAAGACTGGCGGTAAAAAGTGGGTACGTTTTTAGGCAAATTACGGACTCCCGTTCTGGCAAAGAAGAAAGCCTTGCGTTAAGTGCCGTGTCTGAACCGGAATCGAGTTATTAAGAGCAGTTGGTTCACTCTCAGTAGCTTGGAAGGATCCAGGCCACAGCTTCTTGTTATAATAGCTACGTACAGCTTCTTGTCCTCGCAGTGATGAATTAATCTGTCTCAGAAGCAAAGTCACTTCTTCAGAGAGGTCTTCATACTGAGCCGCAGTAGTTAATAATCAGTTCTCACAGGCTGCGCCAGTTACGTGTTCCGAATCCTCACATGTGAAAACTCTTAAGGGGACCACACCGTGGTTCAGGCCCGAAAAAAATCGATTTTCGGTTTTCATCATATTTCTATAGATTAAGGTTTTATTTAAGTACTCTGAAAACGATTTTGCTGAAAAACTTTGTTTTCTAGCATTTAAAGAGTATTTTACTTCCACGTGTGTTTATATGCCACGCCCACTTTTCTGTCACCCACTTTTCTGCATATATTTTAGATCTTTATATCCCCTACATTGCACGTTAGGGATTTTTTTTACCCCCGAGTGTGTTGGCTATCCTTGGAATGCAACTGTCGGTATGCTTTTGTTTCAGCTGTTTGTAAACATCACGCTTTCAAACACGCGGTTAGTTTTGTTCAAGTGTGATTGCGGGTAGTTGATATAGAAAACTTGCAGGTATATTATGGGCAGGCAATTAGGAGAAATAAAGAAAATCTGGAGGCAATGAAGAAAGACGTTTGGGCCATATTCTTTCATAAGTCCTCTACTCATGATAAGCCACGTCATGGACTGGTCCATCAGGAGTAAATTCGTGGTGCAAACACAATAGGGCTCAGGCAACTGGAGACTCTTATTCTCACCAGCATTATCTTCCTCCTGCTGTTGTTACAGCAATTAGACCTATTTTCAGAGACTTGGCCCATCCAGACCTTCTAAGGAAATGTCTGCATGGGCAGACACAGAACCCAAATGAATGTTTCAACAGCATAATTTGGAACCGCCTACAAAAAACTGTATTTGTAGGCATGCATACAATGAAACTAGGAATTCATGATGCTGTTATTACATTCAATTGTGGTAATATTGGAAACTATTGGGTACTGAAAAAGCTGGAAATTAATACTGGTGAAAATATGATCACTCGGCTGCAATATTGCGATAAAATGAGGATAGCCGATCCAGACAGGTCTGCATCTAATATGGACAAGGAAGCAAGACAAACATCCAAGAAGGTGAAAAAGGAGCTAGAAGACCTGCTAGGGGCCAAAGAAGGGCTATGATATTCCGCAGAATAGTTTTAATTAACTGTAAGTAACAAATTTCAAAATTTTTTCTGTAAAGTCATTTTACCGCAAACTAAAATTTTCAGTACATATACCCCATTATATCAGAAACTATCACAGATAAATCAATGAAATTTTCAGAGACTCTGCATAACGTTAAAAGCCACATCTGGTACTACACTCATGAATATTCCCCCATTAGGAAGTTAACAAAAAAATCTTTTATGCAGAAAAACCTTAATATTTTTTGTCACTAAATTTAAAAAAGTATCTCGTAAAAACTATAAAATGGATAAAGTAGATTTTAGTACAGTTGACTTTATTAGCATCATGTAACATACAGTAAAAATATTAAGGTCCTGCATCTAATAGTCTTTTTCAGAAATGGGTCAAATACTTGCCGCAATTAACATGGGTTAGATGGGCAGGGTGTGTCCCATTAAAGCTTTTTAAACGAAACAAACGTTATTAACAATCTACATCTTTACTCTTCATGTATATATATTTATTTCTCAACAGAATCACCGTGGCGATGAACAGATTTCACCCAACGAGAGACAAGTCTGTTGATACCGTCACTGTAGAATGGCCGACTTTCTTGACGGAACCACAACTCTGCTTGCACCGCTTCATCATTATCAAAGTGAAGTCCTGGAAAATGTTCTTTATGTTTTGGAATACCGGATGGGACCAGGTCGGGACTGATGACAGTGAACCCAAAGCATCGGATTGTTGCAGATGTCGCAGCGCTCTTGTGTGGTACGGCACTGTCATGTTGAAGGACGTAAAGTGGCATGTAAAGTGCCCTACGCCACACACCGTTGGGTGCTTGCGGAGTATGGTTCAAATGGCTCTGAGCACTATGGGACTTAACATCTGTGGTCATCAGTCCCCTAGAACTTAGAACTATTTAAACCTAACTAACCTAAGGACATCACACACATTCATGCCCGAGGCAGGATTCGAACCTGCGACCGTAGCGGTCACGCGGTTCCAGACTGAAGCGCCTAGAACCGCACGGCCACATCGGCCGGCTCTTGCGGAGTATAAATGTAGATGTAGAAGGAGAGGGTGCTGCATGTGTGGGGTGCTCTTCGAATTCGAAACTCGATTACAGCACGCTGTTCCTCACGCACCGACATAGTTACGTTACACATCGGCATGTTACATGCCATAATTCGGAGCCCTATGTCGGAAGAGCGATGCAGATATGTAGACTGTTTATAATGTTGTTTTATTTAAAACGCTTTAAGAGTTAGCATACAATAAATTCGGAGGCATTCCTTTTCAAGGCGCCCTCGCATTTGTAAATCAACGCGTCAACTGTTGTTTATGTATTGCTTTAATTTTCACTGCCGCTAGCCTTCACAGAACATCAACAGGTGATCTGTAGTACAACATAACAGAGACGCATGTTAAGATATGTGTCTAACACTATAAGACAAAATATTTAAGAATTTTCTTTTTATTTAAGTACTTAAAAAAAGGTTCAAATGGCTCTAAGCACTATGGGACTTAATATCTGAGGTCATCAGTCCCCTAGACTTAGAACAACTTAAACCTAAGTAACTTAAGGACAACACACACATCCATGCCCGAGGCAGGATTCGAACCTGTGACCGTAGCAGCAGCGCAGTTCCGGACTGAAGCGCCTAGAACCACTTGGCCACAGCGGCCGGATAAGTACTTGCAAGAGCCTGAAACCACTTGAAATGGTTTGTCATACGTCACAACAGTTTCTGCAGCACAGAATTCTGAACCTGGCTTCATGCTATAATCGATGTTATTAAACACAAATGCCAACGCTGTGTTGTGGTCGTCGGCCCGAAGACTGATTTAATGCAGCTCACCATGCCAGTCTCTCGAAGCAAGTCTTCCCATCTCTGCATAATTTCTGCAGCCTACGTCCACTTGAACCAGCTTACTGCCGTAAGGCTTTGGTTACCTCTACAGTCGTTCTCTTCTACATAATTTCCTCCATTACCATATCAACTGTTACTCGATGCCCAGAATGTGTCCTATCGAATCTTCCCTTCATTTACTCATCAAATGTTCAGCATACTTCTGTCGCATCATATTTCAAAATCTTCTATTTTCTTCAGGCAACACTTGAAATACAGTTAAAAAATAGTTGGTCTTAAAAATACACCTTTTTCAGAAACGCTTTTCTTGTTAAGCAAGTTTGTTCATATCGGGTGCACACCCATAAATTTGTTTGTACTTTTCCTGCTATTGCCAGTCTACTGTTTGTATCCTTTTTACTTCGAACATCGTCAGCTAATACTCTGGTTTTGTGAACCAAACCGTGAACTTGAAAGGTAAATGAATTCAAGTTTTGTAAGAAAATATTATATTGAACCAAAGATGATCAAATGTAGTATCGATTGTGTAGTAGCGTCGCTGCTCAAAAGCGATCACTGATTCAAGGCGTTATGGATAATGTGTTAGAGTAACTTTCAATCGAGAGATGTTTGGAGGTCTTTCATGCGTAAAGACGTGTTGTATCTGATATGTGCTGGATATATACTTCCTCGTTACGGGCAGTAATGTGTTTTTTATTTGGAGATACTATGATGTTTGCTAACTGTAAAAGGAACCTCAACAGAAGTTGGAAATAATTAAGGTAAAGAAAGTTATTGTGACTAATGCAATGCGTGTATTCATAAGTGATGACTGAGACAATGTATAGCACTCACATCCAATGATTTTGTAAAACTAATTGTTAATGTATAATCAGTCTATCGAGTACTTACCTCAAGTCAAAACTAGTTCCCAGATCCAAGTCATTTTTGATTAAATATTTTTTAACTATTTTGTCTCGTTCATATTCGATTTAATTAAAATGTATGCTAAGAAAGAACCTTGCACGATAGCTGCTTGCTGACTATATAATTTGACGTACTAACAGAGAGCAGTGCGAAGAGCGATACCATTGCGCAGATAAAGTAAGAAATTTTATTGATTCAGGAAAAGTATTCATTAAGCACAGGGATCATTATTTTCAAATTGATCAAGTTTTGTTTTATTACCAGAGCCAATTTCAAATCAATAGTGTTGCATCAGATTCAGTTTTTGTGTTACGTAAATTCATGCAGTTTTGGTTTGGTTTAAAGTTAATGACAGTTTACATTCTCGCAGATCAATTAAATAAACACTCTCTGAGTCAGAAAAGTTCAGAACAGGGCAAAGCGCATAAGCGACGAGATAAAATACACGTTCAAATGCCATTCCCATTCCAATAATAGTGTTTCAGTCATATTATAAAGGTATATGTTTCACATATTTCAAACGTACATGTTTCAAACTGACTCCGACAGGAGTATTTCAAATACTAGGGATGACAGTAAAGATGATCTGCTCTGAAACGTCACTGAGGATGTTGGGGAATGAGGAAATGAATCTGTTTCTGATGTAGACTCCTCCGTGGATAAGAGTAATGATAACATTACTGAATAATGTTGAGTAACGCCTGTAATTTTCGGTATGTTTGTTTGCTTGTCATGTAGGTAATCAAGTCTTGCTGTCTTTTTTCACAATGACTGTCATTTAACAATGGAAATATCCTCTATTAATGTATGCTAATGCGGGGCTAGTCCTATGTTCGTTTGTTGACTGAAGATGTGTTGAGCCAAACGTATATTGCAGAAGAAACTAGTGCTGCTTATGCTGGTTACAGCTATTTGTTTCCTTAGTTACATGGGATCTAATGCGAAGTTCATATGTTGTCTCCGGATCTATTGCCTTATGAGTGACATTCCAGGTATGATATGCACAACGAACAACCCTTTTCTCTGCTGTTAGATATCCCATCCTGGCGCTGAATTGAGTCTGTTATCGACGTAGTTAAACTGCGAATGTTCATCAGTGGATGTTGCTTTGCAGTTGGTTAGAAGGATATTAATGGCTTACATCGCTTCCGGTAAGTATATACACTCCTGGAAATTGAAATAAGAACACCGTGAATTCATTGTCCCAGGAAGGGGAAACTTTATTGACACATTCCTGGGGTCAGATACATCACATGATCACACTGACAGAACCACAGGCACATAGACACAGGCAACAGAGCATGCACAATGTCGGCACTAGTACAGTGTATATCCACCTTTTGCAGCAATGCAGGCTGCTATTCTCACATGGAGACGATCGTAGAGATGCTGGATGTAGTCCTGTGGAACGGCTTGCCATGCCATTTCCACCTGGCGCCTCAGTTGGACCAGCGTTCGTGCTGGACGTGCAGACCGCGTGAGACGACGCTTCATCCAGTCCCAAACATGCTCAATGGGGGACAGATCCGGAGATCTTGCTGGCCAGGGTAGTTGACTTACACCTTCTAGAGCACGTTGGGTGGCTCGGGATACATGCGGACGAGCATTGTCCTGTTGGAACAGCAAGTTCCCTTGCCGGTCTAGGAATGGTAGAACGATGGGTTCGATGACGGTTTGGATGTACCGTGCACTATTCAGTGTCCCCTCGACGATCACCAGTGGTGTACGGCCAGTGTAGGAGATCGCTCCCCACACCATGATGCCGGGTGTTGGCCCTGTGTGCCTCGGTCGTATGCAGTCCTGATTGTGGCGCTCACCTGCAAGGCGCCAAACACGCATACGACCATCATTGGCACCAAGGCAGAAGCGACTCTCATCGCTGAAGACGACACGTCTCCATTTGTCCCTCCATTCACGCCTGTCGCGACACCACTGGAGGCGGGCTGCACGATGTTGGGGCGTGAGAGGAAGACGGCCTAACGGTGTGCGGGACCGTAGCCCAGCTTCATGGAGACGGTTGCGAATGGTCCTCGCCGATACCCCAGGAGCAACAGTGTCCCTAATTTGCTGGGAAGTGGCGGTGCGGTCCCCTACGGCACTGCGTAGGATCCTACGGTCTTGGCGTGCATCCGTGCGTCGCTGCGGTCCGGTCCCAGGTCGACGGGCACGTGCACCTTCCGCCGACCACTGGCGGCAACATCGATGTACTGTGGAGACCTCACGCCCCACGTGTTGAGCAATTCAGCGGTACGTCCACCCGGCCTCCCGCATGCCCACTATACGCCCTCGCTCAAAGTCCGTCAACTGCACATACGGTTCACGTCCACGCTGTCGCGGCATGCTACCAGTGTTAAAGACTGCGATGGAGCTCCGTATGCCACGGCAAACTGGCTGACACTGACGGCGGCGGTGCACAAATGCTGCGCAGCTAGCGCCGCCATTCGACGGCCAACACCGCGGTTCCTGGTGTGTCCGCTGCGCCGTGCGTGTGATCATTGCTTGTACAGCCTTCTCGCAGTGTCCGGAGCAAGTATGGTGGGTCTGACACGCCGGTGTCAATGTGTTCTTTTTTCCATTTCCAGGAGTGTATATTGTAACAAGAAAACGGCGTTTGAATTTATAAAACGAATACAGGTAGTCAAAATTTACCCATCAGGGTTTAGCGGTAAATTTCGTACAAGGATTCACATTCCAGTTCCCAGAGCGTTTCTGTTACACTTTTGTTTGGGCTACACCGACCTCTTACGATCGTAGCAGCGCGTCTCAGAATTCGCTCAATGCCTGTTGTCGTGGCTACCTGATAACGGCTCCAAACACTGGAACAGTACTGTAGAAAACTTGACTACAGCCACACTAACGTATTATGTGCATTTACTTTCATAGATTAACTGTTCTTTCCCAGAAAATTCTAACAAGTTTCAGTTTCAAGTTCGTAGACGTACTGGCAGTGTCACATATTTTCGATTCTGGAAGTGAGCGTACTAGGAGCGTCCCTGAAAACGACCCACTGTTACAAGACACGCCGACCGGAGAAGGCAGCGGACGGTGGAATTTTCGTGGCGGCACTGGACAGTCGGCGTCGGCGTGTAGCGGCGCAGTCGAGCGTTTCGTTCCCACGTGTCTCCAGTAAGCTGCGCCGGCAGACCGCGACAGCCTGTCCAAGCGGCAGCCCACGTGGGAAGCACCAGTCTCGGGCACTGTGTCTCGTCCCCTGTCCAGCTCAACAGCAAACAAAAACCGGGACTGCACAAGCTGAGTGCGTTGAAAACCTGCCTGCAGCGCCGGCTTTCGGGTGGGGCGACCCGGGCGGTCGCCCAGGGCGCCGGGGCCCAAGGGGCGCCACGTACTAAACGCATGTAGAAAAAAAAAATTACAATTTACAATCACCCATTTCGCGAAACTAAAATATTATTCAGTCTCATTCAACATACGTCACTAATCTCACGAATGCGCGATGAATTCGGGGTAGCAGAAGAGAAATCATGCTGAATGCAATCTTCGTATTGTCTGCAACCATCCACGTTTGACGCGGGCTAGCACGGGCTCTACCAAAGCGCCTCTCTTATTTGTTTCAAGAACTGCAACAAGGAAGAGCCCATGCAGCCGCACCATCTCTCGTTCACAACAGAAACTACCGGTCGCTCCAAATAAAAGAAAATACAGACTGTGAAATAAACATTACATTATGATTTAATTAATACGAATGTATTTATATCGAATATTTGTGACTTAATGACTCATGTACCTTAATTAATAGATCATGCAATGCGTGCACTTCATTCACAGAGAATTCTCCCCTAACGTACTGAAATAATACAGCGCCACACAATGTTTGTTAGACTGCATATGTTGGCAGCGCTACGATTTGCACCCGCATGTCAGTAATTGTCAGTAAGAGTCGGAGGCAGCGGTCATGTTTACGTGGCTGAATAATTGTGAGTCAAACGAGTGTCGTGACTGTGTCAACATTTTAATTTTCTGGTAAGTGCGAAAAACATTTTTATCTTTCAGTTCAGGTTTTTTTCTAGTTACGTCTACCGATAGGTGAATTTCTTTATTTGTTATAGATCGAATATTGTGGTCGCGAAATAGAGGAGTGTCCAAGCAATAATTTGTCAAATTATTAAATCATGCCAGAAGAGAAGGAAGTGATTAAAAAAAAGCTTTCGGGTTCAGAAAATCGGAAAAGGAAAGCTGAAAAAGAAAAAGTTCTTGAAGAAACTAAAAAGCAATATTTTGAGACAATTTCCCAAAACGTGAATGCCCAAACAATATATCACTGCTATACTGACTGTTACGGCAGCGACAGCAGCATGCTGGACAGACGTCACAGGCTACACAAGACTCACATGGAGCGTCTTAGCGGGCTTTCAGATTATTTGGATTTCATTTCCATTTTAAAAAATAAAATACTCAAATTTACGATGGAAAAAACCATGTTATGATCATAAGATGACGCCATTAACCACTTAAGACGATTTCTAGAAAACAGTCAAATACCGTGTTGCAAAGCACTGCCAGGTTCGCTATTTATACAATAAAGGGCGCCAACTGGACGACTCGCCCGGGGCACCTGGATGGCTAAGGCCGGCCCTGCCTGCCTGTATCAAACCCTGAAGCCTTCTGCTCCATATCCAATTCGGTGTTTGCGTTTACTCTCTAGGATGCTCGTATCCAGTTGAATTGGTGGTGAGCGGAAAGAGAAAGGAAAGTAAAAACATGAACCTGAACAGGCTTGGGACGGCAGTGAATGGTGAAGCACGTAAGTGTAAACCGAAAGTGTGGTGTTAAAAAACGAAAATGGAGCTCACCAACGACGTTACAGGAAAAAAAAAAAAATCCGGACAAACGGGAATGTATGTCGCACTCTGAGGATTCCGTACAAACTTAATTACGTATTTACATATATACAAATAATAACAACAACAAAAATTTCGTATGGCTTAGTGGTCTGGTGCAAGTCTTTCTATTGGACGCCATTTCGGTGACTTACGTATTCCTAAGCTATCCCTGTTATTCAACTGAGAAAAGGAAGCACACAGCTTAAGGAGGAATCCGAATCACTTGTTGTTCTGGCGACTCCTCACGTCCTTGAGACGTGAAATCTAGATTAAAACGGAACAGTGAAAAATCCGAGGTCCGGTCGAGATTCGATCGCGCCACCTCTCGGTTTACGGACACGCCCTTCACCACTTAATTTTTTTATTTTTCATCCCCCTTCCGCTAAACCACGAGGCCTGACATGTATACAGATAGTTCATCTACAGGTTTTGATGAGTGTGTCTGAGATTATCAAAATATGTGATATATATGTATCTGGCCGTATCTTTTAATCTCAGTGACTTAGAAGCTTATTCACACCGCCAAGGAATCACAGACCGAAGTATTTTCCATAAATTCCAAGACAATGATATCTTTTACAAGATTTTATGACTGACGGCCCCAACTATGAGAAGTTAATGTAAACAATATTGATTTTCCTATAGCAAACTGTTTACCTGACGTTGTTGTCGGTAGGATCTTCAACTGCTCTCATATAACCGTATGTTCGTTCGCAGAAACTCTTTTCCTTTAACAAGTTACAGTAGATGCGTGTATTCTTCTTCATTCTTCGTTTTAACGTTTCGAGCTGGCCGCTGTGGCCGAGCGATTCTAGGCGCTTCAATCCGGAACCGCGCTGCTCCTACGGCCGCAGGTTCGAATCCTGCCTCGGGCATGGACGTGTGTGATGTCCTTAGGTTAGTCAGGTTTAAGTAGTTCTATGTATAGGGGGCTGATGGCCTCAGATGTTAAGTCCCATAGTGCTTAGAGCCATTTGAACCATTTTAACGTTTCGAACAGTGGAATACTGTAGTAGTCGTTGGGTTGGGGGCAAGCAAGTATGTGTGTGTGTGAGTGTGTGTGTGTGTGTGTGTGTGTGTGTGTGTGTGAGGCGAGTGGTGATGATGATGCCACGGTTCCGCAACTTTCGGAGATGCTCAATGAGGAAGAGATTTTAGTTCTGAGCAGTCCATTTGATTTCGTATCTCAGACCAGTGGCGTAACTAAGGTAACTAGTACCAGAGGCAAACGTCGACTCTGCGAAGTGTTATGTTCTAGAAAAGATTGTCTAAATATTATGGTTCAAAAATAGACAGGGACTGCTGCAATGTGGGAATTAGATATTGTGCTAATTTTTCAAATGATGGTTACCAATTTAGATCTGGTGTGCAGTTGTAGGTAATGCATATTCAGAGAAAATATAAATCAAACCAAAAAACAGCAATGAGAATAATTAAGTGAACTAACAATGCGGAATTATGCAGGAAGATTTTTAGAGCATTTAAATTGTTACTGTTCAAAAATTTGCAATATAGAACACAAAAATGTGCTGGAATCTCAAAGAGAAATCTTCAGCATTACAGATACACTACGGAGCTAAGAACGGGAATGTGAATAGGAAATTTTCTGTATCTACCTAAAATGATCTAAAATATGATACATAGGAACACATGTCAGACTGACCCTATCGCTTTGCAAAGCCGCTTTTTTTTGCTAAGGAAAGGTTTCTCTCACTGTTTCGGCTTCTGCACTATCGGATCCACACTCTGCTGCTCAAGTGAGTCTAGAGGAGGATGACTAGGAAGTGATCTGAATGATCATGATCTGAATGGAGCTGAGTAATAACGTCATAGAAAAGTTTATTCGTGCTATGACTATTATAGATATAACAAACGTTTGTTTTTATATGCAGACACATCTGCACTGTGTACCAACGTATTTAGTCTCATTTCATTATATGATAGTGTTTTGTAATGGAACGCCAAATAAATATAATATGGAGCAGTTGTCTGTTGGTTGCCTGTAAGAAATATCTACAGGCATCAGTAAGTACAAAACAAAGGACTTTTCTCCGACCTACAACGGCCGCATTGATCACCTCAACGCTCTAGAAGTCCATGAATAGTGTGTGACTATGGAAGAGAGTATATAGGCGAACCTGTTACTATAGTAAAAGAACGCATTAAACTGCACCAACTCGACACACGTTTAAAAAGAAGTCTGAAAGTTTTCGTAGCGGAACATAAATTATAGTAATGTAAGTGCCAGCCCAGGAATACAGTTTTTGTAAAAGTAAAGTCTGGCGAGCAGTTGATGTCTAGAAGACTAATAAAGAAACTGTAAATCCTTCGTGTCTGTCTGAACTTGCTAATCTACAAAACTACCAGACAAATTTTCATGGGAATTTGACAGGTAACTTGAGCGCAACTTGGGGAAGTATATAGGCTTATTTGAACACAACAAAATCAGATCAGGGAGAAAACACACTGATTTAAACTTTTGTCTAAAACAGTTGTCTGTCTCTTTCTATGTTTGAATACGCTAATCTCCAAAACTCCCAGACGAATTTACATGGAGTTTCCACAGGTAACATGTGCGTAGGCTGGGGCAATGAAGAGGCTTTATTTCATCAAAATCACGAAAAAAAAGAAAAAGAAAATGTTGTGATTCGAAGGCGACAATTTCTGGTCATATATGTTCTCAGTCAGGCTTTTTTGTTTTCGAACGCAACTTTTCAGTGCCTGATAGAACTACTACTTTCCATTTACTATGTGGAATATTCTGTCAGCAAACTATTTATTAGCGTCATTTATTGCCTATCTCCTTTCCAACAAAAGCGTAGTGTATCAGCAAAGAGTTCATCAGCTTACCATCAAGGCTGCTCATCGTATAACGTCCCCATTACGTACCTGCAACAATAGAAAAAAGGGCAGAGATCAGTGATGGAGCAGTGACATTAAACTGTGATTGTGACAGTCGCTGTTATTTTCCTTCGCTGAGAACAATACGTATGCGCGAGGAACCAGTACCTCTCGGATATACCGAAGACAATCTGTTTCGAAGAGTGACAAGGAAACCGCGGAGTTTTACAGAAAGTAAAATCAGTAACCATTCACTTACAGTTATTCCGGAACTCTCGTTATTAACAAACAGCGCCGTCACTGAATAATGATGAGTAACGCCTGTAATTTGCGGTATGTTTGTTTGCTTGTCATGTAGGTAATCAAGTCATGCTTTCTTTTTTCACAATGACTGTCATTTAACAATGGAAATACCCCCACGCGCACACACACACACACACACACACACACACACACACACACACAAACACACACACACACACACACACGCAGAGAGCTTCGTAAAAGTTTGACACGATGTCATTGTAAGCTCCTCGGAGCTATCATAGAAAATCTATTTGTTCTAACAATAGGGCAAGTTCACTACTTGAGATAACAACTAACATTTAACAACTGACAGATATTCCCAAATATTAAAAGAATTTTCAGGCTTTGATAATAACTATAAGTCTTATGTCTCAGCCTCACACAAACTAGGCAGGTCACTGCTGCCAACCGTGTAATGCGTGGAACCCAATACTGACGCTAAGTCGATGGTCGGAAATTCAGTAGAGATCGAACGTTATGACTAGAATTAACGTGAGGTGATAACGGTATCGATGAACAAAACAAGAATCATCTTAAACATCAACAAATTATCAAACAGAGTTCCAAGTCAAAGTACAGTCTCAGAAAACGAGGTAAAAGTTGTATTCGACAGTTGGCGTAGTGAGGATTCACTAATGATAAATGAACTGCCGATCCACGTGCCGCTTTCGGGTAGAGAACCGAAACCACGTGCCGTGTTAGGATCGACGTCTGGTATCGCGGCAGCCGAAAGCCGAAAATATGCCACAAAAATAACATCGACACCACTGTTCAAGTTTGTCTTTGTATCGCTGCAGTGGCAGGATATAAGAATAATCACATGGGTGAAATGCAAACAGTTTACGGGCTGGAAGTATAAGACTTTCGTGGGCAATATCACACACTTAACACCACCCGATTGGGCCTCCCTAGCAGACTATGCTTAATATCCCAATGTCCGCCAAATTCCAAAAGGCTCTGGCGAATGCTGTGAAAGCAGCACTTTCGGGAGAAGGCGTATGGTGGGTATTTTGACTTCTTCACAGCGTAAAGGGTTTTTGCTGCTATGGAAATAGTATTAATTGGATTTGAATTCCGTTAGGATACGCAATTTGTTACATATAATCCATAGAATATACTCCACAAAACGAGTAGTTGAGGCCTATCATAGATATCCCGTATATTTTATGCGGTATAGTGCGGTACATTTTACTATGGAAGACGTTCGACTTTTTATTTTTTCTTTGTCGTTCTTTCATCCTCCCCGCGCCCTATATAGGCGGAGGGGGGAGGGGGACTATCACTGGTACAGGTAATCCACTCTTCAGTCAATGGACAATAAAACAGTAAAGTCGATAAAAAATATGAAGAACCAGAGTGTGGAGATATATACGCTGAATTTAAAACTTTTTTAAGTCGGAAAGTGAAATGGAAGTTCTGAGATACACGATGCATGACTTATTGCACTGGTAGTTAAAAACAGTAACAACAAAAGGTAAACTGAAATACGATAAAGGCATGTTTAAAACGTTGGCGAAACACTAACATGTAAAAGAAGCATATTTCTGTCACTAGAAATTGAAAGGATATGCCACAGGATAGGGAGTCAGTTGTTGACGGGGGAAAGGTTGGCCAGTGAAGAAGATAGAATGTGAGGATATAAGGATGGAGGACTTGCGCATTGGAGCGACGGGGTAGGAGTGACTGTTGGGACACAAGGGGAGAGGGGTAGGGGGAGGGAATTGGTGACACTAATAGTTGTTGGGAAAAGGGGGGTATAAGGTGGAAAGAAAGGTAGAAGGGAAAAAAGGGGGTAAGAATACATGGGGAGGAGAGGGAGAGGGAGCCCTGATAATGTGGACTGGGTAGGCTGGACCTGTAGGTGGTAGGACGGGAAAATGTCAGGGCGGAGTTCATGATCTGGGAGGGGGGATGGCTGAAGTTTCTTTGGGAGAGCATATGGAGGGTGTGTAAGTAGGGGTTGGTGGAATATGTTGGTAAAGGCGCCGCAGTTGTGAGGATTGAGAAGTAGATGGGAAACGATAGGATTATTATGAAGAACCAGATAGTGGAGATATATACGCTGAAAGAAGCATATTTCTGTCACTAGAAATTGGAAGGATATGCCACAGGATAGGGAGTCAGTTGTTGAAGGGGAAAAGGTTGGCCAGTGAAGAAGATAGGAATGTGAGGATATAAGGATGGAGGACTTGCGCATTGCAGCGACGGGGTATGAGTGACTTTTGGGACACAAGGGGAGGGTGGGGGGTAGGGGGAGGGAATTGGTGACACTAATAGTTGTTGTTCATTGTGAGGAGAGGCGGGAATGTGATGAGTTGCTGAAGGATCCTTGTGGGGGAAGGTAAACGGATGCGGAAAGCGAGGCGGAATGCATGGAGTTCACGGAAGTTCGATTCATAATCTATATCTATACTAACAATAAAACTGTAAAACTGTGGTGTCTGCCAGATCGTTGAACACACTAATCTCCAAAATTATTACACGAATTTTCATGGCATTTTCTCAGGTAACTTCGGGCAACGTACAAACCAACAGCGAATTTACTTAAATATGTCGTACGGATTTACTGATTTTTCTTTGTGTACTAAAATTTTAACCACATTGCTTTCCCTCTTTCGATACGTTTTACCTATATTCTTTGCTAGGAAAAACGAGTTTATTAAGTTTGCTTTGTGATTTGGGTGCCTACACACTGCTGGTTTGGTGCAGCCCGCCACGAATTTCTCTCCTGTGCCACCCTCTTCATCTCAGAGTAGCACTTAACCTTGAATCGTTTTGTTTATTAATAAAAAATTTCTAAAAACGGTCGAGTCTTTTTTAATACACTTCAGAATTTTGCTGTCTCAGGAATCCAATGAAAATCGGGTTTCGGAACTTGCTGTACTTCGAGAAAATCGGGATTTAAGTCGCTCTCTGGAAACAATGAGGAGCGCGACGTAACTCTGATCGAAAGCGTTGTGCATTATCTCGCTCCTGAGAGTCGTTCACTCACAGAGGCTTGAAGTTACCTTCTCCAAGTAACACCATACGAGTGGAAATTATGATGGCAAATGAGCAAACAAACAATATTTTACAACCCGTATTTCGCTGATTTCTAACAATTTATCATTTTACGTTAAATGTGTACAATTCTTGGTGAGTTAATGCTATGCCATGACCAGAAACAAAGCACAAGGCCAGACGTTGCGTATTGCGAGCGTGGAGCTTGGGTCAGTTGCTTTTCGCACGGCCAGATTTACGTGGCTCTCTCTTGTGTGAGTGCAGCAGACAAACTTTTGACTCATGTCCCCAAACGTAGTGCTTCAAATGTTGCAAACAAAGAAGTTTTATAAGTGACAAATAATTCCCACGCTGCGAAGTCTCTGGCGCAGCATAAATAAATGCCCAGACAACACCGGCTGTTCTTAGCCAGTTTCAATAGAAATAATGGCTATATAGGCTCCCTGCTTCGTGGCTTCCCAGGGAACTAAGAACTCAGCCACTGTGCGCAAGGAGTACAAACAAATGGCAGGAAAACACGTGGTCTGCGCCACAACAATATTTCGGTAGTGTATCCGTCCACCTCTCTGACGACTTGCTGACGGTGAGTAACCAACGGGAGCTTGAGGCCTTTTAGTCAATAGCTCCTGTTCTTCGGAAAAGTGCGGGGAAACATCATTTCAAAACTGAACGCGACACTTTTCGACAGAGGCGAAGGAGATTAGTGTTTCACACCCTTTCGACAATGACTTCATTAGAGACGGAACACAAGCTCGGATTAGGGAAGGACGGAGAAGGAAATTGGCCTCTCTTTATCAAAGGAACCGTCGCTGAATTTGCGTGGGCGATTTAGGGAAATCACGGAAAACCTAAATCAGGATGGCCGGACGCGGGTTTGTACCGTCGTGCTCCCGAATGCGAGTGCAATGTGCTAAATGTGCTAACCACTGCACCACCTCACTCGGTTCTTCGTCAGTGTTGAGGAACTCAAGAAGTCAGAAGCTGCTGAAAAAGATAGCAACAAAGAGCTCAGAACGTTGAATTTGAAGAAAAAGTTGAAAGGAACATAACGAGACATAATAATTCAGAAGACTTCACATTGAATCATTTTCTACATTAATTATTTCTTTACACATACACACGTTTGGTAGTCTGTTTCCGTGACTATTAAAATGTAAATAAATACACGCAACAGCCAATCATCTACTCTGGAGCTGTCTTTAATGTAGGCTGCGTTCTCGAAGCTTTTCTCAGTTATCGGCTTGTAGTTCCAGTGTTTATCTTGCAGCTAAATTGCTGCTCGGCAAACAACGATGTAGAAATATCTTTAATGTTTCAAATTAATCACTTTGATTGTAGAATGCTTTCTGTGGCTCAGTAAGAAGGGATATTTAGGAGCTAATGTCACGTACCTGCGGTCTCGCACGTCTTCGTTGTGTATCTTGCCCAAGAACACAGTATTTGAGCTTCACTCTGTCACTGTCCTCAGAATGGATTTCCACTCTGCAGGAGAGTGTGGACTGATTTGAGACTTACTGGAATATTATAGGCGTGTGACGGACGAGAAATTGAACTCACAATCTTTGCTTTTCGTCTACATATGGTCTACCGACTGAGCTGCTCAGACACGACGTATAAGGAATATTTCAACTAGTAGCTCCCTCCAATTTTCCAAATTCGAAAAATCTCCTCTACACCCGACGAGGGTAAGTAGCATCCTAAAGGAAGAACATCGCGGAAGTTCCGTGTTCCAGCATCGGTCTGCCTGGAAGTTTCACGCTCATTATTTATAAACTTTCCAGAGACATTACAAGTACTTACGGTGTCCTGGCTTACAAAGATGCAAAGATGTCATAAGTTTTCTTTGTCTTTGATATGCAAAGATCGTTAGAAAATTAAAATTAGATGACTGGTTGCATTGTCTTGTTATTTATCTGTACTAATAATGTAAATGTGAAGGCGAAGCGTTATTAGCAAAAATTTGGAAAGGTTCTTGACCGACTTCGTTCAAATTTTTGCATTATAATCTAACAAACATTCAGACGGACTTAAGTCATAAATTTTTCAAACTAAAGTATAAAGCACGGGTTTTCTGTTAAAGCTGACTGCGAGAAAGAAAATAATGTGCTGTGAAAACATGCTGTTTCGTTTGGTTTGCTACAGTCGACGTACGATATTCGACACCGCTTGTTCAAATGCTCATTACCAGTTAAAATGTGCTTCTTTCCAAAGTGATAAATTTGTGTTAGGAAACCAAACGAAGAACACATTTTTCGATACTGCTTCTGGCAGGCTGCCTGAATTTGCGAGCGACCACCTGATTAACAAACTTCAACGCTAATTAAATCGGAAACGGCGAAATGTGTCGAATTTTTTTTCGTAACAGCTACTTCTCTGCGCAACCTACCTTGCAACACCCTTACATGCTCTTCAGTCTGTTTTTGAACACCCTGTATCATTTTAAGCAAAAGTTGCATACACAACATTGTGCAGTTTTTTTTATTTGTTCGGAGTATATTAGAAAATCTGTAATTATGGATTACCAGCTTTTGATTAGAATACTGTTACGCATCTGAACAGTCCGAAACTTTGTATCACTACCCGTTCGCAAATTAAAACTGTGTGAAATAATGTCACTGAAGCCATTGTACTCACAACAACTAGAGACAGCTCACTCACACCCCGTACAGCGGCGATCCCAATCGGTTTACCGATTCAATTAAAGCGAATCAAGGGTTCGTTTGCAGTAACAATGAAGGCTCAAGTTGGGACATTTAAGTACAATGGAACTGATTCAAAATCAGAATGTTTTTCGCATGATCAACTTATGTTGTCCTTTCACAAACTGGCAGTTCAGAACATCAGGTCATGCTCTTACCACACTGTATCTAAAAAACGAAAAATTATGTACGTCCTGAAGTGTTATTATTGCATTGTGCAGTGGCAGCTCTTGCAAAATTTGTCAGTGTGCTAGAGTGGTTTTGACTTAAAAGGGTAGTAATCGTAACTAAATTATTAATTTAACTATTAATTTTGTATGTATAAATTGAACTGTTTAAATATAATTAAATTTTATAATTAATAGTTTAACATTGCGAAGAATAAAATAAAATGAAAAAAAAAGTCTTAGTAACAGTATGAATCGCACCCACGTCAGAAACTGTCAGCCAGTGCTTTAGACCACACAGACACAGTGCTATTATGATAACAACTTCTCGAAAATTCCTCATACTCCATGCGTACGCTAGATGCTACATGCACTTTCAAATAAAAATACTGACCTGGCGCTGTGAGAAACATAGCACTCGTCTACCGCAAGGGATGATGACACATCAGAGCACGTACAGTCGAAAACGGACAGCTACGCCCTTTCTCTGAAATGATCATAGCGCGGCTGACCAGCATTTCAGCACTCGACACTGGTGTCTAGTTACCGCGGAGAGACCGCTGCAAAACATGTTTTCATCCACTTTATTTGAATACCAGCACGCATTCGAAGAGAGAAATGGCGTAATATTGTACGACTTCTGGCTCACATTCGAACAGAAATGGCGTAATTTTAGTGCGATTTCTGGCTCGCATTCGAAGCGATGTGGCATAATTTCAGTGCGATATTTACAGTGTGTTGTAGCGCATGTTGGCTGGCCGCCACTGACACTGTGTAAAAAAAAATTAAAAAAGAATGAAAATCAGAAACCAATACAATGCAGTCTTTTTCACTCATATTCTATATGATTTATTATGTGATATTTCATATGTCTGAATTGGGCGAAGTCGCAACAAGGAGTCAAAATTTGCGTCCTGACAAAATTCTCAAGTATATCTGAGATGAGGATATATATCATTAGTATACATATTTAGCACCTGTGAAGCATTGTCGGGTCCGCTAGCGCCTCATATTACTGATTTCACCATGTGATATGCCATCTAATCATTCCATCTGCGCTCTTTGGCATTGTAGGAAGAGATGTGTTTGAAGAGACTGCGTACTTTTCCTTACAGGCCATAGCAGCTTGAACTATGGCACTACAGTAAGCGGAACGGCAAGTCTTTTGACTCTCCTTTCAGACTTGTGGCACTTTGTTCGTACGCTTCACGGAAAGTAGGCTACAACAAACAGTGCGAGCGCGCGCGCCCGTGTGTGTGTTTTAGTGCGTGTGCGCGCACGCCTGGAACTCAAAGGACTGGCCGGGAAGGCGCCGCCGCCGTCCTATTATAAGACGGCGGCCGGCCGCGCCGCGGCTGTGCCGCCGTCCCGCCCCTCCGCGGCCGTAGCGCCGTGCTGTGGCGTTGTGTGGCGTGGCGTCTCTTTCAGAGCCGACAGCAGGATGTTTGGGCTTTTAAAACTGAGGTGCGACGCACGAAAGCTGACACTCTGGAAGGGGCCGGCTGTTTTGTGGGAGGCGGCGCTACGCGTATACCGAACACCGCGCTGGCCTTAAATATTTACGTCATTAAACGGTGCACCGCTGGGCGTCTAGCTGGAAGTGTTTTTGCCGTCGAAAGGTTTAAGACGTAAATGTAGCACGTAAATAATCCCTGCCGTATCAGGGGAATAATTCGAATGGCGCTTTTTAGTTGGGGTCCGTTTTCTTTTTCTTTCTTTCTTTTTTTTTTACGAGTCATTTCTACGCGGAACTGTTTATGGATTCCAGCTTTCTGAGTATATGCCGTGGAGTCACATTATTGTGATTAGCATGAAGCTGTGACGCGCGGAACGCGGTGCAGCCGACATACGCCACGTGGTGTGCACCGCCTATTTACACTACTGGACATTAAAATTGCTACACCACCAGGATGACGTGCTACAGACGCGAAATTTAACCGACAGGAAGAAGATGCTGCGATATGTAAATGATTAGCTTTCCAGAGCATTCACACAAGATTGGCGCCGGTGACGACACCTACAAAGTGCTGACATGAGGAAAGTTTCCAACCGATTTCTCATACACAAACAGCAGTTGACCGGCGTTGGCTGGTGAAACGTTGTTGTGGAGGAGAAATGCGTACCATCACCATGCCCTCCGCCACACATCATTGGGTGGCTTGCGGAGTATAAATGTAGATGTAGATCACGTTTCAGACTTTGATAAAGGTCGGATTGTAGCCTATCGCGATTGCGGTTTACCGTATCTCAACATTGCTGCTCGCGTTGGTCGAGATCCGATGACTGTTAGCAGAATATGGAATCGGTGGGTTCAGGAGAGTAATACGGAACGCCGTGCTGGATTCCAACGGCCTCGTATCACTAGCAGTCGAGATGACAGGCATCTTATCCGCATGGCTGTAACGGATCGTGCACCCACGTGTCGATCCCTGAGTCAACAGACGGGGACGTTTGCAAGACAACAACCATCTTCACGAACAGTTCGATGACGTTTGCAGTAGCATGGACTATCAACTCGGAGACCATGGCTGCGGTTACCCTTGACGCTGCATCACAGACAGGAGCGCCTGCGATGGTGTAGTCAACGACGAACCTGGGTGCGCGAATGGCAAAACGTCATATTTTCGGATGAATTGAGGTTCTGTTTACAACGTCATGATGGTCGCATCCGTGTTTGGCGACATGGCGGTGAGCGCACATTGGAAGCGTGTATTTGTCACCACCACACTGGCGTATCACCCGGCGTGATGGTATGGGGTGCCATTGGTTACACGTCTCGGTCACCTCTTGTTCGCATTGACGGCACTTTGAACATTGAACGTTACACTTCAGATGTGTTACGACTCGTGGCTCTACCTTTCATTCGATCCCTGCGAAACCCTACATTTCAGCAGTATAATGCACGACCGCTTGTTGCATGTCCTGTACGGGCTTTTCTGGATACGGAAATGTTCGACTGCTGCCCTGGACATCACATTCTCCAGATCTCTCACCAATTGAAAACGTCTGGTCAATGGTGGTCGAGCAACGGGCTCATCACAATATCCCAGTCACTACTCTTGATGAACTGTGATATCGTGTTGAAGCTGCATGGGCAGCTGTACCTGTACACGCCATCCAAGCTCTGTTTGATTCAATGCCAGGCGTTATTACGGTCAGAGGTGGTTGTTCTGGTTATTGACTTCCCAGGATCTATGCACCCAAATTGCGTGAAAATGTAATCGCATGTCAGTTCTAGTATAATATATTTTTCCAATGAATACCCGTTTATCATCTGCATTTCTTCTTGGTGTAGCAATTTTAATGGCCAGTACTGTAAGTGCACGAGTGTAGTGATAAGTTGCGTGTCCGCATTTCCTCATCGCTGTCATGGGCAGAGGAACTGATTCGTTCCAGCTGCCAAAAGGGATCTCATCCGTCTTCGCGCCAAGATGGACAGAAAGGAAGGGGATGGAGTGAGTGGTGCGGAGAGGAGAGATGGAATTATAAAGAACCGTGAAATTTATAATCAGCTCCGTGGTGAACGACGGTGGAGGACACAAAACGTGGAAAATATTGAAGTACAGTAAACCAGGGGCAACCATGATTGTGTCTGCCACAACAGTTCCCCGCGGCCTTTTTTGTATAGGAATCAGGTGCTTAAACGGGGCAAACCTGCACCCAACCGTCAGAATTTCGAAGGTTGCTCACATATATTATTTATTTAGTTATGAGTGACCCGTGGTCTGCGGTGACTTGTTACAGAATAATTATCATAGTGGATTTAAAGTTCTACTGCCGTGCTTGAAGAAAGTAGCAGTGAATTAAAGTGGATCTGCTTTTTTGCAAGAACACATCAATACGTTTCGCCGGCAAATCAAAACGAAGCACAGCTCAGGACACATAAACTACATCAATGTCGAAACAGGGATACATGCCACTCTTTTACCGGACTATATAGGAGACATATTGGGAAAGTAAGGTCCGATTAGGCCCGAAATGGAAACCAGTTCGAAAATCCGATGGAACTTTGCATAGACGTGTTGGGCAGGGTCTTCAGTAAGCCCGTCGATCGCTTCACGTCACTTTTTTAGGTTCAGAGCGCAAAGTGATCACGTAGAAATGCCCAAAACAACAGTGTCTCCCGCCGAGTGTCTGGATCTGGTGAGAATTTCGCCTGAAGATATGCAGCTCACATAACATAAATTTCATGCGTGTCTTTCTTCAAGACAATTTTCAGCCGCATTCTGCGGGGGCAATGAAGACGCTCCTGCAGCGTTTTTTGTTTGATCACCCACAATACAGCCATTAATTGGCTCTTTCAGTTGTTCATATCTGCTCACATGAACCGCTGGCTACGGAGACAATGTTTTGGCACAAACAACGAAAGGCAGACCAGCGTAGAGAATTAGCGGAAAGCACAGGCAGCTACTTTCTGTGACGAGGTTACTCGAAAGTTTGTACAACGCCACGACAAATGTCTAAGTCGAAGCGACGGCTATTTAGAGAGGTAGCTGGAAGGTATGGCTAACTGTTGAGTACAAAAAATTTCTGATTTTTCACTGTGGTTTACATTTCGTGGCCGATCGGACTTTACTTTCCGAGTAGCTCTCGTAGTTTATAGCCTATATTTTAAACACAAATTTCAATTCAGACGTTGCCCTAATACCCCTGTAAAGCGGATGACATGCAGTATCATATTAATTTAAACTTATGGCTGACTTCTGTTGGCAGCCACAGGGAGCATGCGGTGTAGAAACAAATAAAGTACATACGTAATCAAACAACAACAAAATCTGATGTCAAAATATTCCTAACCTGAGTAAAATCTAATGAACCAATCTGGGTAAGCAATGGCCAACTCACTCCATAAAGCTATCATATAAGAGAAGAATGGAGAAACCAGTGGACGTCCTTGCTAGGCCATCAGAAGACAGGTAAAACAGAGCCGTCTATCTAAGCCCCGGGAGATAACCTATCAAGAAAAATATGGTGCTCCCTGAACCGTGTTAGAGCACTACATAAACGGAGAATGATCGATGATGACGAATGCGACTGTGGAACATCGGAAAAAACGCTGGACCACATTTTGCGCAACTGCCCAAAAAGAAATTTCGTGGTACCTGAAAAGACTCTGCAGACGCAACACCTGCAGCAATCAACTGGCTGGAGTCTTTTGTGGATGTCGAACTATGATGAGTTCAGATTAGGGGAAACAGCTATGTCAACCTCCTTCAGCTACTGCCAGTTGTCCAGCTATATATTTTCTGTTCCATATTATCTTATCTCGTATCATTTTAATTTATGTACTTGTAAACTATAATTCTGTAAACTATATGCTAAATAAATAAGAAACGATGAAAGAAGAAATTCATTGAGTATCCACAATTGTGGTAAAACATGTTTGGGGATTAATCAAAACAGAAACTGTGTTCTTGCAAGAAGGTGGATGCTTTGTGTGTGTACTGAACTTAAAATATCTACGCAACGGAGGAAATGTGGTCGGTAAGCGCCGTGTGTTTGCTTTGGAAACAAACTTGTTCCACCCACTCACGCTACTTGCTGTTGATAACCGTAACGCCCACTTTACTCTTCACCCTCAAGGTTTTATTCAGTACTACTGCGTTCTGCCTTGGGTCTGCTTTTCCGCCAGTGTTAGCTGTAGATTAACGGTGATACACAGCAGTACGGATAGGTTTACTGATGAAGAGTTGGCCTATGTGCACCTCATGCCCTGACTGCAATGGAACTCTAAACTGACTCGTCCCACATCATTTCGATAAAAGAATCGTTCGAATGATCTGTGGAACAACTAACCAACTAACTATGGTGAGCTCTTCCCATAGCGTCGGCAACCACATCACAGTACTTGAGCATATAAAACAGTCGACCGATGGTTTGTCGCAGTACACTCCACAGAGATTACAATGGCCGACATTTTGAACAATACCTGCGAGGAATTGGTCTATTATTCATTGACAGAACAGACTGAACACACTGTGTACGTGCGTCATCTGAGGTTGCTGCATTACTTTGTGTTCTGTGCTGTACTTTTTGAAGATGCGTATTACAGGCATTTTCACGGTTTTCAGAGTATTTTCCCCTTCCAGTACCGAAAGTGGACTGCTGATGGCTGACGATGTTCAGCCTCCATCGTTCAGTCATGTATTTTGCTCCATAGGACGCACTGTCAACGGTATGTGCAGCGACGAACACTGGCGATTAAACACCTTGAGACCATATCGTCATTTGTATATTCACTACGTTCACCTCTGCTTGTAAAATGCAATCTTGACTAATTTCCTTACGTATCTATCTTCGGAGATTACGTTCCCTGTTGAATCACTGTCTGTTCTGGGAAGGAGTGGCCCCCTCACCAAGGTAATGTGACTGTCCACACTGCTGGAATTGTGCGCAAATAGCTACAAGAAAATTACCAAGGCATTAAAGTTCAAAGGTGAATTCGGAACGCAAGGTCCGTTTGTATTTAAATTTTGTCAGTTCAGAGCAGTGCCGCATGTATGCAACATTATGTGTCGATAGTCTAACAAGGGAACCTCCCCATCGCACCCCCCTCAGATTTAGTTATAAGTTGGCACATTGGATAGGCCTTGAAAAACTGAACGCAGATCAATCGAGAAAAAAGGAAGAAGTTGTGTGGAACTATGAAAAAATAAGCAAAATATACAATCTGAGTAGTCCATGCGCAACGTAGGCAACATCAAGGACAAAGTCAGCTGAGGAACACCGTGGTCCCGTGGTTAGAGTGAGCAGCTGCGGAACAAGAGGTCCTCGGTTCGAGTCTTCCCTGAAGTGAAAATTTTACTTTCTCAATTTTAGCAAAGTTACGATCTGTCCGTTCATTCATTGACGTCTCTGTTCACTGTAATAAGTTCAGTGTCTGTGTTTTGCGACCGTACCGCAAAACCGTGCGATTAGTAGACGAAAGGACGTGCCTCTCCAATAGGAACAGAAAACATTTGATCGCAAGGTCATAGGTCAACCGATTCCTCCACAGGAAAACACGTCTGATATATTCTATACGACACTGGTGACGGCATGTGCGTCACATGACAGGAATATGTTGTCGACCCACCTAACTTGCACACTTGGCGAGTGGGTAGAAAGATTCTTCTACCTTGCCCGATTTAGGTTTTCTTGTGGATGTGCTAATCACTCCCAAAAAAGTGATGAAAACATAAGAGTTTGTCACATAAACTGCAACAAATGAATGCAACAGTTTCACTGTCGCCCAGTTTTCCCTGTGCTCTGTCAAAACATATATTTTTTACGTTTTCAAATGATTCCGTGTGTAGACCATCAAATCCTGCATACGTCCAAGCAAATCTGGACATGTCCTGGAATTTTAGAGAGCGAAGTTGATTATGTGTGAGTGCCTGAACTTTAATAATTGTCTGAAAATAAAAAATTAAACTTTTCACTCGAGAGAAGACTTGAACCAAGGGCCTCTCGTTCCGTAGTTGCTCACGCTAACCACTGGACCACGGCGCTCGTACGCTCATACTCTCCTGGATGTTGCCTACATTGCACATGGACTACTCAGTTTGTATATTTTGCTTATTTTTTTCATAGTTCCACACAACTTCTTCCTGTTTTCTCGATTGATCTGTGTTCAGTTTTTCAAGGTCTATCCCTGTGCCAACTTATAACTAAATCTGAGGGGGGTGCGATGGGGAGGTTCCCTTGTAAGAAGAAATACAAGTCATAGTTAGCAATCGCCAATATTTTGATGTGAGCCGATTTCGCCACTGAATGCAGGTTGACACTTCTGCTGTGATGGGATTCTGCAACACTGCTGCACAAATTAGTAGAATGTTCTTTGAATACTTGTTTGAGAGTTCCAAGCAGATTAAAACTGTGTAACGGACCGAGACTCAAACTTGGGTCCTTTTGTTTTCGCGGACAAGTGCTCTACCGACTGAGCTACCCAAGCATGAGTCACGACCCGTCGTCACAGCTTTATTTCCACCAATGCTTCATCTCATAACTTCCAAAATTCACGGAATCTCTCCTGCGAAACTTGCAGGATTAACACTCGTGGAAGAAATGATACTGTGGAGACATGGCTTAGCCACAACCTCGGGGATATTTTCTGAACGAATTTTCAGTCTGAAGCGGTGTGTGCTCGGTCCAGCACACAGTTTTAATCTGTCACGAAATCTCATATCAGCGCAAACACTGCTGCAGAGTGAAAATTTCATTCCCTGAACACTCGTTTATTGCAACACACATATAAACCATAACATCCTGTATGGGTTAGACATATGAATCTCTCCAGGTTGAGAACTAAGTTCCATAACAAAACAGTCACTTCCAGAAGTAAACATCCAGACTAAGTCCTTTAACAATGTCGTTGCAGTAACGGCTACGGCGGTTCGTATCCTCGTGGGCTGTTTACTGTATGCAGCAGATTCCAGACTGCAGCTGCTCTCTTCAGGCTTCTGCTAAGCGTGAACTCCGGACTGCGTAGCTGATGTAATTTAAATGAACTCCACTGCTGCCGGTGAAGAAGTCCGCTGACTCACTGGACCGCGATTTATACAGCCGGGCGGATTGATAAATGTAATCCGCGTGACTGGTTACGCTGATGGCGGTAACCCGTGTTCTGCTCGTTGGCTGCCCATACGGTGTGTCAGTGTTTCGACAGAATGGTGGACGTTACGAGGCGCGGCGAAATAGTGCAGCCACCACTGGCTATCTTAATCGACATACACTGTAGTGCTCGCCATTCTTAACCTTGCATACATCTAGGCTACGCTGACACGCCTCCGTGACGGAAGGGTAGACTATGTCGCAGGGGTAGTGGTGTCTGACACAACGGAAAGCGAATAACGATGGCTTCAAAAGTCGTTGCTTCTGCAAGTTCGATTCTTGTGTGTAAAACTACCTATAGCTGGTTATCTCCATTAGGAGTTGTGCTTAGCTTATGGATGTACAATAATTCTGGAAGCCTTTGTAGCCAAAGGATCCTAATACTGGAAGCTCATTTTTATGTCTCGATGACAGGGTCCAGAACAGACCCAATCAACTGTATGACTATCATTTCACACCACACATTTACAGAGATGCGTTCTTGAAAATTTGTGTTCCTCATAGGCATGTCGGTTTCCGTCGGACCATAGATGTGTCTTAAGAGTGTAAATGATGCCACCTCGAGTTAAAGTGGCTTCACAAGTTAACAGTATTAATGGGACTACTCGCGATCTCCAATGTCAAAGATAAAATTACAATCGCCTGCCTTCATCTGCTTCCCGAAGGCGTTGATTCCGTTCTAAATGATAAGAATAGTGGTCATGTTCAGTCTACAAATTCTATGTGTGCTTCTTGAATGATTTCGTTCTACCAACTGAACAACATCCGCTGTTTCAGCCAGAGTCTGTTCATTTGCACGTCATGATGAAATATAAGTACTGGGCAGGATACCAGTCTCACGCAGTTTATTGTAAACAAGAGCAAACACATTTGAATCTGATAGTCAGCAATTACGAAATTGTCTACGAATTCCCTACAAATAGCTGCAACAGCTTTACCATTACAGAACACGTGCACAAATACCATACCGGAATACTCATCATTTGTAAGTAAGTGTGGCATGATTAAACGCTACAATAGAATTAGCTAACAAATCACACTCTCACTTACAGCCGGGATATTCAGTTGTAAACAAAAGCTTAGCTTCACAACATGAATTTCAAAATAAAAACGAAAATCGATAAATAAACCCACTGCAGCTTGTGTACCAAATGGCGAAATGGGAACTTAGATCTGTAAACAGGTGTTGCTATGTAACCACCAGAAATTGGATACATGTTTATGGAACGTTTCATTTGAGTTAGGCTATATATCTACCTCCTAAACTATTCACTGTTCACCCTGACTCATCTGTGTGTGTTTTCATGAGCGAATGGTCCTACCTTTTCGAAGAAGCATCTCACTTCCATGGTCACTAACAGCATGAGATCATATTCAAATGGAACGTCTATCTTCAATGTGTAAATCCTCCGTGGCGACCCCTCCAACACATGTCGGAAGATTGCAGATGTCGCGTCTCCAGCTGTCTGTGCAGACCTGCACAATACTACTTCTTACCATTCTCACTGTGAGCTTGTAGAACAGTTACATGTGCTGCACACGCAGCTACTCTGGCAATTAGAAGGTAGTACGTGACAAAAGCGAACCGTCACTAGTTTCTATGTCATATAGTACATTCGCATTGTGCTTTCGTTTACAGCTATTTGAAACTGCTTCCCGTAACCGTCTTTTTATGGCTGCATTTTCTCCGAAGTCAGGGGCCAAGCCAAAGAAAACAGGAAGAACGACCACTACTTCGCTTGGATGGTTATAGCAAAGGACAGAGACTGACAGAGTGTCTAAGGAACGGTTCCAGTTACGTATCTGAGTTAACAAACAACGGATAACTTGAATGGGGATGATTGATTTGGTTACAGCGGTGGTGTGTTAGCAACAAATTATCGATAGCCCAGCAGAAAGCCACATACATCTCACTTAAAGGTCAAATTTCGCTACGTAGAAATCCTTCAGTTAAATTAATAAGCATCTCTATCACCAGAAAAACAGCCACGCAATACCTCCGAGACCAAATGGATGAAAAGCTTAACTTCACAAACACAATCGTAAACAAACAAAGCAACAGTATGCACAAAACTGCCCGTGCCTCAACAGTCAGGTATAAGATACCGCTGCATGCGGTGACAACCTATCATGATGCAGTTTCCACGCAGCAAGTTTTTCGGGGCATAGACTTCGGTGAACCCGAAACAGACATATCCCGCAACTTTCAAAGAGGAGTGTGTTCCTCGGACTCACAAAGCCCTTGGTACCACGCCAACCGACGGTTTGCTGATGACCCTCGGTATCTACCTAGTACACATTACGGTAAGATATAGTCCAGCCTCCTAGAGGCTACGCAAAGCGGGTTTGAAGAAAGTCCAACAAATCTTAGACCAGAGGGTAACAGTCGACACCCAGCTTCTAAAATGGAAAGTAAGTAGATGACAGAACATCTGGGGTAACAGTGAAACGGGTCAGAGTGTTTAAGAACTGTTCCCATGCATTCGAGAACTCCTGTCGCCTGGTCATGTAAACTCTATGGTATATTAGGTAACGGGACACGGCCCATATCCATTTCACCTGCACAGGTTCAGCAGGAAAGACGTCTGTCATTGTGGTCATATGGGAATAGCCGATCACATTGTCTTAAATTGTTACGCCCGTAACGAAATTATGGAACCAATGACCACTATACGAACTAACGACATTACGAATGGTGAACAATAAGAGACACTGTTCCTAACATAATTCCCGACATGAAAAGGACAAATTTGCCAGGGTTAAGGCAATTAAAAAATCCCTCCTATCCTGGACAGCATCACCATGGAAGAGTCAATGTGAATAACGGAGTGCTAGGGAGTGCATGTAATGTTGCGGGAGATGTGAATATGAGTGTCGCGTTACAGAACATGCATATGCAACCAGGATCATAGTGCTACAAGAGGCAGAACCCGCAGTACCACACCACCCTCAAGATGGCACAGCATCGAGTTTCACCTCGGTGGCAGTGACGAGGAGATAGGAGTCGGAAGGAATTGCGTTGCACATGAAGTGTAACACAGTGCCATAAAGAGTCCCGGTGCTTTCCCGAGACGGTTTTTTCATTTTTGCTGTTTTTTAAGTGATTGTTACGACAGAGAAAGAAAGAAAGTGTGCTATAACATATACACGTTTATGTATAAATGCAGTATAGTCTTCATTCTGTTTCATTCTGCCTATAGCCTCTTCTTTAAAACACAGTTTGAAATTGGTCTTACTATTAAATGTCGTTTGTCCAGTACTAACCCCTCTTATTAAAGTTTCATTTTTCTACTTATATATATATATATATATATATATATATATATATCCTTTTTTACGATTACTCACCTATTACTATTTCTATTTCCATACTGAAACATAAATTTGTAATCAATCGAAACATGCAGATACCATAAACATGACCTGTTATATAAACAGAAAAAAGTAGTTATACAGGAAGCATTAAAATAAATAACTAAAGATTGGTTTTACTTTCAAATCCCGAATAAGAATCTCGCTTCTTAAGCACTGCGCCACATTGTGTAGTAGCTACATCAAATCTCGTACTGTTTCTTTCACCCTCACATGCAGATAATAGTGTATGCCCAGATGCCTTTGCATTTGGCGATGATCGTGGGTGGTAAACGAAAATACAGATATTTAAGCAATTTGGTAATGGCCTGTTTTGAGATAAAATGGTAATAAAAAACGCTCACCAATTTGCGCACCATATACGCTAATACGCTGAGTGAAATGAAATATAAGTAGCAAATCCAGTACTGTAAAGTATAAAAGTTGCTAATCTGAAATGTAGGGATAAACTGATTTCATTAGTTCCCATTAATGGCTCAATGTAACGTTTCCAATAATTCATCAGCAGACTCGAAAAGCAAGCTGAACAATTGAATACAATACGCCTTTTAAAAATTCTATAGAGACAACAAATTGTAACTTAACTGAATCAGGAAATCACATAAGTATCTATTAATGCAACTCGCTTCTATTTCAGAAATTCTGTTTATGTACTGTTGTTGTGATTCAGATAATGCAAATCGCCATACAAGCCACCGCTTGCTGGCACTAGTTACGTAGCTTTGTACGAACTTTGGAACAGTTCTTCACTGTTATGGTACTTGGGTTGTACCGGAACAAATGAGAATTCTTATTAGCATCAAAGTTTTTTGTAACTGAAGGACTATCACTTCTGTCGTAAACTAAAATCTAATTAAGGTGTCACGTATCATCATGTGTATACACATATAGCGCCAATAAATTTTAGTAACGAAATATGCTTCAAACGACATAATAAATTATGAATTGACATGTTGTAACATAAAACTGACGGAAATAATAATAATAATTGTAGTTATTAATTTTATTTCACGTATGTTGTTCCCAAAGGCCGTATGAAAATGAAACAACAAAAAGTGAAGTGGAACAGTTATAAGAAATAAATAATGGAAAATGAAATAAAAGATTTGGGGAAGAGAAATTTGGGTTTAACGTGTTGTTGACGAGACCACCATTAGAGATGGTGCACAAGCTCGGAATGGAAGAAGACCGATCGTGGAACCAACTCGGCAGTCGATTTAATCGGCTTAACAAAACCACAAAAAATCTTAATCTGGAAAGCTGATGGGTATCTGAAACTCGTTTTCACCGGCTGTAACCACTGTGTCACCTCGTTCGATCACGTTAGCGGGAAAGCTACAATTCTGCAAAAAAGCCCAACGGCTGCATGTATACACAGAAGTAAGTCTTTGTCACTTCTCTTGCGGTTCCCGCCGAGTTATCATATACTGTGAATGGAAATGACTCTGCATTCGCCTAACTATTGAGTTATGGCTACAAAAATGCTATTGAGCTAATTCCTAGGTCTCTGTTGGATTCCTTTCATGTTAATTTTTTAAATCTGTTGTCATTTACGGCATAAATTCGTCTTCTAAATTTGCTGTGTTGTTTCTGACTCTATCTGGGAGGAGACTGAGCAGTGGAACGTGCTACTTTTACACATAATCAAGAACGATCTCTCACACTAGTACACTTTAAAACACAGTTTATATGTAATTCATGTCACACAGTCTCATACAGAACCTACATCCGCTTTCTTTTATATATTGTATATGGTAAGATACTGTCATCCCCCTTCCCTTCTGTGTGAAAGGATGAATGTGCAAATGTATTTCTCGTTGCATGCTAGATGGTAGCAGACAAGCCTGGCTGCTAGAGAACAGTAGGACCAACGTTGGAACAGGTAGCTACACTTTCTAAAAGCAAAGAGGTTTCTATTCTTAGTATGGTCCTGTCCGTCCCTTGTCATGTTGGTGTAGGAAGCTGCCTCTCTGGTCACTTCCGTTTGTATCTGTGGAGCACCCTCGGTAGGGGCCCACGCCAGTCTGTCTGCGGCGAGCGTCTGAAGTGGTAAGATCTCCGGCTAAGCGCATCTCTGCTAAGTCTGTAGGACAATGGATTTCTTAAGTTCAGCCTAACTCAAAATTTAATCACCTTTATTTCAGGTTTAGATCTAAAATATCTTATGTTATCTTAAATTGCAATGCAGTGTAATTCGAGTGTGAAGTTCAGAATATCTTCCAGTAGTTGCTTTGTCACTACTTTGTGAGTAAAGTGGAACCACGTGTTGATGAACCGTAACTAAGATCATCAATCTTAAATGCGAATGTGTGTGAGATTATAACGTCTCGTCTTGACAATATTTTTCAATATAGCAACTTTTCTTTATGTTCAACCCACATGAAGTGTTCTTTGTGAGACCAGTACCACGTGCTTATACAATTGTTTGACCCATCAGGTTAATAGTAAGACGATGGTAACCAGTTCGAGGTTTTTCTTTTGTAAATTGCGTTTCGATGTAATTTATTTTAATAATCAAAATTATTGTGGAGTTACACTCTTTGTGTAAACCAAGTTGACCACGTGAAGCATGTGGTGTAATTATCAAAGTAACCCTCAGCTATTCTTTTCGGAAGATTTCACAGAGAGTTAGTATGAATTTAGTATACCAGTGTGTGGTAATTTCATGACGGACAGGATTGCGGTACGAACGTAATTTCTTTGGGTGAAAATTGAATCGGTTGGTTGTGGTTAATTTGCTCTTGCATATGTTTCAATGTTCTTCGTGTGTTATTTTATGAATGCAGTGTAGCATGCAGTCTCCCAATCTTGGCTCCATATTTGATGTGTTCTGTAAGATTACAAACTCACATTTTCACAATCCTAAATAAGGCACCCGTTTAGTTTTGATTCAAGTTTAATATGCTGAAGCCGGCCGCGGTGGTCTAGCGGTTCTGGCGCTGCAGTCCGGAACCGCGGGACTGCTACGGTCGCAGGTTCGAATCCTGCCTCGGGCATGAGTGTGTGTGGTGTCCTTAGGTTAGTTAGGTTTAAGTAGTTCTAAGTTCTAGGGGACTTATGACCTAAGATGTTGAGTCCCATAGTGCTCAGAGCCAATATGCTGAAATTTTAACGGAACAATGATCAATGTTAAAATAAATGTCTAAATATAAACTGATTTATTTCTTTTTATTTAAATTCTATATATATATCACCAGTTGTCGTAAGATGACTAATAAAAGAATGTAATTAATGTTAGTCTGGTTGGCAATTTGGTAAACTAGACTGGATACCTGGTGAAACAGTTGCTCAGTAATGCAAGGATAACTTCCCCAGATAGCTCACAGCTTTTAACCCGCTTTTATTATCTTGAATATCAGCACCGCTTTCAGAACAACTTAATGCATCAACATTACACTGTGTATACGAGATTAGTTTGTTACAGATCATATGTAAATAATAATAATATAGCTTAAAATCCGAGAGGGTAAGCGCATAGTTTTATCTTCATGAACTTAAACAAACACGTTTATCACAGTACAGCAAAATTTCTGTAATGGGTCGGGGAGGTGGGGGGGGGGGAGGGAAGGAGGGGGAAGGAAATGGAGGGGAGCAGCGAAAAAGGGTGGAAGGTAGGTTTTGAAGGGCAAGTAGGAAGAAATCGTAGTCATTGCCCATCTTTCTCTGTTATTGCAGTGGTGTGTAAAACGTGATTTCTTCTGGAGAAAATTCTCTCGTATTTATCTGCGATGTCCCCTTGTTATAAATGGATGCCTGGAACGCCGCTCGCATGTTTTGCCAAGAAAAGTGAACAATTGGTAACACGGGAAGAGTTTATGGTTCGGAAGTGTCCCCCTGAGAGTAAAGTCGAGCGCTTTCGGGGAGATATCTTTACGACTCACAAAATGATGAGATTTTATGGGCTATGGTTAGCAGTGGAGTGCGTGTTGTACGAGGGAATGATGGCCAGTTCAGTTGCCGTTTCGTGACGACGCGAAGTTCCAGCAGTGGGGGAGTGACGGAGAGACACTGCCGGCCGTAAAGCTCGTGTGCGGGGAAACCAACCCTCCCGACCGACCTCATCCTCCGACTATCGGAATAATATTACGAGCGGGTATACTCGGCTGTCGCTCGCTTCCTCTCAGAGATAGCATTCAGAACTCCGTAGATGCATGGATGCAGGTAAGGAAGTATCGTTTGTCTCTCCGACAGCTTAGCACTGTCGTTCACTGAATGGTTTCTCTGAGCATCTCAGCCGAGTTCTCATCGACGACAGTGATAACTGCAGGTATCTACGATATGACTCGAAGCTGATGTTGCAGAACACATTCCATAAATATTTATTTACAGCCGAATGTGGCTTCTAAACAGGTCAGTCTATTATTGGCATCTTGCTTTCAGTCCTTCCACAGAACTTGCTATGTGAACGGCTGTTTTGCTCATGTTGATACTACAGTAAAAACAACAGGAGAAAAAGTAAACACACTGTTTTGCCGCTCATTTCACCAATAATTTTTTGTTTTTGCGACCTATATGTTAGGTTACTATCTCACACATAAGAGATCACTTGATTTTCATTAGTATCATCAAGTTTTAGTAAGTTTTATTGACGAAAGATGAAGGAACAGCATCAATTAGTGTAAGAAATGTCTTTAGTTTCACATACGTGCCATAATCAGTCGTCTGCCAATGGCGTCCGGTTGAGGCAGAAAAGATTCCAACTAGCGGAAATGGCCGACACATAGTGACAACCTGTTCACTTTGAGTGACATGTGAAGTCAGCGAGAAAGTCTTACGCAAGCACTGGCCGTTGGGTTTTGGACAAAGGAGCATGGGACAACGCTTTCAAGCAACGTAGAAGCTGAGTCGTGTTGGCGCACTTGTTCGTGAGGCTGTGGGTAGTCAAGATGGTGGTGGTGCACTCAGAGCCATCGCTCGTTTGGTGAGATCGCTCTCACGTAGCATGGTTTGTTTATAAGAATCTCCTCTGGTATGGTTTCTCCTCCTCCCCTCCTCCTCCTCCTCCTCCTCCTCCTCCTCCTTCTCCTTTTTCTATTTTGTATGAACCGCTATGGACTACATTTACGAGTATTTCGCTCTCTCTCCTTTCTTGTCCTTCACATTGTTGTCATTACTTCTCGATTTTCCCTCTTATTTCTTCTGTCCAAGTGGCTCCAGTCTTAGTCTTGAGTTTTTCGTAGAAATCTTTGGAATTATGTGATTTATTCCTGTATAGAAGTTGTTGCTCAGCATTTTGCAGAGTAATTCGGAGTTCATCTATGCCTCTTCTAATTTCTTTGCGCCATGTATTATCTATTTTTAATTTAGCGAAATAAGTAAATGATATTTTTTTCAGTCTCTCGGGTTTCATCCTATGGATGTGGCCATAGAAAGCTAATCTTCTTTTCCTAATCATGTCTGTAATTTTTTTCAATACTGAGAGGTGGCAGAATCCCCCTCTCATATTTCTATATTACTCTGAGTAATTCGATTTTCCTCTCTAATTGCATGTGGTGAAAAGTTGCTATTCCTTCACACACGGACTTCCCACGCAGCGTCTCTCGTCACCCGGGTGGTCCGGTGACAGGCGGGCTCTGCTCATCTTGAAAGGGTTAAGCCGATGGGTGTGAGGGAGTCGAGCGAATGCTTTCCACACGCCGACATTGTCATAATAGCGACGGAGACACGCCTGCAGGGGCCTGAAGGAGCGGCTGGGCTAGAGATTCCGTTACTTCGCAGAAACTTAGCGAAAACACTTTCTGGCGGGCTACCAGCGAATCGTGAGAATGACTTGTGTCCCTAGGCAGTCTTGGCGGGTAAATTCCCGCGTCTTCTGCGAAATCGTAACTGTGATTGGCTTGCTCAGGGCATAGCTCCGTGACGTAGCAAAATCGGCGCAGAAATTGGCGCCAAGAATCTCCATTGGTGGAATGGTAGCGCTTCGGCAACAGAGTGGAAATTTCCGCCGGTTTTCGAGTTGCTGATTGGAACGTTTAACCATGGCCACTGTTGTGGGGGCGGGAATGTTCTGCGTTCGGTTTGTACGGGTGCTCTGGTGGGAGTCGGCTCTCGCCTTTTGGTCGGAGTAGGTTACAAGACTGAGCTCTCGCTGCTCTGGACAGCCTGCCTTCCGTTGGCTGTCTAATATACTTTTATTTGATTGTAACTGTTTAACGAAGTTGCTGAAGTTTCGACTTTAACGTAACTTTCCGAGTACAGTTGGCAATTGAGCGTTCTGCGTACAAGCGGGCTATGTTGTCTGTCTTGGGCAGTTTTGGTTAAAGTTGACTGTATCGGTATTACTGTGTGACTTCGCTTGTTCAAATCACTCACTGTACTGTCAGTGATTGTGTGGCGAGCCTTCTTCGTCTCCCTCAGAGGCGCATTTGTATTGATAGGAAGTCTTTTGTCTGGAACAACCAGACCAGGACAATTTGTTTCGGGCTATACTCGCGACATTATTATCACCACGACGGGACGTCGAAGCAACCAGCCATCGCTTCCGGTACGCCAGATCGTGTCCTTGCAGTTAAGAAGACAGCTTGGTAATGTATGTCTGCAGCACCGGCAGACTAGGGAATTTGCACTGTGATAATCAGAGCTCAGCAGAGCGCGCCTGTTCGTCTTTTCTAACTTTGTTCTGTGTTGGGTGTTCATTGTCTGAGTTATCACTACCGTAGCAGCAATTAATGTTGAGGTGGCTGGGCGTTTCTCTTAAGATTTGAGTTGCAAGGAATTGGCTCCACATACCACTTCGTCATAAATGTCACAATCTAGTTTATGGACAACTTCAACTTCACAGCATTTATTTGAGTATCCAATTTGATGTATTGTAAATGTTTCATGTTTTGTTTATGATTTTGAGTTTAGTCATAATAAATCAAATTGTTATTTTGGACAGAACTTTCATTCTGTTAATCGGTAGAGCAACCCTTTCATTTCTCACTACATTACTGAAACTTTCCTTTATTTAATTAATGTCTATCAAATTAAATTATTGCAGGTGCCAAACTCTTTTGTACTCCACTTGCAGGGTCGATTACAGTTAGTTCGCGTTTCTTCTTAATCCATGTGCAACAGCAAAAGTAGGAGTTAGAAAAGGGAGGGCTTAGAGCATCATTTCCATACGAAGATTCGAGAAGAATTTAGTGTTAAATACACTGATAGCCCCGGCACCTCGCAATACGTCTACAAAGTTCACTGTTATGAATTCTTCTATTTTGTATTTGCTCTATAAATAACTGCTCACAGAATTTTCTTAGTATTTTTCTTCCTGTGATTTCTAGCGCTTCCATCATCGTCTTTCTGTCTGGAGGTAAACATTCTGCTGCATAAAGTGCCTCTAGATGAAATGCTATAGAGTACTGTCTAAATTTAGCATTGGGGGATATTTATCTTTTATTGTATGTGTACTTACTGAGGTAGTGCGCTATGTTCACCTGATTAAATCTTGGTTTAATGGCTTCTTTCTCCTAAATGTTTTGTTCCGGTCCTCCTCCTACATACTTGAAATGGTTAGTTCTCTCAATTCTTCTGTATATAGTAACATTATTTGGGGGCTACCTTAATGTTTATTACAAATTTAGTTTTTACACAGGAAATTTGTATTTCTGATTTTTCAGCTTGTTCTTTCACCAATTTTATCTGTCTAGTACCTGTTTACACTGAGTCTACAAAAATAGCTAGGTTATCTACAAACGCTAGGTGGTCCATTTGTAGGTTGTCCTATAACACGAATACTCTGCAGATGATCATACAATTTCTACGTGTTTTGCGAAGTTGGCTTTATTAGTTGTGCTGAATATTATTCTTGTAAATATGTTGTCAAGTTAAAAAAATGCTATTTGTTATTTAAGAAAGAGAATACGCATAGAATGTTAACATTTTGTAAGTAGATACGCTGGCCTAGTCAGGGAAAAGCTATTGTCAAAGAGTGTAATACACTGTAAATGCATTATCGCTGGGTGTGCGAGCGCGCCAAGAAAGTGGGCTGTTCGGAGTCCCGAGGAGACGGTTGGTGTCATTGGTTGTGTGTATTCGCCATTGTGGTTACGCAAAAGTGTGGAGAAAAAAGGATTCTGTTTCCGAAGTGCGGAGCAGTGAAAACTGAAATGGTTGCTTTGGCGGATGTTTAATATGGACAAGCTTTGTGTATGACATTCATTGGCCGCAGTACAAATGCAGCAAGAGTAATTCACATAACATCAAGAGTACTGTGGGTCCTTGTTATTGGCTATGGTATGGCAAGAAGATCAACCTGTACCCTATTTTACCACTAAATGGAGCCACTCGACAAACCAACGGCGTCATGAGGTGAAGTAAGATCTAGACTTCTTATAACTAGAAGTGTAATAGGCTAATCAGCGTAGTTGGAATTTTATAGCTTAAATAACATTGTTTCGTGCATGTTGTCACGTAGATAATTTTCCTAGTTGTTGTCCAAGCAGTATCCATCCTATCCCTTTTTACGAACCTAGATAGTCAAAAAAATGAACTGAAAATGAAGTGAACAGTAATTTATTAGATTATCAAAACATAATTTTTCCAACTTTTGGACAATTAGGTAATAATGAAATCTTTGGCTGTAGTATGAATAATTTCAGAAATAGAATGAAGCATCAGCCAGTATTAATTCATTTGCTGAAAATAAGTAACTTTCATAATAAAAAAAAATGGTAGTAAAACTTTACGTAACTTGGACACTGGATTTAATTGTCAAAGTAAAGTTTTAATTTATAGCTTGAGTCATAATTTATAACTTTTATTACAAAGAAATTTCAGAGTAACTGCTAGGTAAATGACAGTCATTACCAACGAGTAAATTCAAACAATCTTTCTGCTTGCTACAGTTACGACAGTCAGTATTACGGTGAGTAACGTAACAAAAAGTTTCTGTCCATAGCCAGTAAACAATCTTACTTTAATTGATCTTTGAAAATTAATATAATATGTTGTATGTGTTTGCTATTTGGTTATTATTTGACTGCTGTGACGTGTCGTGTAAAGTACTTTAAAGTGTGCGTTAGCTACTGTTCCTACGTTATGACGTCAATAACTATTATTACGTAAGATTGCTTACGAGTATAAAGTTCAGTTTGAATTTAAATATTCTTGTTCCGGTTAGGAACTGGTGACCGTTGCCTCTTTTCATAAATGACATACCTTGAAAACCATTTTTCCAAATTTTCCACAACTACTGTTGGTTAAAAAACTAGTTTACGTAATAGAACTTTGTTTGTAATCATCATTGCTAAAGTAGTGAGCAGTGGCGATTCGGTTATAACTTAATCTGCTCCTCTAGGTTTTGCATTATACTTCGGAGTAGATGCCTTTTTCCAACAGATTGGGGACTTTAGGTACACGGTCATACAGAAAAGCCTAATGAGGTGGAGAGCGAGGGGTGTTAGAGTCCCTTTTTTAATCTAATCTAACTCCCTAACTGATCTGGCTTTTTTCTAATAACATTCTCCATTCCCCTACGACTTTTTATAGAACACAGTTAAAGGGCATCTCCCAGTCTGACTTCAATTTTAATTTTAATTTTAGAATTTCTAGAAATTTCACCTCTAAATTTCACTTTAATTTTTAATTTATATTTTGAAAGCAAATTATTATGCAAAATATAAACGTGGTTTTCCCTCCAAGAATCACGTGGCCCTTAGCCGAATGAATAGTTACATTTGGTATCTCAATTCTTGATCAATGCTAAGCAATGTAAAGTCACTGCTTGTATTGTCTTATGTTATTTACTCTGTGTAAAGTTGCACCACGTGCTTAATATTAGAGTTCTTATCGAGTTGCTTTGCGCGGAGTCACGTAATCTTCGTTTTGAACCCATGGGCATTCCATATTCGTACTAGGGGTGTATCCGCATAACGTATCTAGTACTCAACATACTTTAGAGAATTACTGGCAGATCCATTTATAACAGGGCACAATTTAGAAAAAATAGATTGCGAAATCGGCCAGCTTTAGCAGTATCAAGAAGTAGAGAGTAAAAGAAGTCTGTCTGGTAATTCATTATCTGTTCCGGACGGTTCTTGTAGTGTCTGTTGATGTTCAGTACTTCAGGCAGAGACGTCCTGCCCCTCTATGCCCTGAATGCAGCATTTTATTTTTTATAAACACGCAGACTTAACTGTTTTTCCTGTGTAGTGTAAGCCACACCCTCTAAAAGAAAACATTAACAGAGCCGTTAGATGTAAAATAAAGTAAAATTGCGACAGAAATGTTGAGGTCAAGAATAAAACATCATCAGTGGAAGGCAACGGGAAACCACTACTGGAATCACTTCCCTAGACGCTCATGCGGTAGATCTCTCTGACAAGGCTTCCCCCATGACCTGTCGTAAGGCAGAACACAAAGTTTAGTTTTTCTCTCTGTCACCAGACAACACAAAACATGACACCACGCTGCACACGCATTCTTTACGATTGCCTATAGTCAACAGCTACACTTGAATGGGGCCGTTGATTGCAGAGGACATAAACCTTTTCGAGGCTGAACAATCCTTCGGGTTCTCTCAAGCCAACAGTGCCATACGAGTCCTCCTTAACTGAACTAAGAAGAGACACAATGATAGGAAGTTAAACATGTGGGGAAAAACTTGCATAGCAATATAGGGAGCTATGCGGGGGGGGGGGGGGGGGGGACTGTAAGATGTCAAAGAGGCTTGTATTTACCAGCTCCGCGTTCCAACCCGTTCAGTACCAACTGATAGTCTTGTTATCCTCTGCCTTATGTTATCACTTGGATGCGAATTGGAGGACCAGGGGGTCAACATTCCGCTCTCCTTGCGTCGTCGGTTTCCCAGACCTTGGAGCTGCTACTTCTGTCTTAAGTAGTTCCTCGGTTG
Organism: Schistocerca cancellata; assembly: GCF_023864275.1. Lineage (NCBI taxonomy): Eukaryota > Metazoa > Arthropoda > Insecta > Orthoptera > Acrididae > Schistocerca > Schistocerca cancellata. Next base: position 702,661,389 of record NC_064626.1, read on the forward strand.
GTCCCACGAGACTGGATATATCCCGTTACAGGTATGTCATCAGGGAGAAATCTCTTGCAGTATAGGGAATGGAACAAGATGCTACAATTTTCTTAAAAAACACCACATTATTTTCTTCCATTTCGTAGCTCATGTATCCAAACCAACTGTGTACAAATAAATTTAATTTAAATTTCTATCATTTTTAGTTAGAGAGCTGGAAACGTTCCAGGTTTTAGAGGTGGATGCAGTATGATGTACGTATTTGGTTGCTTCGAGATGGATGTTCTGGTGCCGGAATGTTCATTTAAGTGAACTGTTCAGGAGAGTGCCCATTTTCGTGAACGCGCAGCTCAATGCGTCCTCTAAACGACTTGTCGACGAGATGTGAAATTGCTGGTGTCATGGAGCGACAAGCTGCCTCAGTACACTGTCTGACGTCATGTTGAGTTAGATTGCCAGATGTTCCCTTACGCTGCTGTGTACAGTGCAGGATGGAATACATAAACATGCGAACTTCGGTCTGCCACGAATATTGACGTGGAATTAACATAGCATACACATGCAACGAGTACGCTGACTTATTGATGATGCTGATACGATGCCAGTGAAGAAGTCGTGGCTTATGCTTTGAGATATCCTGGTCGCAAAGCTCCGACAGCAAATACGTTTTTATGTGTTGAACAATGGCTTCGAGAAACGAGGTAGACTGGGAAGGCGCGGTGGCAATAGACGAAGAACAGCAAGAAGTGAGGTATGCAGGTGTTTGTTGTAGATGCTATGTCAGTTCACAAGAAATTATTGCAGTCGCTAGTATCAGTCGTACATCACTATTGCGAACAGCACGCGGTAAAATATTTTACCCGTGCCACCTTTCACTAACAAAGGAGCTCCATGGGAGCCATTTCAATCGGAGAACTACTTTCTCCGAATGCGCCCGTTATTAATTTGACTCTGGACGCCTTATAAAGTGTTATATTCTCCGCCAAATCCTCGTTCACAAATTATGGTGCAATGAACCTTTATAATATGCACTACTGGGCAACAGGAAATCCTAGCTGGATACAGCATGCCGATCGTCAAAGGAGTTGGTCCACTAATGTATGATGGTTGTCCTTAGTGGTGAAATCATCGGTAGAAGCCACTTTGCTGGTGCTCTGACAGTTGAGACCTATCCTCGCTGTGTATATGCTCACCTCGAAAATGCCAGTGGATGTCATATGTCGATGCAGCACGATGGACACCCGGTCCATTCTGCATGTGATGCGCAAGAAATCAACACAAATTTCCTGGAAGATAATTATGACGCCACGGCCCTCAGGAATGGCTCGGGCGGTCGCTCGATGTAACACCAGTGGATTTCTTTTCGAGGGGATACGCTAATAATCTTGGAAATTGGCTCTTGTTTGAACACCTGACTTAAACGAACATTCCGCCACTACTATATAGCTATGACGTACAGCATGTTGCATCTACCCCAAAAATTAGAGAGCTTCTAGCTCCCTGACTAAAATTGGTAGAAATGTGATTTAAAATGATTTGTACACGGTTCGTTTCAATACATCAGGTATATGATGCAAAAATACTGTCCTACTTAAAAAATTATAACTCGCTGCTGGAACTTGTTGGAAATTTAAGTAAATAAACTGCAGAAAGAGTACCTTTTCTTGCGTTTACCTATGTGAATAATTATTCGTAACAGCTGTTACTTTGTACGTTACAGAGAAGAGCACATCTTTTGAAATATCTTGTATTATACATACACTGTATGACACAAGAAGTGGAGCACCCATAAGACGAGGAGGAAACGAAATGAAACTTCACGGGCTGACAGGGCATCTGATGTTATTTCATTGTCAAATTGACAAAGAACTTATTAGTAAAGGAAATGAATTTCCTGCATCAGTAGGGATCATTGTGAATGTTTTGTGAATAAAACAGTCTACATGACTTGCTAAAATTTATTTATTTATTACGCCGTTTCGGCTACTTCCATCATCAGATAACTGTGATTAACATTAAAGGGAGAAAACGGGCGACAGGCGTTAGTTTGTACAACAAGAAGTCAAACAAGATGAATAATTACAAAGTAAAAATATTTTTAAATTACACTCACCGAAAAAATCAGAACTTGCAAAACAAGGTTCTGTGTCAGTATTAACACCTATGAGTAGTCGGGGCGTCAGCTAATAGCTCAGCTTAAAATTTTTGTACCAGATTTTAGTTGTAGCCGAGAGGTGGCGCTAGTGTGCTGGACGTTCCTTTCGAATTTTATTTTATTTATTCATTTTTTCTTCATAGTTTTAAAAAGGCAGCTAGTCTTTAAAATATAAACATTCAAAGTCAACTTATAAGACAACTTGGCATTAGGTTCTAACCCACGATGAACACGTCTTGTAACAAACATTTTTGAAGATCACAAGATGATAGTAAAGTTTGTTGAAACCGGTTACATAAATTAACTATTTATGTGACCTTTTTTTCCATGTAAAACAGATCGCTCCTTCCATTTGCTCAACATCAGAAATTTCAATCAGTCAACGTCAAATTATAAAACACGATGTAAATGATTGTAATTACACACTCATTAAATCAGCTTTTCAGATAACGCCATTTAGTTCATATGGATTTCCTTATTTGCCAGCAGCCCTTTTTTTTTTCTTTATTGAGTTTAGATTCCCCCTGAAGGGGGCGGGCTGGCAGCAGCTTAGTACGCCGCTCTTCAGCCTACAGAATTTTTTTTAAAAAATGAAGATAATAAATAAGGAAAACAGGCGATAAAATCGGTGACTTAAATGGTAAAATGGCGGAAAATTGTGGAACTTAAAACAGAAAACATAGGGTTGGCGATGCTAATAAAATACACAGGAAGCAGACAGGTAAAAAATAGACAGACAATTAAAAACACGGTGACAGTCTGGTTTCTGTTTGCAAGAGATAAAAATCACACCCACCAACAGCATGATTTCTGTTCACAACACTTGGAAAAGACGCAAAACATTGAACACTCACTTAACACACTGCACTAAGAAGTTGGCACGAAGATGAGCAGCCGAGGGCAGATGGGGGGAACCTGGACAGATGATGGGAAAGAAAAAGGGGAAAGAGAGGAAAAACGAAGTGAGGGTGGGGGGTGGGGGAAAGAGCCGACGGAGGACGAGGACTCATAAGAGGGGGGGGGGGGGGGCTGGGCAGACGTGAGAGGGAGTGGGGAAAGGCAGAGGAGGGGAATGCAAATGGACTCGAAGGGGGGGGGGGGTACCAGCAGCATGGATGTTAGTATTAAATACGTTTTGTGTTAACATGATTTTACGATTATAGACATAGTACTTGCTGTTATCATTAGGCATGTCTGATAAAAAATTTAAAAAGCCCGTACGGACTAAAACTTAGTTAAACAATACATTAAAATGCATAAACTTGTAAAATAGGTTATAAAGAATAAAACAACTTACCATTACATGAAAATTTTTGGAAGGCAGTTCCATCTAACGGACGAACTAGCAATTTGCTCCCCGAGGCAGGCCATTTGTCGCGTACCAGTGCCCTCGGTGCGCCTTTGGCAGTGATTACTCAAAATCTGATGCTGTTTACGCCCCTTATACAGGGTGCTCCAGGAGGAATTGTCACCATTCAGGGATATGACAGGAACTCTCATTTAAAGAAAAAAACTTCATATGGACGTATACCCTATTCTGAATGCTTTCCGAGATAGATTTAATATACATTTGATTTTTGGCTAGTGGGGCGCACGTGTGCATCTTACCAAACCAGCATCTCTGACGCTTTACTCTAGCCCAATTTTCATTGCTTTTAACCTCTGTACTCGGGATTTCTTGCTGCCCCTAAAGTAGCCCGTTAAACGGGCAGTTACCCATGGTCTATTGTGAGTGAAGTAGTGCGAGGGACTGAGCGTGTATCAGAGAGAGGCACCGGTCTGTTTGTACATGACCTGACTAAAATGTCACAAATCCACGTTAATGAAAATGGCTCTGAGCACTAAGGGACTTAACATCTGAGGTCATCAGTCCCCTAGAACTTAGAACTACTTAAACCTAACTAACCTAAGGACATCACATACATCCATGCCCGAGGATGGATACGAACCTGCGACCGTAGCGGTCTCGCGGTTCCGGACTGTAGCGCCTCGAACCGCTTGGCCACACCGGCCGGCCACATAAATAAAAAATACGCAGATACGGTGTATGTTTATGGTTTCTGCGATAGTAGTGTACTTGCTGTTCTCGAAGAATACCATCGGCGCTTTCCAACACGTCAACTCCTAATCGTAGAGTGTTTAATAGGTTTCAGAACATTGCGTGAAACGGGTGTTCTTCCAGGCTCCCAAGTCTCTTTTGAACAAGTAGTTCAAAAACCTGTGCAGAAAGAGCAACACGTTGTTGAAATGGTGCGGCGTAGTCCTGCTACCAGTTCATGACGACTTTGACCACGTATCAATGTCCTATGAACAGCTGTATGGCGAATATTACATGCGGAGAACTCTTGTGCACATTTTACATATAGCGTGTTCACAATCTTCGCATTGTGGACAATGTCACACGACTTGAATTCTGTCGCTGGTTAAATGACAATTGACATTTCCTCCGATTAAAACTATTCACTGGTGAAGCCGTGTTTCTCGCTTCCCGCGCCCGGGTTCCCGGGTTCGATTCCCGGCGGGGTCAGGGATTTTCTCTGCCTCGTGATGACTGGGTGTTGTGTGATGTCCTTAGGTTAGTTAGGTTTAAGTAGTTCTAAGTTCTAGGGGACTGATGACCATAGATGTTAAGTCCCATAGTGCTCAGAGTCATTTGAACCATTTTTGAAGCCGCGTTTACACAGAATTGCATCAACAGCACACGTAATAATCAGTGATGGTCGCAGGAATATCTATATGGTACAGTGGAAATGAACTTCCAAGTTCGTTTTTCGATCAATGTTGGATGACATGTTCCTAGGTCCAGTATTTCAGAAGAGCGAATGATACACGGAATTGTCCGTATTTTTTTTGGGAAATTCGTTCACGGAACCCCTTGAGGATGTTCCTTTGGGCACGCGAACTGCAATGTACACTGAAGAGCCAAATAAACTGGTACACCTGCCTAATATCGTGTAGGACCTCCGCGAGCACGCAGAAGTGCCGCAACACGACGTGGCATGGACTCGACTAATGTCTGAAGTAGTGCTGCAGGGAACTGACACCATGAATCCTACAGGGCTTGCAAGGTTTCACTCTTTCAATTGCAATCAAGGCTTTAATAAAGATGGGAAAGGTAATGTTAATCAGAACACTGGGAGGAGATGTGGTCTAATAACAATTGATTTATTCATTCTTAACATCACATGACAACAGATGGCTGAAGAAATGCCACACAAACATTATTATTTGACAAACACTTTCAACAATGTGGAGTCTATGGTCAACAAAGTGATTAGCTGGGTATCAACACACCACACTAGACAGAACTAATCGCTTTGTCTGACTTCGCAAATATGAGTAAGTGGTATGGCCCACAAACTACGCTACTATCAAGCATCTATACTATTCCATAAAGAAAAACATGGTTCCAAAGAACAAGGTGCTGACAAGGGAACCTCCCCATCGCACCCCCCCTCAGATTTAGTTATAAGTTGGCACTGTGGATAGGCCTTGAAAAACTGAACACAGATCAATCGAGAAAACAGGAAGAAGTTATGTGCAACTATGAAAAAAAAAAGCAAAATATACAAACTGAGTAGTCCATGTGCAAGATAGGCAACATTAAGGAAGGTGTGAGCCTATGAGCGCAGTGGTCCCGTGGTTAGCGTGAGCAGCTGCGAAACGAGGTCTTTGGTTCAAGTCTTCCCTCGAGTGAAAATTTTACTTTCTTTATTTTCGCAAAGTTATGATCTGTCCGTTCATTGACGTCTCTGTTCACTGTAATAAGTTTAGTGTCTGTGTTTTGCGACCGCACCGCAAAACCGTGCGATTAGTAGACCAAAGGACGTGCCTCTCCAATGGGATCCGAAAACATTTTATCGCAAGGTCATAGGTCAACCAACTCCTCCACAGGAAAACGTCTGATATATTCTATACGACACTGGTGACGGCATGTGCGTCACATGACAGGAATATGTTGTCGACCCACCTAACTTGTACACTTGGCGAATGGGTAAAAAGATTCTTCTACCTTGCCCGATTTAGGTTTTCTTGTTTAGGTGTAGCGTCCCCAATACTACGGCGCAGTTACCTCGCATCGGACGGACGGATAATGTTTGTCTGAAAATGAAAATTTAAACTGTTCACTCGAGGGAAGACTTGAACCAATGACCTTTTCTTCCGCAGCTGCTCACGCTAACCACGGGACCACGGCGCTCCTAAGCTCATACATTCCTTAATGTTGCCTATCTTGCGCATGGACTATTCAGTTTGTATATTTTGCTTTTTTTTCATAGTTGCACATAACTTCTTCCTGTTTTCTCGATTGATCTGTGTTCAGTTTTTCAAGGCCTATCCACTGTGCCAACTTATAACTAAATCTGAGGGGGGTGCGATGGGGAGGTTCCCTTGTGAGAAGCATATATTGGAGCCCCACGACATAGCAGCGAATACTTTACCCTTCTGCAGGTGAGGGCCGGACAGCACAAAGTGGTCGCTGACTGGTCATGGACAGTGACAATCGGTTATTAAAAGTGCTTCCTTGCCACCTCGATAGCACAGCACATTAACATGCTTAGACTAATCCCACTTAAGCACAAGCCAATCACGAGCTGGAGTGCAGCATTCGAGGCTGGGAGACCGCCCCTTGCTCTGCATACACAGATTTGACCAACCACCGATTTTAAAAATTAATTGGGAGAGAAGTAAAAAAGATTCAGCTTCACGTCCCCTTTCCCATAAGTTTACGCCATGTCTTTGCTAAAAGCCTGACCTGGATGGAACCATCGCCCTCAGCAAAAAGATCGTTATCTCCCCTACTGCATCCATTTAGAACTTTCCAAAGAACGGCCATAAACTCGCTAAAACCCTCGTGCCTTCACAAACATGTTTTGTAGCAGAGTCTGGACGCCTGGGTGCCACTGTCCTGTCCCACAGAAAGCCGCAGAGACTCCTACCTAACAAAGGCCCATCCTCTGCTTTATTGCTGGCCACAAATGTTCTGCTCAAAACTGCAGCCACTCCTCGGCGCTAGTCAGCCTATCTGGATGGAGCTGCCGACTGACCAGCACTAAGGACTTGGCAGTCTGCAAACGTTTACACCCAGGTTCCAAGGAAAAAAACGCTCTCCTCGGCCCTCAGCTACCGTACACTTACACTGCAGTCAATTAACTCGGCACCCTCTTCCTTTGAACGCAGGTAAAGCTTACTGCTGTTCCTTCACTAGAGCACACAAGCAAGAGCATTAACTACTGCCAACCATTTCATCATATGAATGACGTCAGATCGTATCGAGTGTAGCAACCAAGTAATAAAGATCATCTTGCCTACGAACATTAAGCAGAATGACACTGTATCAGAAGTGAGAGTGTCCTGCAATCTCTTAGGCTCTCCATAAGTCCGTAAGAGTACGAGGGGGTGAAGAGCTCTTCTGAATAGCACCTTACATGGAATCCCAGATATGCTCAGAAGATTGTTTATGGAGCCGGGCTGTAGCAATTCTGGACGTGTGGGGTATCACATTGTCCTACTGGAACTGCCCAAGTCTGTCGGAATGCACAGTGGACACGATTGGATGGAGGTGATCAGACAGAATGCTTACAAACGTGTGAACTGTCAGATTCGTATCTAGAGGTATCAAGGGTTACATATCGCTCCAACTGGACATGCCCCACACCATTACAGATCCTACACCGGCTTGAACAGTCCCCTGCTGACATGTGGTATCCATGAGGTTGTCTTCATCCCGTACACGTCTGTCCGCTCAATACAATTTGAAAAGAAACTTGTCCGACCAGGTAATATACTTCCAGTCATCAACAGTCCAATCAACAGTGTTGACAGTCCCAGGCTAGGCATAAAGCTTTATGTTGTACAGTCATCAAGTGTTCACGAGTGGGCCTTCAACTCTGAAAGCCTATATCGATGATGTTTTGTTGAATGGTTCACAAGCTGACACTTTTTGATTGCGCAGCACTGAAATCTGCAGCAGTTTGCGGAAGGGTTGCCCTTCTCTCACACTGAACGATTCCCTTCAGTCGTCGTCTTGCAGGATCTTTTTCCGACCGCAGCGATGTCAGAGATTTGATGTTTTACCTAATTCCTGACATTCACGGTATGCCTGTGGAATGGTCGTATGGGAAAATCCCAACTTCATCGCTACTTCGGAGACGCTGTGTCCTATCACTCGTGCGACGACTATAACACCACGTTCAAACTCATTTGAATCTTGATAACATGCCATCGTAGCAGCTGTAACCAACCTAACAACTGAGCCAGACACTTGTTGTCTTAAACAAGCGTTGCGTCCGCCGCTCGTGGTCTCGCGGTAGCGTTCTCGCTTCCCGAGCCCGGGGTCCCGGGTTAGATTCCCGGCGGGGTCAGGGATTTTCACCTGCCTCGAGATGACTGGGTGTTTGTGTTGTCCTCATCATTTCATCATCATCCAGGAAAGTGGCGAAATTGGACTGAGCAAAGGTTGGGAAATTGTACGGGCGCTGATAACCACGCAGTTGAGCGCCCCACAAACCAAACAACATCATCATCATCACCACAAGCGTTGCCGACTGCAGCCCCGTATTCTGCCTGCTGACATATCTCTGTATTCGAATGAGCATGCCTATACCAGTTTCTGGTGCTTCACTGTATTTACCAGCTCTGCGTTCCGACCCGTCTATTGCTGACATATAGTCAAGGTTATCCCCTGCAGTATGTTATCATCACTTGTGTGCGAATTGGAGAATCACGGGGTCAACATTCTGCTCTCCTTGCCGTTGTCAGTTTCCCAGACGTTGGAGTCACTAATTCTCTCTCAAGTAGTTCCACAGTCTGCCTCACGAGCCTGGGTGTATTCAGCATACATGAAGGTACATTGGTCTGTCACCAGGGAGAGATCTCTTGCAAAACCGGGAATGGATCTAGCCGCTATAATTTTCTTAAAAATAGAATACTATTTTATTCCATCACGTAGGTAATGTATTTAAACAAAATGTGTACACATCAATTTAAATTAAATTTCTATAATTTTTAGTTAGAGAGCTATAAACGTTCCAAGTTTTAGGAGCGGATGTAAGATGCTCTACATAACAGGACATGTTGAGATGGATGTTCTGGTGGCGGAACGTTCTTTCAAGTGATTATTCAGAAGAATGTCCATTATCCTGAACGCGCAACTGATTGCGTCCTTTAAACGACATGCGGACGAACTGTAGACTTGCTGGTGTCACGGAGCGACGAGTTTACTCAGTGCGCTGTTTCATGTCACGTTCAGTTAGATTGTCCAGTGTTACCTTACATTGCGGGGTACAAGGCAGGACGGAATGCGCAAACATATGAGCTTCGGTCTGCCACGAATATTGATGTGGGGTAAACATGGTATACACATGCAACGATTCAGCTGACGTGTTGCTGATGCTCTTGTTGTCTTGTATAGGCGTTGCCGACAGCCGCGCCGTATTCTGTCTGTTTACGTACACTACTGGTCATTAAAATTGCTACACCACGAAGATGACGTGTTACAGACGCGAAATTTAACCGACAGGAAGAAGATGCTGTGATATGCAAATGATTAGCTTTCCAGAGCATTCACACAAGGTTGGCGCCGGTGGCGACACCTACAACGTGCTGATATGAGGAAAGTTTCCAACCCATTTCTCATACACAAACAGCAATTGACCGGCGTTGCCTGGTGAAACGTTGTTGTGATGCCTCGTGTAAGGAGGAGAAATGCGTACCATCACGTTTCCGACTTTCAGAAGGGTCGGATTGTAGCCCACCGCGATTGCGGTTTATCGTATCGCGACATTGCTGCTCGCGTTGGTCGAGATCCAATGACTGTGAGCAGAATATGGAATCGGCGGGTTCAGGAGGGAAATACGGAACGCCGTGCTGGATCCCAACGGCCTCGTATCACTAGCAGTCGAGATGACAGGCATCTTATCCGCATGGCTGTGACGAATCGTGTAGCCACGTCTCGATCCCCGAGTCAACAGATGGGGACGTTTGCAAGACAACATCCATCTGCACGAACAGTTCGACGATCTTTGCAGCAGCATGGACTGTCAGCTCGGAGACCATGGCTGCGGTTACCCTTGACGCTGCATCACAGACAGGAGCGCCTGCGATGGTGTACTCAACGACGAACCTGGGTGTACGAATGGCAAAACGTCATTTTTTGGGACGAATTGAGGTTCTGTTTACAACGTCATGATGGTCGCATCCGTGTTTGGCGACATCGCGGTGAACGCACATTGGAAGCGTGTATTTGTCATCTCCATACTGGCGTATCACCCGGCGTGATGGTGTGGAGTGCCATTGGTTACACGTCTCGGTTACCTCTTGTTCGCATTGACGGCATTTTGAACGGTGGACGTTACATTTCAGATGTGTTACGACCCGTGGCTCTACCCTTCATTCGATCCCTGCGAAACCCTACATTTCTGCAGGATAATGCACGACCGCATGTTGCAGGACCTGTACGGGCCTTCCTGGATACAGAAAATGTTCGACTGCTGCCCTGGCCAGCACATTCTTAGTTCTCTCACCAAGTGAAAACGTCTGGTCAATGGTGGCCGAACAACCGGCTCGTCACAATACGCCAGTCACTACTCTTGATGAACTGTGGTATCGTTTGAAGCTGCATGGGCAGCTGTACCTGTACACGCCATCCAAGCTCTGTTTGACTCAATACCCAGGCGTATCAAGGCCGTTATTACGGCCTGAGGTGGTTGTTCTGAGTACTGATTTCTCAGGATCTATGCACGAAAATTGCATGAAAATGTAATCACATGTCAGTTCTAGTATAATATATTTGTCCAATGAATAACCGTTTATCATCCGCATTTCTTCTTGGTGTAGCAATTTTAATGGCCAGTAGTGTATGTCTGTATTTGTATACGCATGCATATATCAGTTTCTTTGACGCTTCAGTGCATTTCCAATGTGACGGAGCCGCTCCACACTTTACCAGACGTGTGAGAGAACATCTCACTCGCAATTACCCTAATTGGCTCTGAGCACTATGGGACTCAACTACTGTGGTCATAAGTCCCCTAGAACTTAGAACTACTTAAACCTAACTAACCTAAGGACATCACACACATCCATGCCCGAGGCAGGATTCGAACCTGCGACCGTAGCGGTCGTGCGGTTCCAGACTGTAGCGCCTTTAACCGCTCGGCCACTCCGGCCGGCCAATTACCCTAATTGCTGGATTGGTCGTGGTAGTACAATTAACCGCTATCTACAATTAGTGTAAAAGAATATATGAACAGAATTACAGACCAATACCCATAACGATCGCCTGTTGCAATGTTCTAGAGTTTATCGTAGGCTTCATGCAAGAAAAGAATTTTTTCTTCTTTTCAGAGAATCAGCACGTTTGAGGGAAATCGCGAGTGTTAAGTGCAGTTCGCTTTTTAACACGCGGCATGTAAAACAGGTAGATTCTGTCTTCGCAGATTCCCGAAAGGATTTCGAAGCCGTATCATGCTATCTACCATATTTGAAACACCACATATACCCTCTAGCAGAGCGTTTTAGGTGGCAGTGCTGTTGTGCTGCAGTTCGGAGGGATTGGCTCAACGCACCGTGCACGTCATTGCCGGTGAGGGGTGGGGGGAGGGAGGGGAGGGGGCCAGGAAGAGAGTGCAGTGCCGCAGAGAGACCCAGCAGCGGCAGCGGGTCGATAGAGCGGCGCGGCGCGGCGCGGGCTGCCCTGACCTGGGACACGCCGGCACCTCTCCACCCCGCCGCTCAGCTCTCACCATCTACGTCAGCGGGGCACCGCGGCGTCTGACACGAACAAGTGGGAGGCACACCTGTCGCCTTACTTCGTCCCGAGTGCGGCTCAGAAAGACGGAAAGAAGTGGGGAACGTTAGCGTCACAAGTCTCGTCGTTGCAGGAGAGGAGGAGGAGATTTAGTGTTTAACGTCCCGTCGACAACGAGGTCATTAGAGACGGAGCGCAAGCTCGGGTTAGGGAAGGATGGGGAAGGAAATCGGCCGTGCCCTTTCAAAGGATCCATCCCGGCATTTGCCTGAAGCGATTTAGGGAAATCACGGAAAACCTAAATCAGGATGGCCGGAGATGGGATTGAACCGTCGTCCTCCCGTCGTTGCAGGAGACGAGGAGGGTATGTAACACCTGCATCTACACATATCTTTATGGTTCTGCGGCGGTTGGTTCATCTTGTTACTTCCTCGCACCCCCCCCCCCCCCCCTCTTCCCGCTTTCCTTTCTTTTTAATTTTTTAAATTTATTTTATAGGATTCCGATCCGAGGGCCCTTACCACCAAGTACATAACGTTCCGTATATCTAGCAGAATATGACAATTAATGGGTAAAACCTTCGCCACAGTGACAATAAAAACCCCTAACATGACCACGTACTGTTGTACGGCGAATTCAATTTTTGCGTTACACGGACTAGGGCATTAGTAACTATAAATAATGGAAGATTTACAAATAAACTTATACATAACTACTGCACAATACACACTGAGAAATAAAAGAGCAAAACATAATTTAAAATGTACATTATTAAAACTGCAACACTGCAACTTACAATATTATGATACATTATTTACAATGAGGAGTGCCAGAACTTCCATCAACATGTGAGAACAATGGCTAGGACAGTGCATGCGGGATGTCAGGCTCAGCTTGGATTACCGATGCGATAACAGCTTAGGACGTTTATGTTTGTGCTGGCTACTGAGATCATACGTGAACAGAAGACGAATTAAATCGCCGCGGCCGGAAAAAGATACTGCAGGAACGGGACCAACGACGACTGAAGAGAATCGTTCAATGTGACAGAAGTGCAACTCATCCGCAAATTGCCGCAGATTTCAATGGTGGGACATCAACAAGTGTGAGCATGCGAACCATTCAACGAAACGTCATCGATATGAGCTTTCGAAGCCGAAGGCCCACTCGTGTAGCCTTGACGACTGCATGACACACGGTTTTACGCCTCGCCTGGGCCCGTCAACACCGACAATAGACTGTTGATGACTGGGAACATATTGCCTGCTCGGACGAGTCTCATTTCAAATTGTATCAGCGGATGAACGTGTACGGGTATGGAGAGAACCTCATGAATATATGGAGACTGCATGTCAGCAGGGGACTGTTCAAGCTGGTGGAGGCTCTGTAAAGGTGTGGGGACTGTGCTGTTGGAGTGATATGGGATCCATGATACATGTAGATACGACTCTGATAGGTGACACGTACGTTAGCGTCCTGTCTGATCGCCTGCATTGATTCATGTCCATTGTGCATTCCGACGGACTTGGGAAATTTCAGCAGGACAATGCGACGCCCCACACGTCCAGATTTGCAAGAGAGTAGCTCCAGGAACACTCTACTGAATTTAAACACTTCCGCTGGCCACAAACTCCACAGACATGAAAATTACTGGGCGTATCTGGGATGCCTTCAAGTGCTGTTCAGAAGAGATCTCCACCCCCTCGTACTCTTACGGATTTATGGACAGCCCTCCAGGATCCATGGTGTCAGTTCCGTCTAGCACCACTTCAAACGTTAGTCGAGTCTATGTCACGTCGTGTTGCGGTACTTCTTTGTGCTCGCGGGGACCCTACACGATATTAGGCAGGTGTACTTTTTTTTCTATACCTGTTCAGAAACAAATCACAGTGTACCATTCACGTAAACGTGACATTATTAAAAACAAAGCACATAATTGACTTTGACTCTCCTGCATTAGAAGTGCAGATACATGGTACCCGAGGTATTGTCGCTCGTCTACTTGCCGGAGCTGACAGTAAACAGAGGAAAATACATACCAGTCACTCAGTCGCCGTTACCCCAGGTAGTTGCTCTGTATTATAGTGTAGGAGAGTCAAAGTTAGCTTCGTGTTGCGTCTTTAATAACATTATGTATACGTGAATGGTACATTGCGATACGTTACTGATCACTTCTTGAGAAGAAAAAGTGGACTACCGAATAAAAAATATAGGGTGCTATTTAAAACAGACTTACTGTTTTTCATATCTTCGTCACGAACGAAATTATAAGAAACGCAGTCACGCTAGTAACTGACCCCCACGTAGCTAAACAACATTTGCTTGATATATTTTTTTAAATTTTGCTCCTGTGCAAAAAGTTACTAGGAGTGGTCAAGATAAATGGGTCATCAAGTATTGGAGGAAGCAATATGTCGGTTGAACCCCCAGAAACCAATATGCTAGTTACTCTTTTAGAAACGAACGTTCCAAGAACTTCGTTAGTAAACCAATCTGTGATGCACAATGCCTCTCTTGTAGCGTCTGCCACTGGAGTGTAATGAACATCTTCGTGACTTTTTCGATCTTAATAAACGAATCCGTGATGAAACGCGCCCCTCTTCTTTGGATATTCCCTTTCTCACTATCAATCCTACGTGGTAAGGTCCCAGACTGGGGAGTAATACTGAAGTATAGGTCGAACAACGATATTATAATCTGTCTCGTTTGTTAATGAAATGCAGGTCTCGGTATTCTTCCAATGAATCTGAGTTTGGACTCTACTTTTTATACGTTTAGTTTTATGTGGTGGTTCTGCTTCAAATCGCTCCGTACATGCAACTGCATATAATTAGTGGTTGTGACTGTTTCCAGCAGTTGTCGGAATATTATAATCGATATATAGCTTATCTTTCCGCCTATTTAGTTTTGTTTACGGTAGCAAGCAGCATCCAGTTCATTTATTTTTGCTACATTTTGTACCTGACCTGTTATGAAACGTATTTATTCACGATCGCACTTTCGGCTGTTGTGCCATTCTGAAGTAACAGCTGTAACAACGTAAAATGCTAAAAGACCAACTCAACTCCTGGGAACATATTTTGTCTACAAAAATTTGTTGAAGCCAAATTAATAATTAGAAAGTAATCCGTCGTCTTACTTTACCATGCAGAATGTCAGCGCATGCTCATTCTTCGTAAGAGGATATTATTCTAGTGCTTACCCTGTTTACACGTTTCACTTGCATAAACAGGATTCTTTGTCATCTACATAAAAGGTCCTTAATAAGATCTTTCCACGACAATATGCATGGCTCTGTAATCTTCGACGGTAGTACATCTAAACCTTTCAATATGAACTGTGGCATAAGACAAAGCTGTGTGTTGGCACCTACACTTTTCGAAATTTTCTTCTCGGCTCTGTTCCAAGTGAGTTTTGAGAATTGCGATGTTGGGGAACACTTGCATACGAGCAAATGTGGAAGCCTTTTCAGTGTCAGTGTCCTGAAGAGTAAGACAAAGCGCTACGATATAATCGCTCGTGAACCCCTGCATGCTTATGACGCTGCAATTGTTGCAAACTCTGCAGAAGAACTGCAAGAGCTAGTATCAAGATTTAGTCATGCACGCAATCTATTCCCTATGAGTGTAAACAGCAGTAAGACCCTAGTTATGGTTCAGGGTGCTAACACACAACCGAATATCACATTAGATGGAACTCCTCTGCAAGTCGTGGATAACTTCTGCTATCTTGGATCCACTACAGAATCAAACATGTCTGTTGACAAGGAGATTGATGCCCGCACTGGAAGAGCTGCGAACTTTTGGCAAGCTCTCTACACGTGGAGAAACAACAAACTCTCTTTGACTACCAAAATTCTTGTATATCAAATATGCGTCCTCAGCATCCTTTTGTATACATCGGAAACATGGAACGTCGCTTTAATGCTTTCCACATGCGGTGCCTGAGATCCATCCTCGGAGTAACGTGGAAGGACCGAGTGACCAACGAAGCAGTACTGTCTAAAACTAACTGCAGCAGCATCTCAGATATCTTGAAGCAGAGACGCCTCCGTTGACTTGGACACGTCTACCGTATGAATCCTGAGCGGTTACCACGTGAGTTGATGCCTGGACAGATTTCTGCAGCCAAAAGACCCGTAGGACGTCCAACTTGAATATGGTTCTGAACGCAAATACACTTCAAAAATTGTTGCTAATTCTGTAAGCAAATAAAAATGTTAAGTCTTGTTCCTTACCATTGTTTAACTAAATTTATGTGACAGTGTGATGGTAGAAATGTAAAGTGTCATCCTTAACATTGTTTACGTGCTGTGGTAATGCGACAATACAATTAATTTTTTATTGAGCTGAACCATAGGTTAATTTTTGAGGTTGTAATACTCCATTATTTCAAAAATTAGTAATACAGATCTTAGTATCACAAACTGAAACAATTTGGACCTTTCAAATTTGTATTTCCGAGAGGTTTCATAGTAATGTTCCCTCAACTCGCCGAGAAAGTAAACAGTGGCAAGTCAATGGTAAAGCATATTAAGAGCACTCATTTTGCAAGTCGACGATGTTACGTACCCATTGAATATTTCAAGAATACTCGTAAGATCTGGGATAGAATCTAAGATTTTAAAAATATGTAGTTACTCTAGAAATATATGAAAACAATGACTTATACGAATAAAAATATCAGAAAGGATGTACTTGAAATATCTTACTTAAGAGATTTTATTGAAACTATACTGCAGACTTTCTAGAGATTTTATTGAAACTATACTGCACACTTTCTCAGAACAGTGAGTTTGCTCCTTACCATTGTTTACCATTGTCGTCAAACATACTCTGTGTCAGTGAAGTGCAATGTTCTAGAAATCGAGCAACTACGTGTGGAAGAAAACTAGGAATGAAGGAAGAAACAAAAATTTGTGTGTAATAATTGCAATTTAATACTGTTTAATACTAGTAATGTAAAGTAAGTTAACAGCTTACCATCTTGAATAACAGATTTGTAAGAAAACCAAATTGTTACAGTGACGACTCAGTACGTTTTAACATAAAGCGAAACGCGAGGCGTGTAAATAACACTTTTATTACAATCGCAACTGACAGTATATAACCTACAGGAATTATTTATTATAAGACATTTCTTATTATAAGAACGTTCACAAAGTTTGAGTCGTCAAATGTCATACCCGATGTGTGCTCTCTGATAAATAAGATAGGCGAATTCGAAACGAATACTGGACTTGCAAAAACAAAGAGTATGTAAGATTTTCCATTTTGTGACACGGAAAAGAATATTCAAATGTTACGACCTATGGAAAATGCTCAGATTTTTCATTACCCACTCGCACATTCAAAGTCACTGAGAATGCCTCCGCAAACGTTTATAACGTTAAAAAAATCCAGTATTCAGTTTATATCGTAATGAGAGGTGTTACAGATAACGTTTAATTTTTCACACATACCTAAGTAAAGAGAGCGACCTACTTACATGGGTTACATAATTATCTTTACATATGCCCATATTCCCATATTGACGTATGATATTCTTGTAAAAGATGTTAACATAAATGATAAACGTTGTACTTATCAGAAATGAATTTCTTTGACAAAAAAAAAAAAAAGATAGAAATTCTAGGAGATGATACTGGTAAAATATACTTTAACTTAGCAAGATGAAAGTCAAAGGATTGAAAAAAGTAAACTGAAGGTTGTGATCGAATAGTGTTTGATCTTGCCCTACGATGTTGCAAGATGATTAAAGAGAGAGCCTGTCGGTGGCCAGACAGGGTCGCCGAAAGCGGCCCCCGAGGTCAGCGATGAATACGGCAGATGGGCCGGCCACGCCCCGACCTCGGCCAAGAAGTCACTTCCTCAGCTGGCCCTCAGCAAACAGCGGCCAACGAGCTTAACTCACGCTGTCTCTGCAAAGGCATCTTCGCAGAGCAGGCTTAAAAGCCGGCGCTATCACTTCACCTACAAAGTAGTCCGATCGCAAGAAATGGAACAAATCTCGATCTTATTTCGAATAGTAACTTTCCTATTGTTCCACGAGTTAAAAAAATTAGCTGTACCAATTTTTGTCAATTCTTTTACGTCACCAGAGCCTTTCACAAGCAGGTTCAAAAATCGCTCTGAGCACTATGGGACTTAACATCTGAGGTCATCAGTCCCCTAGAACTTAGAACTACTTAAACCTAACTAACCTAAGGATATCACACACATCTATGCCCCAGGCAGAATTCGAACCTGCGACCGTAGCGGTCACGCGGTTCCAGACTGAAGCGCCTAGAACCGCACGGCCACTACCGGCCGGCTCACAAGCAGGGAGCTAACATTATTTAGGGAGCGTTGTCATGCAGGTTATGGTAGTAGGTTAAACTGTGTGTGAGGAAACAGTGTTGCGACAAGTGTAATGAACTCGCTATCGCCCGATATATGTGATGATGGTTTTAGGATACTAATGGAACGTAATTTATAAAATGTTCTGGTGTGGCAGTCACGTCCCAGGTACTCATGTGACAAACGGGATTTCTGGAACACACTGTTGACGATGTCCTGCAACTGAAACAGAAAACACTTGACTAGCCGCGCGGGATTAGCCGAGCGGTCTTAGGCGCTGCAGTCATGGACTGTGCGGCTGGTCCCAGCGGAGGTTCGAGTCCTCTCTCGGGCATGGGTGTGTGTGTTTGTCTTTAGGATAATTTAGGTTAAGTAGTGCGTCGGCTTAAGGACTGATGACCTTAGTAGTTAAGTCCCATAAGATTTGACACACATTTGAACATTTTTAACACTTAACTTAAAATCTTCTTGGTTGTTAGGCCGCGCCTTATTTCGTTCTAAAATGATCGACATTTCGACCCCTCAACTGGGATCTTCTTCAGGATGTTTCGGTGGCCACTACTGCTTGAACACTGTCAGAGACCAGTGTCGCGTTCTCTTATAAAGGGGAGTTTTCCCGCGTTTGTGCTGGAGAAGTGGGAGTATTGGTTGAAATTCTTGTGGCTACCATCGATGGGCCATTGTCATAGGATAATATTCCCGCGCTGATGCAGAAGGAGGGGCATTACTGTATGTGTGTGAAATCTTATGGGACTTAACTGCTAAGGTCATCAGTCCCTAAGCTTACACACTACTTAACCTAAATTATCCTAAGGACAAACACACACACCCATGCCCGAGGGAGGACTCGAACCCCCGCCGGGACCAGCCGCACAGTCCCCTGCGCGGCGGGCGTTATTGGCTAAAGATTCGTGGATGCTATTGGTGGCACATCGTCATTGAACAGAAAGGCACTATTCCACACTTACGCCGGAGAAGGGTTTTTGGTTGAAATTCCTCCTACTGCTATTGGTTGGCCATCATCATTGGCTAGATGCGAAACGGACAGAGCAAGAGAGGGGGATGTTTACCCAAAATATTTTTGTCCGCCGAGGTGACTTGTAGCGCCTTGTTTGTATTGCTCGCACACTGCGGCCGCATATTCACTTCCTCGATGGCGGGGAGCCACGATGCCGGAAGCCTATAGCTGTCCTCTACTGAAATTACATGCGTTCTTGGAAATTCCGCGTCTCAGCACACGTACGTTATTAAAATCGATGTCAGAACCACAGTTCTCATGATGTTCCGCTGCTGATCATTTTATACTTTGTTTTAGCCGCGTATACCGTTCTTGTTCCTTAATGCGTTCTTTAACAGTTCTTCCCGTTTCGCCTACATACACTTTGCCGCAGCCACACGTCACTTGATAGACGCCTGCATTGTGGAGGCAAACGGGTGCATCCGTTTCTCGTCGGAAAAAATCTTGTTTTGACTAAAGAAAGATGCCTGGACACCATTTTTCTTTAGAATTCTGTTTATGCGGTCAGTTACCCCAGAAACGAACGGTAACCTAGCGGAGAGAGAAGGCGGTTCCTCGTCATTCTCATTAGCGTGATTCATATTCCACCTGAAAGCCCTGTCGATTGAACAACTGTCATACCCATTTGCCTTCATTGTCCTCTTTGAAAAATCCAACTCCGATTCCAAGTTGTCATCATCGCTGATACGGAACGCACGTGAAGACAGTGTGTTGAGCACTGTTTGACTCTGGGCTGGTTAGTGGTTCGAAGTGGCATCTAAATACCTGTTTGTGTAGGTCGGCTTTCTATACACTCTGTGACCTAGAGTGTTATCAGATCTTCTGTATACCGGCACAGCTAGGAACTGGAGACGGACCTCACTCTCAGCCTCCAAGGTAAATTTTGGGGTGGATTCCGTTTAAGAAATTGTGGAACGCATGAAGTTCTTCTTCGTTGTGTGGCCATATAATAAACGTATCGTCCACATAGCGGAGCCAATAAGAAGGCTTCGAAGGAGCACAACTTAATGCCTCTTCAGTGTATGTTACAGGCAAGCAACAGAGCCGTATGCAGCCCTCGCCTGCCACCATCAAAGAAGTAATAAAGTCGGTATACAGTGGTCTCTCACACTCCAAATTGTTTAGTAGGTTGTTGGCACGGTTTTTCGCAAATCGTAACAGCTGCGTGTAGCAGTGAGTACCCAAAGCGGTGTTTTCTTGTGTGTAGACAGTACTCAAAGTAGGTGTCAAGGACGGCGTGTTTGGCAGGTCGTAAGTGATGAACAATGTAGTCTTTCACCCAGAAGAGACGTGTTAGTAGCCTAGAGTACCATAAATTGTGGCGGAAGTAGAAAGAGCTGCAGAAGCTGCTACCGTAGCGTGAGAAAGCTAATCATGAATGACGGGATAGAGAACAGCAAAGGAGCTGATCAAAAAGAATACGCTGCTGAAATTTATTGAGAAATGAGTGTGGAAAGATAAAGATACTGTGAACATTAAGTCACCTTCCATTGGGAATGTGAACATTCTTTTCTCATTTTTCGGAAACTATATTTTCAATGCTTGAAATACTTTCTAAATAAGGGAAAAGACAGTGTCTCTGTAATTCCTAGTAATCTGCTAATACAGTCGTACTAAATACAGTTACTTTTTTAACGAAATAATAAGTCGGTAATACAAAGGTTCGTTGTTTTCTCATATATAATCTAAACTTTAAAATGAGAAGCATTACTACGGATGATGACAGAAACCTGTCTCAGGCACAAATGGTACCGTAAAATCAAATATGTATTGTAAATTCATCTGTTAGAATAGTGTAATAATTAAACTGCAATAATTCGTTAATTCGTTTAACTAATACTACTGCAGCAAAAGTAATTTAATGTTGGAAAAAACTGCAACTTCTTCTTGCTAACGGTGTAACTGTATGAGCGCTCCGACAACCATGTGTCTCTAATTCAGACGTCAGATCCGCTTATCTAGAAGAACAGATGTATGGTCCCTACTCACTTCGTTGACAGCAAAGATAACTAATGACACATTATTATTAAGTTATTTGTCGACTTCAAAAAATGGTTCAAATGGCTCTGAGCACTATGGGACTCAACATCTTAGGTCATAAGTCCCCTAGAACTTAGAACAACTTAAACCTAACTAACCTAAGGACATCACACACACCCATGCCCGAGGCAGGATTCGAACCTGCGACCGTAGCAGTCCCGCGGTTCCGGACTGCAGCGCCAGAACCGCTAGACCACCGCGGCCGGCATTTGTCGACTTAATTGCAATTTCACTCTTGTATGTTGTACAACGAATATGAAAACGTTTACAGCTTTTGACAGATCAGATAATGATGGCATTCTTGACGGTTCGAAAACCACACAACGTGTGCCGTTTATAAAACTTGCTGCCTCCTGCTAGCAAAATTGCGCCGAAATTAGCATACTGAAGACTAACAATATTTTAATGTTGTTGAACTGCCTGTTCTTAGTCGGTAATAATATTATATTTTTTGGTTATGCCTGAGTACGGTTCATGTTTTGCCCTGTGCGTTTCGCCTCAGTTTATTAAAGAATCTTCAGCAGCCTAGAATATACAAGGTGAATAAGTGATGTTACAGACTTTCAGTGATGATGGAGAACGGTAAGGGACGCGGATCCGGAAACGACCGAGTCGAAAGTTATAAGCGAAAATCGTTAAGATATCTCTGACAATGGACCTCTTCTACTGCAAGCTCTTTGCTATCCTTATTTTCGGAGGAGGTTATAGGGACCAAACATGGACTTTAAACTGCATACCTTAAGGCTTGTGAGTAATTTTTCCTCTTTGCTGCTGTGAAACACATCTCCTCTACTGAACATCCTCATAGCTCGAAAGTATGCATCTTAGAACTCATGTTTACTGGACATTTCGTTCATTGTTTTGGTCCATACTACCTACTTCCAAAATCGGATAGCAAAGAACTTGCACTAGACGAGTTCCACTGTCAGAGATATCAGAATGATTTTCGCTTATAACTTGCGACTCGGTCGTTCCGGACTAGTGACCTTTCCTTAAAACTGATGCGTTTATCCTTCATCGTGGACCCTGAAAGTCTGTAACATCATCACAAAGATTTTGGAAATTTGTGGTAATGTCATATGGGACCAAATTGATGAGATCATCGGTTCCTAAGCCTACACACTACTTAATCTTACTTAATCTAACTTACGCTATGGACAACACACACACCCATGCCCGAGGGAGGACTCGAACTTACGACGGGGGGAGCCGCACGGACTACCCTGAGCGGCACACCATCACAGAATCACCCAGTGTGTATACATACGCGAAAATGTGTGAAGAAGCGTTTTCAACTGGCATATTATACCATTTTGCATTTCAGGTCACCGAATATGCAACAATAAAACGAGGCGAAACGCGTAAGGAAAAAACTTTAACTGTATTTACTCAGTTCCACACTGAAATGACGTCAAAATAATTAATACAATAATAACAGCTGTTTAGAATAATCATGTGCTACTGGATCTTTTTTAACGAACTTGTACAACTGCAATAAAAAGATTTTGAATAGTTACAGATGTTATAAACGACTTCCTGGATCTGATGACTTTACACTGCTTGTGTGTGTGCTGATAATTTGGGCGACGAGATCTGAACTTTCAACCTGACGCTTATCCGCATAAAAATATCCGCCTAATGCCCATAAACAACATCGATGTTTGGCAGTCAAATCTTGCAAGGCGTAATCAGATTGTGCCGCTGGTGCCTCAGAACGACTACCTGATGGACCGACTGTCCTATTACGAGACATGTGAAGCACAGAGATGCGCCTCTTTAGTCGGTGGGTAATGTAAGCCAGGGTCAGAGCTGAGCTATTTAGTAGATGGTGATGACCTTTTCTGCAAAGGTGGTCCAACTGACAGTTGTTAAGCAATAGCTGCATATATTATATTATTAAGTTTGTGCAGTAGAAATGTCGATGGAGTTGTTCTACTAACAAAAATGCATTTTTCTGTGTACAAAATGAGGGAACGTAAATGCTAGTTCACTACACTTTGCTTTCCATTTAACTAAACGTTCGCAAGCACCAGTATTTCTCATATCAGTTGCCACAGTGATACAGTCTAATCAAAAGTTGCTGCATCCAACTGATCCGTTGGAATGGCTCTGAGCACTATGGGACTCAACTGCTGAGGTTATTAGTCCCCTAGAACTTAGAACTAGGTAAACCTAACTAACCTAAGGACATCACAAACATCCATGCCCGAGGCAGGATTCGAACCTGCGACCGTAGCGGTCTTGCGGTTCCAGACTGTAGCGCCTTTAACCGCACGGCCACTTCGGCCGACAACTGATCCGTTATCCAACCCTTTACTAGGATCCGCAAATAAGCTTGGCATGCTGGCTCAAAAATGTCGAACCATTTTATTTGAAAGTAACTGCATGAGATAAGGCTGTGTAAGTTAGCACGGTTGTATACTTTTTGTTGACCTTCCTGTGTTACATACGTGACTCGCTTTGACCAGTAGCTATATTCGCTAGTGACTGTGCGGCTTGCTATGAGTGGGCTGGCTGACATTCAGCTAAAACGGTGGCCCGGTTACGACCATCAACAGTCGCGTGCAGACGGCCGAGAGTGGCCGCCGTGTGCTGACATTCCTGGGAGCCTCCCCTCTTGAGCTGCCACTGAGGCACAGTGAGTCAGGCCGCCTGTTTAACCCACAGCCGAGATTTACGGGAGCTGGTCGCGTGCTTTAAATGCCTCCCGTCTCCCCAGTGTAAACGAACGTTTCCACTACGCCTGTACTGCCGAGAAATGCTTTCCCCTCTCTGTTTCAAGTACACGGATTGTCCTAAGCACGAAAAACATATGAAAAGGAAGGCACACTGCTGAATTCCAGAATCTTTAGCTTGTGATACTGACAACAGGACTCGTGCATATGATGTCATATATATATATATATATATATATATATATATATATATATATGACGATGCTGGTGCTGATTTTGCATTTCACATTTGACGATACTACTATGGCTGCAGTATATTAGGATTTTGTTTTTATAAAACAGGTATGCCTCTTCATACTCAAAGCGCAAAAAAATGGTTCCAATGGCTCTGAGCACTATGGGACTTAACGTCTGAGGTCATCAGTCCCCTAGAACTTAGAACTACTTAAACCTAACTAACCTAAGGATATCACACACATCCATCCCCGAGGCAGGATTCGAACCCGCGACCGTAGTGGTCGCGCGGTTCCAGACTGAAGGGTGCCGGCCGCTGTGGCCGAGCGGTTCTAGGCGCTTCAGTCCGGAGCCGAGCTGCTTCTACGGTCGCAGATTCGAATCCTGCTTTGGGCATGGATGTGTGTGATGTCCTTAGGTTAGTTAGGTTTAAGTAGTTCTAAGTTTAGGGGACTGATGACCTCAGATGTTCAGTCCCATAGTGCTTAGAGCCATTTGAACCAGACTGAAGCGTCTAGAACAGCTCGGCCACAGCGGCCGGTGCTTAAAGCGCACTAATGCATATATATGTGTCAGTGGTACTTTTCATTATGCTCTATTGTGTCTAAGCTGTAGACAATCTGCGAGTGTATTTATGTTTTTTTTCCATTTTTGCTGCAGATCTGATGATGGTCATTATAAACCGAAACCGCTAATCTGTTAACAAAAAGTTTGTGACCATATACGTAAATTAAAGGAAACTTAAGTAAGTGGACAATAATTCGCATACCGCGGCCTGTGGCAATGAGACAATTATCAAGTCATTCATTACCACATAGTCGAGATGTACTGTGGATTCCATTTAATGTACAGATCCTCCAATTTCTTATAAACTGACCGCCGCATAGAAACGAAAACTATCCACGGATGATTTCAGAGAGAGGGCTGAGTATATTTCAGATTAGTTGATAAAAGTGATGGAAAGTATGTATAAATGTAAGGAGCAATTCAATTTCTTGTTAGATATATTTATTAGGGACAATGTATCCCACTTTTTTATGGCATTAGAGAAAACCGTGACGTGCAAGGTTGGTAGAACTACACACTTCCGCTGGTACTGAGTATCGGATCAATGCTTTGTGTTTCGTATTTATAATTTCTTTTCTCAAAAATTTCGTCGCAGACGTTCACTAGTGTTATCTGACTGAGTTATTCTTTTCAGCACATTTCGAAAGCCGCTCAAAGACACACGATCCTTTACCTCGCAATACAAAAATGCTGAAAACATTACCAACGGAGTACAAAATTCATCCATTTGTATTTTATCACTTGTAGAAATTTTGCTTTCGATATTTCGAGCGCTTTTGAGGTATTCAGATGCTCACTTTTCGTGATTGAAAACATCTCTTTTAAGACGTAACTATTCCTCTGCTACTTTTCTGCGGAGTCGCACTGTTAAACGAGACATTTCACGTCGTCGACGTACCGTAACATACTCATTACCAGTATAATGAACAATTTTTACTTCACCTACCATCGCTACTCTCACATGTTCTGACAATTCGTATCACTGCTCTGTTATTTTCATGCTCAGAACCACGACAAGCTTCAAAGCAATCTGAAATTCATCCATTTGGTTGTACTGTAAGAGGTGTCGTCTTCCTGAGAGAAATAAGTATCTCTTACACTTGTTACTGTGTCCAAAAAGCAGTCGAATAACAGTTAGACCCTACTGATCCGATAATTTCTAACTGTTAGCTATATTTCCATTCGAAGAATGTTTATCATTAAACCCCAACACCATTACAGAGCCTCCACCAGCTTGACCAGTCCCCTGCTGACATGCAGGATCCATGGATTGATGAGGTTGTTTCCGTACCCGTACACGTCCATCCGCTCGACACAATTTGAAACGAGACTCGTGCGACCAGGCAA
This sequence comes from Schistocerca cancellata, assembly GCF_023864275.1. Taxonomy (NCBI): domain Eukaryota; kingdom Metazoa; phylum Arthropoda; class Insecta; order Orthoptera; family Acrididae; genus Schistocerca; species Schistocerca cancellata. The sequence goes on from NC_064626.1 coordinate 702,687,493, forward strand.
CATGTTTCCAGTCATCAACAGTCCAATGTCGGTGGTGACGGGCCCAGGCAAAGCGTTGTTTGGATGGTTGGTTTTGGGGTTTGATGAGGGCTAAACATCGAGGTCATCAGTCCCCAGTTGCAAACAGACATACTTGTAAAAGGCCTATACAGAAATAGCGTATCCTCTGCACCCGGAGGGAGGGAACACCAAGGGGTACAGAGCTAAAATGAACACCGCAGTAACACAAAATAGAGGACACTTAAAGGGAGCAGAGCAAATAGTTGACTAGAGTAAAACAGACTATAGTGGTTGATGGATCAGGTAAAAGGTCAACCTCTCAACTACAAATCAAGAACCTCCAGCTGGAAAGCGTTGATAGAGGTACCAACACAACTTGTTACCATAAAAGACACTATTTTGGTATCCACGTCACAATTAAAAGCCGCTGGAGTGGGTGTAGCCTGAGAAATCATGCGAGACCACCCACACTAGAGCGAGTGATAAAGCCCAGCTGCACGGATAAAACGTAAAACTGAGTCAGCTATAGGGGCATCGTCACGCCACACTTGGGCGGGTTCTCATGGCGAAGGAGATAGCTGTGGGTCAACCGCACATGTCCAGTTCGGAGACGGCAGAGAACAACTGAGTCCCTACGCGTGCCCCTCAAGGATGAGTTCCATACGGCCGTGGACGACTTGAATCCATGCCCTGCGACCGTAGCGATGGCGCGGCTCCAGACTGAAGCGCCTAGAACCGCTCGGCCATAGCGACCGGCGCAAGGCGCAAAGCTGTGTGTCGTGCAGTCGTCAACGATACACGAGCGGGCCTTCGGCTCCGAAAGCCCATAGCGATGACGTTTCATCGATTGCTTCGCACGCTGATACTTGATGGCCCAGCATTGAAATATGCAACAATTTCCGGAAGGTTTCCAATTCTGTCACGTTGAAGGATTCTGTGAAGAGTCGTCGTTGGTCCAGTTCTTGAAAGATCTTTTTCTGGCCGCAGCGATGTCGGAGATTTGATGTTCCTACCGGATTCCAGATATTCATGGTTCACTTGTGAAATGGTCGTACGGGAAAAGCCCTGCTTCGTCGCTACGTCGGAGATGTTCTGTCCCATCGCTCGTTCGCGGACTATAACACCTCGTTCAGACTCAGTTAAATCTTGATAACCGGCCATTGCAGCAGCAGTAAGCGGTCTAAAAACCGCGCCAGACACTTGTTGTGTTATGTAAGTGCTGCCCAGCGCGGCGCCGTATTATTGCCTGTTTACATATCTCTGTATTTGAATACGCACGCCTGTACCAGTTTCTTTGGCGCTTCAGCGTATAAAATATTTTCTTTGCTATTCAGTTTCCCCGAAGATAGCAACCGAAGGCTAAAACGTCTCTGGGAAGTGCGCTTTTGGAGTGGGAATGCGGCGGGTTGCTGCAACACCGACTCAAAGGAAGGCCTCGGAGCTTGCAGGTGACGTCACGTCAGCTAAGCACGGCGAACGCCAGGTCTGTTGCAGGCAGAAACGCCTGGGCGTGTTTATCACTATAAATCTCTTACTTTTGGACAAACTGTTTGGTATCGTTTTGAATTCTGCAGTTTTATTTAGATGAAAGACTTTATTACTATGGTAAAGCTACAAATGAAGATCATAGTTCTGTACTACTGAATCCTGTCGAAACAAACGTAGATCAATATGAGAAGAGGCTTTGCCCCATTGCAAGCTTCGGAAATTTTACATTCAAGAAACTATATTTACTTGACCCATTTTGTTATCGAAACTTATCCCAACCTCCTTACAATGAACTCGTGTCTTTTATTTATTTATTTATTTTCGTTTGACATCGTCAGTGGAAATGTGAACTAATTTACATGTGTAAATGTTCAACTGTTGCCAGTCATTAGATTACAGTCGTTTTCAACGAAAGGAATTCGAAACAGGAAACAAAATAGCTTCATACATCGAAAATACTGCTGAACTTAAACTTTTTTAAACATGCACATTAGAAAAGATAAATATTCCCCTCTTGCAACTGAAAGGAGAAGCTTTATGAGATAAAAAAAAATTTTATTTGATAAAACAAGTATCTCTCTTTTGCCTCTTCTTCTGTCCTCCTCTCCCAACGTGTACAATCGCAAGATATTTCATTAACATTCAGTACTCCTCGCCCCATAGTTAACCAAGATACTTAAAGAAGAGCACCAATATGTTCTCAGTTTCAGGAAAAAGCAACCCAGTACAAACGTAACTTCCTCAGATTTACAAATAAGGTAAAGAAGCACGAATTCTGTTGCTGCTGGACCATGAAGTTGTTTTTGTATGTCAATCCTTAAAACAGGTGGAAATTTAAGTTCAGGAGTACGCTTTTTGTTAAGAAGTGTAATGAATTGCACAATTAATTGATTGCAGAAATCTCTCAGAACAATGTGTTGGTCAACTACCGCCAATAGTTTCACATTTTCCTGTGTCAGAGAGAGAGAGAGAGAGAGAGAGAGAGAGAGAGAGAGAGAGAGAGACCACCATTATGATTATGCCTGCAACAGACCTGGCGTTCGCCGTGCCTAGCTGACGTGACGTCACGAACAAGCGCCGAGGCCTTCCTTTGAGTCGATGTTGGTTGGTGTCGGCTGTCCATACCGCGCCAGTACGGCACTTCGCCATTTGCCGAGGCTCGCGTGCCCCTGGCCAGGGTTGCGTGCGGCGCGACTCGGCGGGTCAGCTGCGCAGCCGGGCTGTGGGTCAGTGCCAGCGGCCGCCGCACTGCACCCAGCGGGGCACTCGGGCCCGGGGTCCGCGATCGATGCCAGCGCTGCGCCTTGGCCGCCGGCCGGCCGCCGACTTAAAGGGAGACGTGCCAGGTGATGTGGCGCGACACAGTGTAGCTTGCAACGCAGCAATCTCTCCACCGGCGGAAAATGACACTATATGTAACCCTATTCGGACTGAATGCAAATCTTCCGGACGCAGTGGAAAAATTAAGCGGACTTTGGATAATAAAGAGGAGTTCTCCACAATACTGACGAAAACGTGATGTTTGAAATGACACTTTATCAATGGTATTATCTTCCCAAAAGCATCTCGTAGATGGCTGTTTAAGGAGTTGGCACTTTGATCACTGCTTCACAGTATACATGTACGCCTTCACAGTATACATGTCCGCTTATGAAATTTGTTGCAGGTAACTCACTACAGTTTAACACTATATGTGCACAATTATAATACCAGAAGAAAAACAGCATCCATTACTGCGTATCAAGATAGACTTGAGCACAAAAAGGGGTCCATAATGCTACCAGCAAAATTTGTGATCATCTGCCCGAGAGTATAAACTGTGTGACGAACGGTCAAGCTATACTGAAAACAAACTGAAAAGCTATGTAACTATTTCTGCTGCGAAGAACAATTTCTATTGATGTAAAAATTGGTGGTTGGAAATGACTAATTCACATCTGGGAAAAAAATGTGATTAATCAGCATCTATCATATTTACATGTGAATGTACAATGAAGCACCAAAGAAACTGATATATCCGTGCGTATTCAAATACAGCAATACGTAAACAGGCAAAATACGGCGCTGAGGTCGGCAACGCCTATACAAGACAACAAGCGTCTGGTGAATTTGCTAGATCGGTTACTGCTGCGACAATGGAAGCTTATCGAGATTTAAGTGAGTTTGAACGTGGTGTTATAGTCGGCGCACTAGCGATGGGACACAGAATCTCCGCCGGCCGGTGTGGCCGAGCGGTTCTAGGCGCATCAGTCTGGAACTGCGCGACCGCTACGGTTGCAGGTTCGAATCCTGCCTCGGGCATGGATGTGTGTGATGTCCTTAGGTTAGTTAGGTTTAAGTAGTTCTAAGTTCTAGGAGACTGATGACCTCAGATGTTAAGTTCCATAGTGCTCAGAGCCATTTGAACCATTTTTGAACAGAATCTCCGAGGTAGCGATGAAGTGAGGATTTTCCCGTACGACCATTTCACGAGTGTACCGTGAATATCAGCAATCCGGTAAAACATTAAATGTCCAACATCGCTGAGGTCGGAAAAAGATGGTGCAAGAACAGGACCAACGGCGACTGAAGAGAATCGTTCAACAAGACAGAAGTGCAACACTTCCACAAATTTCTGCAGACACTTCCGCTGCCCATCAAACTGCCCAGACATGAACATTATTGAGCATATCTGGTATGCCTTGGAAGGTGCTGTTCAGAAGAGATTTGCACCCCGCCGTACTCTTACGGATTTATGGGGCCATATACGATATTAGGCAGAATCTTTGGCTCTTCAGTGTGTAATATGAATTATGATTTATCCTACAAATGATTCGTCGCCCGTAAACCACTAACGTGATTTACTAATTAATTAGTAAACGACTAACTATGGAACTTTCAAAACGTCACGTAAAACATTTTTTAGGTTGGTGCAGTGTTTAGAGGTGCGGAGATAACGTAGTGCGGACCACCTGAGAGAAATATAGTATGAATGTGAACTCCATCGACAACATTTTGGAGATTGTTCTGCGGTGTCTTCTGAACATTTTGGTATAAGGTACCTGTGGTCTTCAGGGGCTCTATGTATAGTAACCGCATTTCGTTTGATTTCTTACCTCCCACTGTTCTTTGAATCTGTATTGGACTTAAAATATCCGCACAACAGCGCAAACTTGGATGGAAAGCAAAACGTGTTCCATTCACTCACGGTACGTGCTGTTGACAACGGTAAATCATTCTTTGTCGTCAAGTTTCGATTCGATACTACTCGTTCGAGTCTCGGGTTTGCTGGTCCAGCAGTGTTCGTTGTACATTAACAGAGATACACAGCATTAAGGATAGGTTTACTGATAAAGAGTTGGACGATATCTACCTCTTGTAGGGGTTCTTTGAATGACGCAATGGCAGAATGATACGAAGAAGCTATGCTGAGTTGTTTATGCAGCGGCTGCAACCACAACACGGAACTTTTACGTCTGAACATAGTCACATACGAGAGAGCGGATCCTTTCTTATTAGAATTACTGCATGCATGTTCCCTTCGAGTAAATGACGAGAGAAACTACTTTATAAAAGAAGAGACAGTTCATCGTTTTAAACATGACTGATAGAGAGTGACGATGATTATGCTGACAAGGAGATAAATGAGAATGATAATGAATAAGGAAAAAAGATATATAGTGATATGGGTGTATAGATTCCTTATCACACAGCCGGACATGTATTAATGAGGGAATATTATGTATTTATAGAGCCGCTGAAAGTTCATAAAGGACAGTAATGCAACCATACTCACCAAGGAATCCCAAATCGCTGAGACGTGGAAATAATATTTCAGGGAGTTCCTCAACTGTGATGAACCAAAAGGTCTTTTCGAATTCTAGCTTCCTGAGAGTGTTCATTTAAATTATTCACCACCTACACCGGTCAAAATAAAGCATCAAATAATGAAGCAGTAGAAGAAAAAAAAGTAAAGGAGAAGCCATTCACGCTGCAGGGGAGAGACTTCACAGAACTCAGCAACTAATAAAGAGGATCTGGATTATGGAGGAGACCTTAGAAGATTGGAAGACAGCGGTCATCTGCTCTACACACGAAGAAGATGACAAAATGGGTTGCACCAGCTACAGACGAATCACCTTGCTCCTGAACGTATACTAAGAGATCTTGCCCAACTTTATACTGGATAGAATAGAGCCGCTTGCGGGAGAAGAGTCTATTGAACATCGAGGTCGTTTCAGAAAGGACTTTTAGTCTGTGGACAAGATCTGTATTTCATGACAGCTCACCGCGAAATTGTTGGAATATGGTCAATAACTTCGTGTGCTCTTCACAGATATTAAGAAGGCATACGACTACTTTCACCAGGAGAGCCAGATGAACTGCCTAGCCGAGTTTGTAATACCCAAAATCTCATCAGCCGAGTCAGAGCTTGTCTCAGTGATTCAAATCACACTTTGATGCTCGGGAGCCAAGTCACGGAACGTTTTAACATAATGACAGAGCTGAGAAAGGGATATGGTTTGTCACGAATAAAAAGAAAACGAGGGGAGCTTTCCACATGAATTTCGAAGGGATGGAGGTAGAGGGTGAGAAAATCACACATCTCGCATTTGCCATCGAGGCGAACGCTAAAAGCGATACAGATGTACGAGAGTGTTTAGCAGTTACCACCCTTCGGCTTTTAGACACTGGCGCTTCGTACTCTTCAAAATACATTATTCATCAACAAGCCGCCTGGCACGAGAAGCATGTAAAGCGTTGGTAGAAAGAACGAAGGATTTCATTAAGGTAAGTTTGAAATAGGAATGAAATTTCGATCTACATTTTCTTTTCGTTCTTCAGGACACGAAAGCACACATGAAAAACCCGACAGCAAAATGAACCGTGATTTCGACCTAATCCGCAACAGCTTGCTAACTGTTCTTTTTCAGATTTCGATTTTTGTGGACATTAGTTTCGGGGTCCCATGACTTTGATAGTAGTTGAATCGCATTTACGAAATTCTTGGTTCTCTCCTTTGTCCACTTCCCCATAGCTGCACACAACAAACAACTACCAAAAAGAAGTAGTTATACTGTATACGTCTGCAAACTTTCAAATTGAAACACAGTCTGCGTTGCAACGTTATTTATTATTAACAGAGCGTTTCGACCTTTTGGGTCATCATCAGATAATGCAAAAGTAACTGGATACAAAACCCAGCCGTTACCTTCGCACAATCTGACGACACCGCAAAAGGGCGAAATGCGTTATTGAAATTAAGTAAATTTGCAACTCTGACTGTTGTTAGAGTTGAAGTAATTCAAAATGGTTGCTGTACCAGCCCGCCAGAATTGATTGAAAAAAAAAAAAGATCTAAAAGTCTTCAAAATGATATTGCTTTCGTTTCAGATACTTGACTGGAGCGCTGTCGGTGAGGGGAGAAGCTGGAAACAAAGGCGAGAGCGAGAGGGAAGCATTTACAGGCAATTACAGAGATAGAGTTGGCCTTGCAATACGAAATACACTCTAAGACAAAAGAAAAAAAAGTCGCACAACGAAGGAATTATCGGATAGGGATGGAAATGCATTTTTATTTCACTTGATGCGTCCTCTGTAAAGATCACCCCAGATATTTAAAATCATGAATCTTTTTGTAGGCCAGCTGGAAAGGGTCTCTTGAACAGGCATGAGTCCTGATCATCAGCAGATACTCGGTCCTCGATTCATTCAGCGATAATGCTTGCTGCCGCCTTCAAGCTGCCGCTCATCCACATCGATGGCAAATGCGAGATGTGTGATTTTCTCACCCTCTACCTCGATCCCTTCGAAATTCATGTGTGACATACACACACAGACAAAGAAATGATTACAGTTTCAGAAAAATTGGATGATTTACCAAAAAGAAAGAGCTTCACAAATCGAGCAAGTCAGTAACACGTTGACTCACGTCTGGTCCTTACGCAAGCAGTTATTCGGCTTGCCGCTGACTGATAGAGTTGTTGGCTGTCCTCCTGGGGGATATCGAGCCAGATTCTGTCCAATTGGCGTGTTAGATCGCCAAAATCATGAGCTGGTTGGAGGGTCCTGCTCATAATGCTGCAAGTGTTCTCAGTTGGGGAAAGATCCGATGGACTTGTGGGCCGATATAGACAGACATGCAGTATAAACTCTTGTCATGTTTGGCGCGCATTATTTTACATAAATGTAAGCCCAGGATAGCTTGCCACGAAGGACAAGAAATCAGGACATTGAATGTCGTCGATGTACCACTGTGTTGTAAGCTTACCATGGATGACAATCAAATAGGTCCAGCTGGGACAAGGATGGTACGAGAGCACTCTGCATTGTTTCCAGATGTATCCAAGATGGCGGCGATGACATCATCAAAGATGGAGGCATCGCTCCCATCTTGGATACATCTGGCAACAATGCAGAGTGCGCTCATATTGCCCTTGTCCCACTACTGATCATCATTCCTGGCTGTTGGGCAGTATGGCAGGTGACAGACGGGTTGGTATCCCTCGACTGTCTGGGGCGTCTCTAGACACGTATTCGGCTTGCAGTCTCACTAAATGGAGTAGAAATGGCTTTAGTGATGAGTCCCGCTTCGAACAGAGCTTCTATGGTTTTAAAAATGGTTTAAATGGCTCTGAGCACTATGGGACTGAACATCTATGGTCATCAGTGCCCTAGAACTTAGAACTACTTAAACCTAACTAACCTAAGGACAGCACACAACACCCAGTCATCACGAAGTAGAGAAATTCCCTGACCCCGCCGGGAATCGAACCCGGGAACCCGGGCGTGGGAAGCGAGAACGCTACCGCACGACCACGAGCTGCGGACAAACTGAGAACTACTTAAACCTAACTAACCTAAGGACATCACACAACACCCAGTCATCACGAGGCAGAGAAAATCCCTGACCCCGCCGGGAATCGAACCCGGGCGTGGGAAGCGAGAACGCTACCGCACGACCACAAGCTGCGGACGAGCTTCTATGACCAGCGAAGATGGGTCTGGACACGTCCCAGACAGCGGTGGAATATCAACCTGATAGGCGCCCGCCACATGGTCCGACAACGAGGAGAATAGGCAGTGATGGTATTGGATGCCATATTATTTCGTAGCCGGACGGTTGTGATCCTCAGCACACCTACACCATAGTGGTATGTCAACAACATCTACTCCCCATTTCGTTGCCGTTCATGGCAATCCATACTGGGCTTAGATTTGAGCAAGATAGTGCCCGCTCGCACACGGCGAGAGTTTCACTGCTTGTCAAACCCTACCTTAGCCAGCAAAGTCGCCGGATATCTCCCAAATTGAGTATATTGGGAGCGTTATGGGCAGGGTCCTTCAAACAGCTCGGTATTATGACGATCTAATGCGGCAGTTGGAGAGAATTTGGCATCGTATTCCTCAGGAGGACGTCAAAGAACTGTATCGATGAGTGCCAAGCCGAATAACTGTTTGCATAAGTGTCAGAGGTGAACCAACGCGTTACTGAGTTCTTAATATGCGAAGATCTTCCTCTTGAATAAATCATCCGATTTTTTTTGAAATTACAATCAAGTGTTTTTCTGTACATGTACCTCACATGCACTGATTTCCGTCCCATTCGGAGATTCCTTCGTGGTGCGTCTCTTTTCTTTATCTGAAGAGTGTTTCATCTAGCCCTGCTGGAGAACACCGACAACCTCTTGGCAGTGCCGCAGCAACTACCTACTGCATTAGCGACATTGCCCAACCATAATGCAAAACTGCCGAGTATTGCAGCCACTTTGCAGTATTGTTGGCGGCAACGCTATTGCTGCCAAATATTGCCGTAAAATATAGCCTGTGTAAACATACCTTGCGAATGGGGAAGAGAGGGTCTGTGTTTTGAATCAGAGCGAGGGCTGGGAGGCAGTTATTGCTGTCTCCTCCAGGCCTTTTGGATGCAGCGTACTAACCCTTGCGTAGTCGCGTCGGGTTAAAATGAGTCAAGAGATTTTGCTTCTTCTTAATTTATTTGGCATGTGACATTCTGAAACTTGCCAGCGGCATGTATTTTCCTTTTATGTGATGTAATCCAGATAGTGTGTTGAGAGTCGTTATTGGTTTCGTCATTTCGCATTAAACTGCAATTATTGAGTGTTTGATCAGAAGCGACTACTGGCGTTCTGGCGTTATCGCCCGTCTGACCCGACACGAGCATTTGCTTTCCGGAATAATTGTACTTCATTTTTTCTGCGCAAGGAAATTGAAGTATTTACCAATTCAATTATTATGTAATATCAAATCTTCTTTTATTTCGACAAGAATATAATCGACAGATTGATTATATATATGCGAACATGTACAGTCTGAAAGTTGAAGCAAATTTTGGGAGGAATCTTGACGTTCAGGTTATAGTCTGCGTTGAATTGAAGACATTTTTTGGCTTTTTACTGTTTGCTGGAACCCACAGAGTTCCCCAACTCCAATTCAGGGATATTTGGGGAGCAGGGCAGACAGGAAATTCTTTTCCTGGTCATGTCTTGTCAGAAATTTTTGTCCTTGCTTCTCTCTATTCGATTTGGTTACACAAGTGACCGAGCTGACAGAAACAGGTCTAACAAGTTGGTTACTATTCGTGAATTTCTGCTACTAATAATGAAATATTTTGGTGGTTTAAAAAGCGTTGTATTATTAGTGTATAGCATTTTTATTTTGTTCTTCATATTATTAATTACAATATTATTAAGTGAAGTTAAGTACATGCTGCTTTGAATTCATTTGTGTTCAGTGATCGACCATAAATCACAAAAGTTTTTTTTTTCTGGGACCACATATATATGTGGGGTGACTTAGCTGCCCATACCGCTAGGCTTTTATGAAGTCTGCAACGCCTTCAGATACCATTTACAAGATTTTCATATTCTTATTTCCTAAGATTAGACAGACACCGGGTCATTCGGCTGCTCCTACTGCTGGGTTTTATGCAAACTACAACGCCTTCAAATATCATTTTCAAGATTTTCAGAGACTCTGACTATGCGCAAGCTATTAGTCCTACAGAAAAAAATGAACAGGATCTCTTAGTAGGAAATTTCATGTAGTTAAATTTTGTACTGGGATATGTTTTCGCTGGAGGCTACTGTTTTTGAGTTACTCAGGGAAAACGCGTTTAAAGGTCACCTTCGTACGTTTTCATTAAATAAATAATTATTGATAGGTATCCTCGGAGCGGTGAAGCAACTTAGATCGCTTAATAGAGGCGGGTCTTCTGGTCCGGACTCTGTGCCAATTGGGTCCCTTTCGGAGTGTGCTGATGCATTGGCTACATACTTGGCGATCTTATGCAGCCGTCCACTCTGCGGGGGATCCGCGCTCGGGGGCTGGAAGGTTGCACGGGTGACACCGGTGTGCGGGAGGGGTGGTGGGGGTGATCCGCTGAATTACGGACCCATATCGTTAACTTCGATATACAGCAGGATTTTGGAACATATATTGTGTTCAAACATTATAAATTACGTCGAAGGAAATTGTCTATTGACACACAGTCAACACGGGTTTAGAAAACATCGTTCCTGTGAGACACAACTGGCTCGTTATTCACATGAAATGTTGAGTGCTATTGACGAGGAATTTCAGATCGATTCCGTATTTCTGGATTTCAGGAAGGCTTTTGACACTGTATCACACAGGCGGCTTGTAGTGAAACTACGTGCGTATGGAGTGTCGTCTCAGTTATGTGACTGGATTTGTCATTTCCTGTCAGAGGATTCAAATGGCCCTGAGCACTATGGGACTTAACTTCTGAGGTCTTCAGTGCCCTAGAACTTAGAACTACTTAAACCTAACTAACCTGCCCGAGGCAGCGGTCGCGCGGTTCCAGACTGTAGCGCCTAGAACCGCTCGGCCACTCCGGCTGGCCCTGTCAGACGGGTCTCAGTTCGTAGTAGTTGACGGGGGTCATCGAGTAACACAGGTGTGATTTATGGCGTTCCCCGGGGTGGTGTCATGCGCAATTTGCTGTTCCTTGTCTGTATTGGCGGTTTGGGGTACGGTCTGAGCAACCGTCTTGAGTTGTCTGCGGATGATGTTGTCGTTTATCGACTAATAAAGTCATCAGAAGATCAAAACAAACTGGAAAACGATTTAGAAGAGATATCTAAATGGTGCGAAGATTGGCGGTTGACCCTAAGTGACGAGGAGTGTGAGGTCATCCAGATGAGTGCTGAAGGGAGTTCGTTAAACTTCGGTTAGACGATGAATCGGTCTGGTCTGGGGGCCGTAGATTCAGCTGGATACCTGGGTATTGCAATTGCGAACAACTTAAATGGGAAGGAACACATAGAAGGTGTTGTGGGCCAGGCTGACGAGGGACTGCGTTTTATTGGCTCTGAGGACTATGGGACTTAACCGCTGAGGTCATCAGTCCCCTAGAACTTAGAACTACTTACACCTAACTAACCTAAGGACATCACACACATCCATGCCCGAGGCAGGATTCGAACCTGCGACCGTAGCGGTCTCGCGGTTCCAGACTGTAGCACCTAGAACCGCTCGGCCACTCCGGGCGGCACTGCGTTTTATTGGCGGGACGCTTGGAGGGTGTGGCGGATCTACTGGGGAGGCTGCCTACGCTGCGCTTGTTCGTCCTCTTTTGGAGTGCTGCTGTGCGGTGTGGGAACCTTGCCGGATGGGGCTCGCGGGATGCATCGAGAGGGTTCAAGGAGGGACAGCACTTTTTGTGTTGTCGCGAGATATGGGAGAGGGTGTCCCGGGGGTGATGCAGGATTTGGGCTTGACATCAGTAAAAGAAGGTCGTTTTTCATTGCGGCGGAATGTTCTCGCGAGGTTCCGGGTCGCCAACTTTCTCCTCCGAATGCGAAAATATTTTGTTGACACGATCACCACGACGAGGTGGGGGAGGTCAAAGTTCGCACGGGGGGATGTGGGTGTTCGTTCTTTCCGCGCGCTATAAGAGAGAATTGTGAAGGTGGTTCGATGAAACCTCTGTCACGGACTTAAATGTGATTTGCAGGGTATCCATGTAGATAGATGAGATGTAGATTCGAAAACTGCGGCCTTTAGCGACAACGTATCATTTTTCTACAAAGAGGTCCTGTTCATTTCTTCTGTACGTCTTACAGTTTGCGTGTATCCATCTTGAGCGTGGTATTTGAAGGTGTTGTGGGTTGCATAAAATCCACGGGTAGAGGCAGCCGAATCACTCTGTATATTCAGCTTAATTTCTGTCCGGGTCAGATTGCGCCGACGCGGGTTCTTAGGTTACTTCTTGTCTCGCGAGTACTTAAGAGTTACGAGAGGCGTCGGAATCAGGTGCCTGGCGTGGTGCCGCGCCGCGGCTGTGCAGATCGATAGCGGCCGGGCGGCCCGGCAGCGGGGCTCCGCGACCTAGCCCACGCGGCCCTGACCCCCACACTGCGCCGCGCCGCCTGGCCACGCCCCAAAATAACGACGCGCCGGCCAGCGGCGCCCGGCAACAACCACTGCCGGGACAAACCTCGCCGGTCTGAATGGGGCCCCGTCATGGGGTGCGTGGTACGCCGGAGGTGGGGGTGGTCTCTTTCCGAGCACTGGCTCTCAACGGTCACCGTCTGCTTCAGCATACTGATGAAACACCGAAACAAATATCGATATTAGATACGAGGCGTGTGTTTAAGTAAGTACCGTTTTGAAATTAAAAAAAAAAGACGTTAGCGGACAGAGCTAGAAATATTTGTGAACCTGAGTTGCTCGACGCTGAGATGGAACATCTCCACAATGCACTAATGAAGAACGGATATTCGTCCGCCGAAATAAAACGTGCGTTGAGGCAGCCACGCAGAAATCATACTGACGTACAGGCTACTGCAAAATCTAAGGTTTTCCTGCCGTTTGTTAAAAATGTAACGGAATGAACAGGGAGGATCTTGACGAAGCGCAATATTACCGTAATTTACAAGCCCACCAGGAAGATACAGGAATACCTTAAGCCTGCCAAGGACGCTCGCAAACCATTGGAAAAAGCTGGAGTGTATGGGATCCCATTGCAGCTGTGGTGATGTTTATGTGAGTACTACTAAAAGAACTGTTTCTAAACATTTGGAAGAGCACAAGGGAAATTGTAGAAGAGGAGAAACGGAACGATCAGCTGTTGCGGAGCATGCTTTCCAGCCAGGGAACCACAATATTCGTTTCGAGGAGACGCAAGTACTAGCGGCCACATGCGGATATTACGAAAGGCTCTACAGGGAGGCAATCGAAATCGCTAAACACCCAAATAATTTCAACCGAAAGGAGGAGGGCGTGAAATTAAACGGCATATGGATGCCGGCGTTAAAGAAGATGTGTACCACCCGTCCACTACTGGGTGATGGCAACGGCGATCGACGGCGACGGACAGCGGCCAATTGCACTGACGTTTTCAAAACACGTGACGTTAGCGGCAGTCAGTAGCGTGCCAGTGGGTGTGTTGGACCTTCCATCGAGCTACGGACCCCCTTGAAGATGTCTCCCGCAGTCGGAGACGAAACGTTGGGAATCGACACAGAATTCATCAACCGACCACGGCATAAGAGCCCGGATGATTATAATGGACACGATATTTCCGGCCGTGAAAGTCTACATTTTAGTGCTAAGATATCTCAATAATTTTATTTTTACATGAAAGCCTGCACCTTACTCTACACACTGACGCCATTACAGTCTGATTCTTCCTTGTTTACGTTGTGTACTCAGTGTTTTAAGATGCCTCCGATAATCGTTGAGTCCCGCCGACTGTGAAGTACTGGCTGTTATAAGATTTTTTAGTGCTAAAGGCCTAAAACCTATCAATATTCATCGTGAGATCTGTGCTGTTTACGAAGAAAACATTATGAGTGCTGGAATGGTAAGAAGGTGGTTGAGAACATTTAAAGATGGCCGCACAAGTGTGCATGATGAACAACGGAGTGGGCGTCCTTCGGTCGTTAATGAACGTTTGGTGCAGGAAGTGGACAATAAGATGAGACAAAACAGACGCTTTGCGATTTCCTCCTTGCGGGATGACTTTCCAAATCATTTCTCGTACTGTTTAGTATGGAATTGTGACCGAGCACTTGAATTACCGAAAATTGTGCGCACGTTGGATACCGAAAATGTTGACGGATGTGCACAAAACCAAACGTTTAGATAGTGCATTGACTTTCCTTGAGCGACGGTGATGATTTCTTAAGCCAAATTGTTACGGGCAATGAAACATGGGTGGCCTACGTCACACCAGAATCAAAGCAACAGTCCATGGAAGTTGAGCAAGGGCATCGTTTTGCTGCAAGACAATGCCCGTCCGCATGTGGCGAATCAGACCAAAGATCTCATCACATCTTTCCGATGAGAAACTCTAGATCATCCTCCGTACAGCCCCGATCTGGCACCCAGTGACTACCATCTTCTGTTCCTGCACTTGAAGAAACACCTGCGCGGTCAGTGTCTTCAAGACGAGTTTTGTTGTTGTGGTCTTCAGTCCTGAGACTGGTTTGATGCAGCTCTCCAAGCTAATCTATCCTGTGCAAGCTTCTTCATCTCCCAGTACTTTCTGCAACCTACATCCCTCTAAATCTGCTTAATGTATTCATCTCTTGGTCTCCCTCTACGATTTTTACGCTCCACGCTGCCCTCCAATGCTAAATTTGAGATCCCTTGATGCCTCAGAACATGTCCTATCAACATGTCCCTTCTTCTTGTCAAGTTGTGGCACAAACTCCTCTTCTCCCCAATTCTATTCAATACCTCTTCATTAGTTACGTGATCTACCCATCTAATCTTCAGCATTCTTCTGTAGCACCACATTTCGACAGCTTCTATTCTCTTCTTGTCCAGACTATTTATCGTTCATGTTTCACTTCCATACATGGCTACACTCCAGACAAATACTTTCAGAAACGACTTCCTGACACTTAAATCTATACTCGATGTTAATAAATTTCTCTTCTTCAGAAACGCTTTCCTTGCCATTGCCAGTCGACATTTTATATCCTCTCTACTTCGACCATCATCAGTTATTTTGCTCCCCAAATAGCAAAACTCCTTTAGTACTTTAAGTGTCACATTTCCCAATCTAATTCCCTCAGCATCACCCGACTTAATTCGACTACATTCCATTATCCTCGTTTTGCTTTTGTTGATGTTCATCTTATATCCTCCTTTCAAGACACTGTCCATTCCGTTCAACTGCTCTTCCTAGTCCAATGCTGTCTCTGACAGAATTACAATGTCATCGGCGAACCTGAAAGTTTTTATTTCTTCTCCATGGATTTTAATACCTAATCTGAATTTTTCTTTTGTTTCCTTTACTGCTTGCTCAATATACAGATTGAATAACATCTGGGAGAGGCTACAACCCTGTCTCACTCCCTTCTCATCCGCTGCTTCCCTTTCAAGACCCTCGACTCTTGACGAAGTCAAAACAGTGGTGCTGCAGTGGTTAAAAAGGTAGGCAGCAGACTTCTACGAGGAGCGTATTCAAAAACTGGTACAGCGTTATGACAAGTGCTTCGATATTGACGGAAATTATGTAGAAAAGTAGATTAAGGTACAGGGTTTCACGTAAAAATATAATTATTGAGCTATCTTAGCACGTCTTTTTTTAATTTCAGAACGGTACTTACTTAAAAATTACGCCTCGTATAATGAATATCTCTACAATTTATATCGATACAAACTATTAAATGAATGAAAAATATCGATATCTTGATACATCGTTACCAAAACCCTCCTACGTAGCACTGCTGCCTTGACCATATTTCTTCCACTGTCAGTAATAGGTTTACTCTTTTCTGGAAATTGTCTTAAATGATTAATTATATCACTTTATACTCCTAACATGCTTTTTTCCTCTTTAATTTCAGTATTCTTTTATGAGAAAGGAAATGAAATTAAAATAATATGAACGCCCGCTAAAACACTCCATGTGACGTCACTGGATCGCTCGCTTCGTCTACTGTCGTAATGCTACTTCACTGTGATGTCTTGTTTTGGAATTGATGTTTCGGAAAAGGGTTACAAATGGTGTGTAGTACTATACTGTACAAAAACATCTACAAAAACTACTGAAAAGTTGTTTTCGAGTGTTTCAGAGAATATACCTAAAATGTGGTTGCACTGAATCGGCAAGATGCCACCACAACGACGCACAAGTTCACTAACTTAACTAAAAATGTGTTGCACTGTGAAGTTAACATTAACTTATGTCCGAGGTATAGTCTCTCATTGTTGGGTAGCGTCATTCAATGAAATTAAAACCCCAGTAAAAACTGTCGTTTTACCTAACTACATCGCATTTATTCGGTGTTGCCATTTTTCGGGGTGCACTCAGCCTCGTGATGTCAACTGAGGAACTACTCGACCGAATAGTAGCGATTCCGGTCAAAGAAAACCACCATAACGACCGGGAAAGCGGTGTGCTGACCACACGCCCCTCCTATCCGCATCCTCAACTGAGGATGACACGGCAATCGGATGGTCCCGATGGGTCCCTTGTGGCCTGAAGGCGGAGTGCTTTTGCTGTAAAAAGACTCCACAGTCCTCTCATACGAAAACCATATCACAATTACAAAAATTCACCACACCGATCAGAAACGGAATGTTTCGTGTTTTCGTTGGTGCTTACATGCTCTTAGATTTGCAATCGCTGTTCACAACGTCACGTTCAAAAAGATATTTTCTAGTTAAATTGACCACACACTTTTAATATTGTTAGGAATAACGTTTTATCTTCGTACTGTCTAGCTAGGATCCTTATTGTTTAAACTTTTGCAGTTTCATCATCTTACATAAAGATGAAGTAAGTCTGCTTCAGATGATAATGTTAGATTACACTGAAGACATCACAGCCCTTACGTTTATCTCACTCGTATGTTATATACGCTTTATGTTTCTCCGTATAACATGATCGTCCTCCACCTCGTTGTAATTTGGGTGTATGGCGATATCTTCACTACTAGCAATGCTTTCCAAAACAGTGAATTGTTTATTTGCAAAGTAAATGCATTTATTCTCTGTTGTTCATTTCTCAGACTAAGACTAATGTGAAGCGATGTATACTACATCCCATAATTGAACAACAGTTACAATCAGTTCTAGCTACCGCTATTTTCATATTTCGTGTAAAAGTTTTACAAGTGTGTGACCCTTCCAGATTTAGAACAAGTGGCCTCTTTCTTTGCGCGTCAATTCTATGGTGAAAGAACTCACTGACCGCGACCTTGTTGCGCGGCAAAAGGCGTCTGAAAATTTTCTTGATAAGCTGCCTCACGACTCGCTGGAATTATTTGGTGTTTTCGCATGCCAGTATTTGTGAACAAACAAAACAAGCCCTATTGAAATGCTGACGGTCGCTTCGTTGAGAACATGGAACTGTTTGATGCGCATTTTCGCAAGCAGGGATCATTGGTCCTTAACTTATTCTCACCGGTCAACATGACTAAGAACTTTCTTGCCCAGTCTCAAACAAAATAATGTTTGGGGCTTGTGGAACAGACGGCGTGGTATGTTGTTCATGTTTTGCGGGGAAGTTCGCTCTGGCGAACTGATCACGCGGAATGCCGCTCTTCCGTGGGCGATACGTGTAGTCTCTACGATGAATCGTGGCAAATACTGATAGGTTCAGCTGAGTGACGCCAGGCAAGTAGGAATATGGCTTATAATTTTGTGTTATAGATTTTATATGAAATATTGTACCTCGATTATCATTCTTTATCACTGACTAACCGTAATGTCCAAATAATGGCATGATCTTCGACTACAATATCATTTTGAGAAGAGTTGAAAAAATAAACTGGTAGCAACAAGAGAATATTGATGTTTGTTGGTAGTACTGAACCTCTCATTCCTGTTCGAGAAAAGCAGTGAACGGTCAACGGACGAAATTTTCTTTTTATTTACCTATTTTATTTTATATTTTGATTCTATATGTTATCTTGAAACGTATAATGCAAAAGTCTGAGGGAATCTTAAAAATTTTCAGTTTTTATTCGGTGGCTAAGTTTATTGCTTCAAATAAAAGCAAGAAAAAACCGAGAATCGGTCATTTCAGAAACGATTATTTTGAGCGGTTTTAAAAGTCGGCTTAACCTGGAGATGTAAAAAATCGGTATAACCGAAAACCGATTATTTCAACGATGACAGCCATCCCTACCAACCAGCCTTACTGTGATTCAAAATACAGTTCTTCTCTTCCCCATTCTTAAGGTGGGCTTTTACATGGGCCATATTTTATGGCAATATTTGGCAACAATAGCGTTACTGCCGAAATTATTGCATGTGCCCGCAATACACTGTAATTTTGCGCTATCAAACAGTTATTCGGCTTGGCATTCATTGAAAAAGTTGCTGGATGTCCTCCAGAGAAATATCGTGCCAAATCCCCTCCAATTGGCCCGTTACATAATCTAAATCCCGAGTTGGTTGGGGGGCCCTCCCCATAATGCTAAAAACGTCATCAATTGGGGAGATATCCGGCGTCCATGCAGTCCAAGGTATGGTTTGGTAAGCACGAAGACAAACGGTAGGAACTTTCGTCGTGTGCGGACGGGCATTATCTTGCTGAAATGTAAACCCAGGATGTCTTGCCATGAAGGTCAACAAAACGGGCGTAAAATATCGTTGATGTACCGCTGTTCTGTAAGGAGGCCGCAGGTAACAACCGAATGAGACTCGCTATGAAAAGTAATGGCAGCCTAGACCATCACTCCTATTTGTCGGGCCTTATGGCTGCGGACAGTCAGGTTGGTTCAAATGGCTCTGAGCACTATGGGACTTAACATCTGTCATCAGTCCCCTAGAACTTAGAACTACTTAAACCTAACTAACCTAAGGACATCACACACATCCATGCCCGTGGCAGGATTCTAACCCGCTACCGTAGCAGCAGCGCGGTTCGAGACTGAAGCGCCTAGCACCGCTCGGCCACAGCGGCCGGCAGGACTTCTTTGGTTGTCATTACAGCACAGTCGTTCGTAGACGATATTCGACGCGCCGCTTCGTTGCCCATCGTGGGAAGCTGTCCAGGGCTTACATTTCAGCGAGATAATGTCCGCCCGCACACGGTACGAGTTTCTCCTGCCTGTCTTCGTGTTTGACACCATATATGTCGCATCTACCGAGTCCCTTTCCTTTCGGATAATTCCATCGTGGTGTGTCTTTTTTTTTTTGTTTAACCTTAGAGTGCATTTCGTATTTCAGAGGCATATCTTCTTCTGCTCTAGTGTGTAATGGTTCCCTCTCGCTCTCGCCTTTATTTCCGGTTTCTCTTCTCACCAACAGCGCTGCAGTCGCGTGGGAGCGAAAACAACAAGATGGGATAAGTGTTTAAATTTACAGGAGGAATATGTTGAAAAGTAGAATAACTTTTACTTGGGACGCTGATGTCACTACCCCGTTTTCACGTCTTAGTTATTGACTCATCATCGTAGTGGCGGAAATACTGAGACTAAATACACAACGGAAGTGGATAATTAGTCTCAGGTTTTGTAAACAAAGGATGCCCCTCGGTACAAAGAGGTCACAGCGCAGAATACCGTCCCCCAGACATGGCTAGCTGCTAAGTTGGGAAGACAGCGCTGCGAGCGGTCGGATGAGTGGTAGCAGATGAGGGACGAAGCAACGACTGCATTCGGCAGTGACCTACGCCATCTGCCGCAGTCACGATGGCGAAATAGTGTCGCGCCAAACTCCTCGCCGTCTGGGTATGCCGAAATGCGATCTGTACTGTGGCAGTTCCCTGCCTACTCGTTTACCAGGGTCTCAAATCTTGCTGGCTCCATGTACTCTTTTCCTCGGATCATAGGTCAGGGCCAACCGCAGAAACAACCGCTGTCTCGTCTATATCCACGCTCTTCAACGTCCGTCACACAGAAGTAACGATCATGTCTACGATGCTAGCCACCTTAAACGTTAAAAATTAAATCCGAATAGTAAGTCAGTGGCCGGCCAGTGTGGCCGAGCGGTTCTAGGCGCTTCAGTCCGGAACCGCGCCACCGCTACGGTCCCAGGGTCGAATCCGGCCTCGGGCATGCATGTGTGTGATGTCCTTAGGTTAGTTAGGTTTAAGTAGTTCTGAGTGCTAGGGGACTGATGACCTCAGATTTTAAGTCCCATAGTGCTCAGAGCCATTTGAACCGGTAAGTCTGTGACCGAAAAGTTGTGACTCATTTTAACGCGTGCTCAGGGGATATACTGAGGTAAGCTGCCCGTTCCTTTCTTCAGCGTAGAGCTTTAAACGCGTGGCTGACTATGACGAAGTGGTGCCCAACGTAGTGTTGCGTCAGCAATATTAAGCGTAGATATACAAATGAGAGGGAGTGCATAGTGAAGCCTTCTCCTCCTTTTCGAGAGGTTCTAAGGGAGCCGCCAGGTTGAACCTCTCCATGCTATGAGCGGATCAACGTTAACTATGTCAAAAATGGTTCAAATGGCTCTGAGCACTATGCGACTTAACTTCTGAGGTCATCAGTCGCCTAGAACTTAGAACTAATTAAACCTAACTAACCTAAGGACATCACACACATCCATGCCCGAGGCAGGACTCGAACTCGCGACCGCAGCGGTCGAGCGGTTCCATACTGCAGCGCCTAGAACCGCTCGACCACTCCGGCCGGCTCAGAAGTGGGTTTCCTTACAACTGGCCTTATGGGGTCCCAAGCACTCAGGTACTCAAATATAAGGCCTCTCTTAATCTGGTTTCCGGGTTCCAAACACTGGAGCAGTACACGAAACTAGGTATCCTTTAATCACTTCAGAAGTACTCAAACTGGTCTCCTTCAATCCAGCCTGTCTGCTCCTAGACACTCAAGTACTCAAAAATTAGTCTCCTTTCATCCTGCCTGTGTGCTCTCGAACAATGGAGCAGTACTCCTTTAATTACCGAAGGAGCACTCAAAAATAGGTCGCATAAGCGTTCTGTACAGGGACTTCCTTACACGTAGGCTACAATTTCCCCCAACTCTCGCAACAGACCGTACTCAGCCGTTAACCTTCCATACAATACATGTCATTGCACAACATTACGATCGGATATTTAATCGATGTGAATGAATCGAGTACGTCATCATTAATACGGTGTTCGGTCATCAAGGGTATGTTTCACATAGTCTACCAGACAGGTCTACAACGGAACTGCAGAGGAGCACAGAATAAATAGGCGACGGAATAAACACGGGAAGGAGGAGCAGCTCTTCCTCAAAGCTGGCAAGAGGCCTGCAAGTTTTATGGAGTACTCCAGCAGCCATTTATCCCCCTGACGGCAGGATTAGGGGCTGCCGGTATCGGCAAGGGGTGAGGCCTTGGGGCCAGGGTATCAGACGCAGGTATCAGCGGGCCTGACGTGGTGGGGGGGGGGGGGGAGAGGGGCTGGTCGGCTATCGGGGCACTCTGCTGGGGCCGGACGTGCTCCTGCGCTCTAATTAATTGGCGCGGCCTGACAAATAGGCCAGCCGAGCTATTTCTGCCGGCGGCGGAGCCTCCAACTGGTACAGGGCCCCAGCAAGAGCAGCCGGAGTAAACAGGCCGCGGCCCTGCGTGTATACAGGCGGTCCCAAACGGCCCTGCGGCACAGCTACATTCTATCCCCGTCAATAGCGCGTCCTGCTCACGACAAGAACTTGCCAAGTGCGATCACCAGATTTCCCAGAAATCTCGCCACTTATTGCATACTGTACAGTTTTTATAATTGACGAACACGTGTAGCCTTATATTAGCGACATCTAACGAGCTTGCGGCACAAACACACTAAAGCGCCAGGGAAACTGGTATAGGCATGCGTATTCAAATACAGAGATGTGTAGACAGGCAGAATACGGCACTGCGGTCGGCAGCGCCTATATAAGGCAACAAGTGTCTGGCGCAGTTGACACCGGTTGCTGCTGGTACAATGGCAGGTTGTCAAGATTTATGTGAATTTGATATTTAAGTGAATTTGATCGTGGTGTTATAGTCGGCGCATGAGCGATGGGACATAGCATCTCCGAGGTAGTCGTGAGGTGGGGACTCTTCGGTACGGCCATTTCACGAGTAATTCCGGTAAAACATCAAATCTGCGACATCGCAGAGGCTGGAAAAAGATCTTGCAAGAACGGCACCAACGACGACTGAAGAGAATCGTTCAAAGTGACAGCAATGCATGCCTTCCGCAAACTGCTGCAGATTTCAATGCTGGGTCATCAACAAGTGTCAGCGCGCGCACCATTCAAAAAAACATCGTCGACTTGGGCTTTCGGAGCAGAAGGCCCACTCGTGTACCCTTGATGGCTGAACGACACAAAGCTTGAGGCCTCGGCTGCGCCTATCAAATGGTTCAAATGGCTCTGAGCACTATAGGACTTAACATCTGAGGTCATCAGTCCCCTAGAACTTAGAACTACTGAAACCTAACTAACCTAAGGACATCACACACACCCATGCCCGAGGCAGGATTCGAGCCTGCGACCGTAGCGGTAGCGCAATTCCAGAATGAAGCGCCTAGAACCGCTCGGCCACAGCGGCCGGCTGTGCCTATCAACACTGACCTTGGACTGTAGATAATTGTGAACATGTTGCCTCGTCGGACGAGTCTCGTTTGAAATTGTAACTGTAAGGGTATGGAGACAACCTCACGAATCCATGGATCCTGCATGTCTGCAGGGGACTGTTCAAGCTGGTGGAGGCTCTGTAATGGTGTTGGGCGTATGCATTTTTAGTGATATGGGATCCCTGATACGTCTAGATAAGACTCTTTACAGATGACACGTACGTACGCATCCTGTGTGATTACCTGCATCCGTTCATGTCCATCGTGCATTCCGACGGACTTGGGCAATTTCAGCAGGGTAATGCGACACCCCACACGTCCAGAATTGCTACAGAGTGACTTGAGGAACACTCTTGTGAGTTTAAACACTTCCGCTGGCCACCAAACTCCTCAGACATGAACATTATTGAGCATATCGGAGAGGCCTTGCAACGTGCTGTTCAGAAGAGATCTCCACCCTCTCGTACTCTTACGATTCATGGACAGCCCTGAAGGATTCATGGTGTCAGTTCACTCCAGCACTATTTCAGACATTAGTCTAGACCATGCCACGTCGTGTTGCGGCACTTCTGCTTTCTCGTGGGGGGGGGGGGCACACTATATTAGGCAGGTGTAGCAGTTTCTTTGACTCTTTAGTGTATGCTGTGGCTACTGCATTGCCGTTTGATATGACCAGTAGCGGCAGAGGCAGTAGGACTCTGTCAGCACTGTGGTCTAGTTTACAAAATGGCTCTGGTTAACATCTGAGGTCATCAATCCCCTACAACTTTGAACTACTTAAACCTAACTAACCTAAGGACATCACACACATCCATGCCCGAGGCAGGATTCGAACCTGCGAGCGTAGCAGTCGCACGGTTCCTGACTGAAGCGTCTAGAAGCGCTCGGTCACCGCGGCCGGCCATAGTTTAAATCAAATTTTAAATACGTGCGACGATGTCATGCTGAGTTTCTACACATTTCGTGACGATGGCACTATGTCTTTTTTTATTTTAGAACAAGTTATAAAACAGGTACGCCTCGTCATATGTCAAGCTCATGTTTTCCTATCCACGAAAGTAACAATTTTTCGTTGTCATATTTTATTGTTCTAAGACGTTATCTGCTCACTAGTTGAATTCCATTTCCAATGATTTGCTGCAGATCTGAAGACGGTCATTGCCGTGGTCTAGGGGTAGCGTCTTTGATTCATGATCAAAACGTCTTCGATCCCGGGTTCGATCCCCGCCACTGCCTAAATTTTGATAAATAATCAGCATTGGCGGCCGAAGACTTCCGGCATAAGAAGTCAGCCTCATTCTGCCAACGGCCTTGTCAAAGAGGGCGGAGGAGCGTATAGAGTTTCAGGGCACTCTCTTGTCCTAGGGGTGGGAAATTGCCCCTAAAGGCGGAAGAATCAGCAATGATCAACGACATGAGGATGCAGAAGGCAATGGAAACCATTGTATTAAAGAAACGTAACGTGTATTCACAGGACATGTGGCCTGTATTTGATGAAGTGTCATGATGATCTCTCCATTGGCAAAAGATTCCGGAATAGTCCCCCATTCGGATCTCCGGGAGGGGACTGCCAAGGGGAGGTTACCATGAGAAAAAGATTGAATAATCTACGAAAGGATAACGTTCTACGAGTCGGGGCGTGGAATGTCAGAAGCTTGAACGTGGTAGGGAAACTAGAAAATCTGAAAAGGGAAATGCAAAGGCTCAATCTAGATATAGTAGGGGCCAGTGAAGTGAAGTAGAAGGAAGACAAGGGTTTCTGGTCAGATGAGTATCGGGTAATATCAACAGCAGCAGAAAATGGTATAACAGGTGTAGGATTCGTTATGAATAGGAAGGTAGGGCAGAGGGTGTGTTACTGTGAACAGTTCAGTGACCGGGTTGTTCTAATCAGAATCGACAGCAGACCAACACCTACAACGATAGTTCAGGTATACATGCCGACGTCGCAAGCTGAAGATGAACAGACAAAGTGTATGAGGATATTGAAAGGGTAATGCAGTATGTAAAGGGGGACGAAAATCTAATAGTCATGGGCGACTGGAATGCAGTTGTAGGGGAAGGAGTAGAAGAAAAGGTTACAGGTGAATATGGACTTGGAACAAGGAATGAAACAGGAGAAAGACTAATTGAGTTCTGTAACAAGTTTCAGCTAGTAATAACGAATACCCTGTTCAAGAATCACAAGAGGAGGAGGTATACTTGGAAAAGGCCGGGAGATACGGGAAGATTTCAATTAGATTACATCATGGTCAGACAGAGATTCCGAAATCAGATACTGGATTGTAAGGCGTACCCAGGAGCAGATATAGACTCAGATCACAATGTAGTAGTGATGAAGAGTAGGCTGAAGTTCAAGACATTAGTCAGGAAGAATGAATACGCAAAGAAGTGGGATACGGAAGTACTAAGGAATGACGAGATACGTTTGAAGTTCTCTAACGCTATAGATTCAACAATAAGGAATAGCGCAGTAGGCAGTACAGTTGAAGAGGAATGGACATCTCTAAAAAGGGCCATCACAGAAGTCGGGAAGGAAAACATAGGTACAAAGAAGGTAGCTGCGAAGAAACCATGGGTAACAGAAGAAATACTTCAGTTGATGGATGAAAGGAGGAAGTACAAACATGTTCCGGGAAAATCAGGAATACAGAAATACAAGTCGCTGAGGAATGAAATAAATAGGAAGTGCAGGGAAGCTAAGACGAAATGGCTGCAGGAAAAATTTGAAGACATCGAAAAAGATATGATTGTCGGAAGGACAGACTCAGCATACAGGAGAGTCAAAACAACCTTTGGTGACATTAAAAGCAGCGGTGGCAACATTAAGAGTGCAACGGGAATTCCACTGTTAAACGCAGAGGAGAGAGCAGATAGGTGGAAAGAATACATTGAAAGCCTCTATGAGGGTGAAGATTTGTCTGATGTGACAGAAGAAGAAACAGGAGTCGATTTAGAAGAGATAGGGGATCCAGTATTAGAATCGGAATTTAAAAGAGCTTTGGAGGACTTACGGTCAAATAAGGCAGAAGGGATAGGTATCATTCCATCAGAATTTCTAAAATCATTGGGGGAAGTGGCAACAAAACGACTATTCACGTTGGTGTGTAGAATATATGAGTCTGTCGATATACCATCTGACTTTCGGAAAAGCATCATCCACACAATTCCGAAGACGGCAAGAGCTGACAAGTGCGAGAATTATCGCACAATCAGCTTAACAGCTCATGCATCGAAGCTGCTTACAAGAATAATATACAGAAGAATGGAAAAGAAAATTGAGAATGCGCTAGGTGACGATCAGTTTGGCTTTAGGAAAAGTAAAGGGACGACAGAGGCAATTCTGACGTTATGGCTAATAATGGAAGCAAGGCTAAAGAAAAATCAAGACACTTTCATAGTATTTGTCGACCTGGAAAAAGCGGTCGACAATATAAAATGGTGCAAGCTGTTCGAGAAACTGAAAAAAAGTAGGGGTAAGCTATAGGGAGAGACGGGTCATATACAATATGTACAACAACCAAGAGGGAATAATAAGAGTGGACGATCAAGAACGAAGTGCTCGTATTAAGAAGGGTGTAAGGCAAGGCTGTAGCCTTTCGCCCCTACTCTTCAATCTGTACATCGAGGAAGCAATGATGGAAATAAAAGAAAGGTTCAGGAGTGGAATTAAAATACAAGGTGAAAGGATATCAATGATACGATTCGCTGATGACATTGCTATCCTGAGTGAAAGTGAAGAAGAATTAAATGATCTGCTGGACGGAATGAACAGTCTAATGAGTACACAGTGTGGTCTGAGAGTAAATCGGAGAAAGACGAAGGTAATGAGAAGTAGTGGAAATGAGAACAGCGAGAAACTTAACATCAGGATTGATGGTCACGAAGTCAATGAAGTTAAGGAATTCTGCTACCTAGGCAGTAAAATAACCAATGACGGACGGAGCAAGGAGGACATCAAAAGCAGACTCGCTATGGCAAAAAAGGCATTTCTGGGCAAGAGATGTCTACTAATATCAAATACCGGCCTTAATTTGAGGAAGAAATTTCTGAGGATGTACGTCTGGAGTACAGCATTGTATGGTAGTGAAACATGGACTGTGGGAAAACCGGAACAGAAGAGAATCGAAGCGTTTGAGATGTGGTGCTGTAGACGAATGTAGAAAATTAAGTGGACTGATTAGGTAAGGAATGAGGAGGTTCTACGCAGAATCGGAGAGGAAAGGAATATGTGGAAAACACTGACAAGGAGAAGGGACAGGATGATAGGACATCTGCTAAGACATGAGGGAATGACTTCCATGGTACTAGAGGGAGCTGTAGAGGGCAAAAACTGTAGAGGAAGACAGAGATTGGAATACGTCAAGCAAATAATTGAGGACGTAGGTTGCAAGTGCTACTCTGAGATGAAGAGGTTAGCACAGGAAAGGAATTCGTGGAGGGCCGCATCAAACCAGTCAGTAGACTGATGACCAAAAACAAAAAGAAGGGAAGCACGAATCGTTACAGGTTTCTCTGACCTATCGGAGAGCGTCACTGAGACGCAGAAAAACTGGAACTGACAGACGCCTGAAGATACGGGCCAACTATACCGCAAAACCTACTTGAAAAATGTAAAAAACACTATTTAATGAGGAATCTAGGAATATACTACAACCCGCATCGTATCGCTTCGGTAGATTAAAAAAAAATTACAACACGCACAGAGGCACTTCTTCCACGTTTCATAAACGAGCGAAACGGGAAGAAACTTTATTAGGCAATAAAATGGGAAATACGCTGCACCATGGACTTCAGTGATTTCCAAAGAGTTCATATGTAGACGCAGATGTACATGTAGAAGTAAGCGGCTCTTTTAACGCCTACAACGTTTTACTGTTGTAGGGTGAAACAGACTGTTGAACCCTCAAAAAACTTCTGCAAAACGATAATTCTCGACGTGGCTGGGATTCTTCAGATGTATATTCCGTACATATTTTGTCTTTTTCTTAGTTGAAATCAAAATAAAACATTATTCTCGCTGTTTGTATCACTACAAGCGAGAGCGATGAAGTGTGTAAATTCTGTTTACTGAGAAGAGAACTTTCACGTACAGAAATTATGAGGGAGCGTTCAGTAGGAAATATTACCCAGCTTGTCTGATATCCTGGAAAGACTTAATTTTCAGAGGTCGAAAAAGACCAAAAGAAACGATGTCGGATAGGATGGACGGAAAAAACAGAAAAGTCTGGCACGATGCCAGATGGCGTGACAGTTGTGGGAAGCCGAAAGAAGTGCGTCTTTCACGGCGACCCTTCTGAGTGGTCAACAGGACGCTGTGTACGATGTGTTTGTCAGTGTCAGTGGCGGGGCTAAAGCAGGCAGAGGCCGTTCCTCACCCGAACAAGGACCACTAATGTCAGAAACGCTTTCAGAACACCAAGCAACAATAATATTTCAATGGCCACAACTGTCATAAATCGTCCATAATGTGTAGCTGGTATGTTACTGGGCACAGAGTGGAGGCTGTTCATTTCTGTCGCCATATTAGTGTCATTAACACGAAAGACACACAAACACACACACACACACACACACACACACACACACACACACACACACACACAAACGAACTCTATGTATGCATCCTCGCGCAGCTACGAAAGAAATACTGAGAAATCTGTGACGCTTCTACAGTTGAAAGAAGTTGTACATGATTGTATGATTGCGACATTACGTTATGAACGCAATCGCCATTGTAAGTAGTTATGGGAAACGTACGAGGCCGTTTAAATAAAGAGAGAAACTGTTTTGTCCTCAAATTGCTTCTTTTTGAAGTATCAACTTCCGAAATGTAAGCACTTAGGCCAACATTCCTGCCAACATCGCAAGTCATGGAGGAGCTAGATTTTTGAAACTGCCTTCAGAAACTCCTCCACCTTAAACTACACGTCTGCCAGAGTAAAATTGTCTACGAACAGAGAATAATCATATCTGGGGTCTGAAAACATGTATTTTCGTAGAAATTGACGAATGAAACTGTTACGATTGCCGTTTGTATACCCATACGGTAGACGATGTTCTATGAAACCGCCGCGAGCGTAGCACCAAAGGCATCTGGCTGGGGAGCAGAGAACCTGTCTCTATGCTGTTAACTGTTGGAACGCAACCTACGATCAGATTAGAGACAGAAGTGATGACACTTTCTGCAGGACTTGACCATCTTTTTGCAACACAAAGCTTAAGCACGTACAGTGCAAGCTGTTACTGAATTGATTGACTGATGACTAAGTGCTATACCACCTACTCCACTCCCCTGACTTAAGCCCTCGTAAGTTCCACTCGATTTCTAAACTGAAGGAAACACTTCACGGCATTCGCTTCAGAATTGCTACGAATTCGTCGGGCAATAGACAGCGCCGCTCGAACTGTCAACATAACTAGTACTGCTAACAGTATCCTACGACTTCCACACAATGCTTGTGACTACTTTGAAGGTCAGTAAAACTTTAAAACACGTATCTGTTTTGTACGAGCTGTAAATAAATAGTTGTCACTATTACAGTTCCAACCCTCGTAGAAGCAGCACAGTGAAATGGGTCGACGTGGAGATGGTGACATAGTGGCAGAAAGGACAACACCATCTGTTAAGACGCCCGAGTTATTGGTGTACCAGAAGGGACTGTGCAACGTGTCTGTAAGAAATGGTGACACATACGCAGCCTTGTCACTGCTACAGTAGTCGTAAAGAGCATCTAAGCGACAGGCACGCGAGACGGGAGTACGCCTAGTCACTGATAATCGATTTCAAACCCGACAGGGATTAATGCACTCAGTAAACGTGTGTTGTTGTTGTGGTCTTCAGTCCTGAGACTGGTTTGATGCAGCTCTCCATGCTACTCCATGCTACTCTTTCTCCTGATAACATCGTCCCCTTGAGTAGTCCCCGCCCGGAGATCCGAATGGGGGACTATTTTACCTCCGGAATATTTTACCCAAGAGGACGCAATCATCATTTAACCATACAGTAAAGCTGCATGCCCTCGGGAAAAACTACGGCTGTAGTTTCCCCTTGCTTTCAGCCGTTCGCAGTACCAGCACAGCAAGGCCGTTTTGGTTATTGTTACAAGGCCAGATCAGTCGATCATCCAGTCTGTTGCCCCTGCAACTACTGAAAAGGCTGTTGCCCCTCTTCAGGAACCACACGTTTGTCTGGCCTCTCAACAGATACGCCTCCATTGTGGTTGCACCTACGGTACGGCCATCTGTATCGCTGAGGCACGCAAGCCTCCCCACCAGCGGCAAGGTCCATGGTTCATGGGGGGGGGGACCCCTGGGATACCCTCTATGATTTCAGTGGACAAAAATGTCTCGCCCTCCGCGCTGGAGACGTCACGCCAACACCGTGTAACACAGCGTCTAAACTGCGGATTGTTGTTTGCTACGTTTCACTTGCTGCTCCTTATAGTCTCATACATTTTAAGACCGGATGACTCAGAGGGATGGTGAGGTACAATAAGGTGCCCGAGTGTTCGTCAAACCAGGAACGTATGCGTGCAGCTCCATGGATACAGCTGTTGTCACCTTGCGAAACGGCAGGGCGCACAGCACACTCGTCTTGAAGACAGAAAACTAAGGACACCATTTGCTCTTCAGCAGTGTTTGTAAGTAGGCTGTTGGGTTTTTATGTTGGTAACGCCATGTAGCGCTCTATATGAAAATCACTGACTGCGCTGTGTGCAGCCTGTGGCTGGTTTGCATTGTTGAAATTTGCTATTGTAGTGTTGGGCAGTTAGCTGTTAACAGCGCGTAGCGTTGCGCAGTTGGAGGTGAGCCGCCAGCAGTGGTGGATGTAGGGAGAGAGATGGCGGAGTCTTGAGAGCGGATGATCTGGACGTGTGTCCATCAGAGACAGTAAATTTGAAGGAATGGATGTCACGAACTGATATGTATATTACGACCTTTGAACACTATTAAGGTAAATACATTGTTTGTTCTCTATCAAAATCTTTCATTTGCTAACTATGCCCGCATCTAGTGGTCGTGCGGTAGCGTTCTCGCTTCCCACGCCCGGGTTCCCGGGTTCGATTCCCGGCGGGGTCAGGGATTTTCTCTGCCTCGTGATGGCTGGGTGTTGTGTGCTGTCCTTAGGTTAGTTAGGTTTAAGTAGTTCTAAGTTCTAGGGGACTTATGACCACAGCAGTTGAGTCCCATAGTGCTCAGAGCCATTTGAACCATTTTTTTTTTTGCTAACTATGCCTATCAGTAGTTAGTGCCTTCAGTAGTTAGAATCTGGCAGTGTTGGCGCTCGATGTATTGCAGTAGTTCGAGTAACGAAGATTTTTGTGAGATAAGTGATTCACGAAAGGTATAGATTATTGTTAGTCAGGGCCATTCTTTTGTAGGGATTATTGAAAGCCAGATTGCGTTGCACTAAAAATATTGTGTGTCGGTTTAGTGATGATCAGAATAAGTAGAGACAGAAATGTCTGAGCACGTTCAGTTTTGCTCAACTGTTTGAAAATCAAATAACGTAAGGGGTTTACCAGCACAGTAATTCATAATTTTTCTAAGGGGACGTTTCATGTTGAAATAAAGATCGTGGTTCATGTTGACGGAATGTTGCATGAATGGGTACAAGTCATGGTATGAAAACCATTCCCGAAACATAACAGTACTGTATTCGATAAAAAGTGCAGGGATTGTCTGTCCGAATTTACGTCGCTTCAGCCGAGGGAATTCGTGGGAACCTTGTAGTTCACCCCGGGAGTCGACGAAAGGCCGATGCACACAACACTGAATAATGGGGCAGTCCGCTCGCCACTCAGAGTATTAGGTCCCTGGCTTACGCGAGTGGTAGAAACACTCCAGTGAGGTTTGCGCGACTCTCGTGTCACTCAAAGAAGGACGAGATTTTCGGTTTTGTGGCATACGGCAGTGCCCAGCTAGCGGGTTTGTGCCATAAGGGCTGGGCCGCCACTTGATAACATCTGGAGGGAACTCACTATTCTTGAAGAGTCCAGGCCTGAAGCTGTGAGAAAGGGACCTGGTGGAGTTCCCGTCGGGTGTTGGGAATTCTGAGTTGAACAGACAACGCTCTGAATTGCCTATGGCCTCTTAATGTTAGAGGGAAATTTCCGCAACGAACTCTGAGAGGAGAACAAGTTTGTTTGTGTGGCCATCCTCCGCAGCAAGCATATAAATACTTGTTTTGCAAATCAAACTGCCTTTTCCTGCTGCTAGTTACTTTATTTATCCCATACGCGTTTCGCCTTCTCCTGTTCTAAGGCATCATCAGTGGGATCTATAACGATACAGTTTTGTTAGTTATAGATTATCAAACCACTTCGAGATTTTTTGTAAAAAAAGTAATTACTTACGATTTGGTCCAGATGTGAGGAAACGCCGGCCGCGGTGACCGTGCGGTTCTAGGCACTTCAGTCCGGAACCGCGTGATTGCTACGGTCGCAGATTCAAATCCTGCCTCGGGCATGAATGTGTGTTATGTCCTTAGGTTAGTTAGGTTTAAGTAGTTCTAGGGGACTGATGACCTCAGATGTTGAGTCCCATAGTGCTCAGAGCCATTTGAAACATTTTTTGTGAGGAAACGCAGATCAGCAAATAGTAAGTAATTACTTTTTTTTACAAAAAATCGCGAAGTGAACGGTTTGATAATCTATAACTATCAAAACTGTATCGTTATAGACCCCACTGCTGATGCCTTAGAAAAGGAGAAGGCGAAAGGCGTACGGGATAAATAAAGTAACTAGCAGCAGGACAAGGCAGATTTGCAAAACAAGTATCTGAGAGGAGAGTATGCCCTAACTGGCCCTCAACTTGATATATTCCTGGCTGGGAAATTATTTGCAGTTTCACGCATCGGGCAGAAGTAGATAACATTTCCCCTGATTGGTATTTGTTGCCGATCTGGCGCACACGGAGGGTCGGATGCAGGGTCGCATGATCGCGCACACTCTGGGGTTGGTCGTCTTAGAGGAGAGTTCCCGTGCTCGACCTCTGAGGGGGCGATCATTCTGGTGTTCTGTGCGATCTGCAGAGTCTGGGCTGGTGCAGGTCTCGTGCTGTCCCACACCTTCGCGTCCATAGAGACAAGAGTGGTGAGCATATTGTGCAGTACCGGCTTGATAAATCTACATCTACATTTATACTCCGCAATCCACCCAACGGTGTGTGGCGGAGGGTACTTTACGTGCCACTGTCATTACCTCCCTTTCCTGTTCCAGTCGCGTATGGTTCGCGGGAAGAACGACTGCCGGAAAGCCTCCGTGCGCGCTCGAATCTCTCTAATTTTACATTCTTGATCTCCTCGGGAGGTACAAGTAGGGGCAAGCAATATATTTGATACCTCATCCAGAAACGCACCCTCTCGAAACCTGGACAGCAAGCTACACCGCGATGCAGAGCACCTCTCTTGCAGAGTCTGCCACTTACCAAATAACCCTGTGACGAAACGCGCCTCTCTTCTTTGGATCTTCTCTATCTCCCCTGTCAACCCGACCTGGTACGGATCCCACACTGATGAGCAATACTCAAGTATAGGTCGAACGAGTGTTTTGTAAGCCACCTCCTTTGTTGATGGACTACATTTTCTAAGGACTCTCCCAATGAATCTCAACCTGGGTACCCGCCTCACCAACAATTAATTTTATATGATCATTCCACTCCAAATCGTTCCGCACGCATACTCCCAGATATTTTACAGCAGTAACTGCTACCAGTGTTTGTTCCGCTATCATATAATCATACAATAAAGGATCCTTCTTTCTATGTATTCGCAATACATTACATCTGTCTATGTTAAGGGTCAGTTGCCACTCCCTGCACCAAGTGCCTATCCGCTGCAGATCTTCCTGCATTTCGCTTCAGTTTTCTAATGCTGCAACTTCTCTGTATACTACAGCATCATCCGCGAAAAGTCGCATGGAACTTCCGACACTATCTACTAGGTCATTTATATATATTGTGAAAAGCAATGGTCCCATAACACTCCCCTGTGGCACGCCAGAGGTTACTTTCACGTCTGTAGACGTCTCTCCATTGAGAACAACATGCTGTGTTCGGTTTGCTAAAAACTCTTCAATCCAGCCACACACCTGGTCTGATATTCCGTAGGCTCTTACTTTGTTTATCAGGCGACAGTGCGGAACAGTATCGAACGCCTTCCGGAAGTCAAGGAAAATAGCATCTACCTGGGAGCCCGTATCTAATATTTTCTGGGTCTCATGAATAAATAAAGCGAGTTGGGTTTCACACGATCGCCGTTTCCGGAATTCGTGTTGATTCCTACAGAGTAGATTCTGGGTTTCCAGAAACGACATGATACGCGACCAAAAAACATGTTCTAAAATTCTACAACAGATCGACGTCGAGATATAGGTCTATAGTTACAGAGTTTACCATTTTGTATTGGTACACCGACCCCCTAGTGCCGTTATATTCCTGTTACAAAGATAGGTTCTTTTCATTCTAGCTCGGACAACCATCCAATTCTTAGCAAAATTCAGATTCGTGGTGCTTATTCACATCAGTGAGGCATTCGGGAGGACGACGGTTCAATCCCGCGTCCGGCCATCCTGATTTAGGTTTTCCGTGATTTCCCTAAATCGCTCCAGGCAAATGCCGGGATAGTTCCTTTGAAAGGGCACGGCCGACTTCCGTCCCTAATCCGATGAGACCGATGACCTGGCTGTCTGGTCTCCTTCCCCAAACAACCCAACCCCAACATCAGTGAGGGAACGTGCAGTTTGAATCCGTTATCCTTCCGTGGACGTCATACTTGTGCTGATTAACAGTCTGTCATGTCAGATTTGTAATTTCGATCTGTTGGTTTTCTTGTGTACGAAATCGAACTTTTGTAATAGCTGACAGGTTATTTTGCTATGATTCTCATGTAAAGTAGTTAATAATAATCTCATTTTCATTATAAGTTGTTTGTAAAATATAGTTATTATTTGATTTTATAGCAGTTCCCCACCTTAGTATCTCGTGTTAGGACCAAATTTCAGACAGTGTATTTCCATTGTGTATCAACACTGGCTCTTAAGGGGCATGGGAGTCTAGATGTCCTTGACTAGAGTAACGATTTCGAAGTTCACACATGCGGGGTACTGCAAATTTCGTTTGTTGTTTGACCCAATGAATACGTGCATCTTTTCGTGACTATGTGAATAATGACGTTTTGCGAGGTACACAACAGCAAATCTCTATTCCGTGCAGACTTCTTCGCCGTGTCCGTTCGGAATCTGATTTACATGGCCCTACGTTTGCAAAAAGGTGGGAATTTAAGGAGATGGGACCTGGATGAACTGAAAGAACCAGAGGTTGTACAGAGTTTCAGGGAGAGCATAAGGGAACAATTGACACGAATGGGGGAAAGAAATACAGTAGAAGAAGAATGTGTAGCTTTGAGGGATAAAGTAGTGAAGGCAGCAGAGGATCAAGTAGGTAAAAAAACGAGGGCTAGTAGAAATCATTGGGTAACAGAAGAAATATTGAATTTAATTGATGAAAGGAGAAAATATAAAAATGCAGTAAATGAAGCAGGCAAAAAGGAATACAAACGTCTCAAAAATGAGATCGACAGGAAGTGCAAAATGGCTAAGCAGGGATGGCTAGAGGACAAATGTAAGGATGTAGAGGCTTAACTCACTAGGGGTAAGATAGATACTGCCTACAGGAAAATTAGAGACCTTTCGAGATAAGAGAACCACTTGTATGAACATCAAGAGCTCAGATGGAAACCCAGTTCTAAGCAAAGAAGGGAAAGCAGAAAGGTGGAAGGAGTATATAGAGGGTCTATACAAGGGCGATGTACTTGAGGACAATATTATGGAAATGGAAGAGGATGTAGATGAAGATGAAATGGAAGATACGATACTGCGTGAAGAGTTTGACAGAGCACTGAAAGACCTGAGTCGAAACAAGGCCCCCGGAGTAGACAACATTCCATTAGAGCTACTGACAGCCTTGGGAGAGCCAGTCCTGACAAAACTCTACCATCTGGTGAGCAAGATGTATGAAACAGGTGAAATACCCTCAGACTTCAAGAAGAATATAATAATTCCAATCCCAAAGAAAGCAGGTGTTGACAGGTGTGAAAATTACCGAACTATCAGTTTAATAAGTCACAGCTGCAAAATACTAACGCGAATTCTTTACAGACGAATGGAAAAACTGGTAGAAGCCGACCTCGGGGAAGATCAGTTTGGATTCCGTAGAAATATGGGAACACGTGAGGCAATACTGACCCTACGGCTTATCTTAGAAGCTAGATTAAGGAAACGCAAACCTACGTTTCTAGCATTTGTAGACTTAGAGAAAGCTTTTGACAATGTTGACTGGAATACTCTCTTTCAAATTCTAAAGGTGGCAGAGGTAAAATACAGGGAGCCTAAGGCTATTTGCAATTTGTACAGAAACTAGATGGCAGTTTTAAGAGTCGAGGGGCATGAAAGGGAAGCAGTGGTTGGGAAGGGAGTGACACAGGGTTGTAGCCTCTTCCCAATGTTATTCAATCTGTATATTGAGCAAGCAGTAAAGGAAACAAAAGAAAAATTCGGAGTAAGTATTAAAATTCATGGAGAAGAAATAAAAACTTTGAGGTTCGCCGATGACATTGTAATTCTGTCAGAGACAGCAAAGGACTTGGAAGAGCAGTTGAACGGAATGGACAGTGTCTTGAAAGGAGGATATAAGATGATCAACAACAAAAGAAAAACGAGGATAATGGAATGTAGTGGAATTAAGTCGGGTGATGCTGAGGGAATTAGATTAGGAAATGAGACACTTAAAGTAGTAAAGGAGTTTTGCTATTTGGGGAGCAAAATAACTGATGATGGTCGAAGTAGAGAGGATATAAAATGTAGACTGGCAATGGCAAGGAAAGCGTTTCTGAAGAAGAGAAATTTGTTAACATCGAGTATAGATTTAAGTGTCAGGAAGTCGTTTCTGAAAGTATTTATATGGAGTGTAGCCATGTATGGAAGTGAAACATGGACGATAAATAGTTTGGACAGGAAGAGAATAGAACCTTTCGAAATGTGGTGCTACAGAAGAATGCTGAAGATTAGATGGGTAGATGACATAACTAATGAAGAGGTATTGAATAGAATTGGGGAGGAGTTTGTGGCACAACTTGACGAGAAGAAGGGACCGTTTTTGAGGACATGTTCTGAGGCATCACCAATTTAGCATTGGAGGGCAGCGTGGAGGGTAAAAATCGTAGGGGAGACCAAGAGATGAATACACTAAGCAGATTCAGAAGGATGTAGGTTGCAGTAGGTACTGGGAGATGAAGAAACTTGCACAGGATAGGGTAGCATGGAGAGCTGCATCAAACCAGTCTCAGGACTGAAGACCACAACAACAACAACATCCCAGGGGTAATGACCAGTATTCAGGGATATGACAGGAACAATCATTACAAGGAAGAAAAGTCAAGTAAACATGGGCTCTTAAATGCATACCTTACGAGCAATGAGCACTACCTCATCTTCGATACTGTGAAACAAATCTCTTCTGTGGCAAGCTCTTTGCTCTATACATTTTGAGAAGCGTTGGTAAGGACCAAAATAAGAAAAAAAAATGGGCTCAAAAGTCCTACCTTTATAGCTATGAACACTAGCTCAGTAGAAGAAATTTGATTCACAGCAGCGAATATGAATAAGTGCTCACAGCTCGCAAGATATGCATTTTAGATCCCGTGTTACTAGACTTGATGCGGCTACTGTTCATAACACTTCGTGCAAACGTGACGTCACTTTGACGTCACGTGCTGCATCGAAGACGAAAAGGGTTACCTACCTACCTTCGTTATCGTTCGGTTCACAGCACGCGAGACGAACCTGGCATTCAGAACAATAGTATTCACCTCAAGTAGAGAGAAATGGAGGTTACGGTTTTTCTTTAATGCAGAGTACGTTAACCTCGAAGTTACGTCGTTTATAGATATGTACAGATATGCGTTCATGTGGACTGGGCTGTGACTTAGGGCACAAAAATGTTCAAATGTGTGTGAAATCTTATGGGACTTAACTGCTAAGGTCGTCAGTCCCTAAGCTTACACACTACTTAACGTAAATTATCCTAAGGACAAACACACACACTCAAGCCCGAGGGAGGAGTCGATCCTCCGCCGGGACCAGCCGCACAGTCCATGACTGCAGCGCCTTAGGGGACAAGAATTCTGTAAAAACTAGTCTCAGGAGTTGGTCTGTAATTAGAAAGAGTCTAGCAGGCGAATTAAAGCGGCAGCTCATTTATCTTATGTCCAATAAATAAATGCAGTTTCAATACACTAAAACACTGGGGACTACACGAAAAAGCGTCTGATATGGCAAAATTTATTATAACAAATTTACGACTAACGTCATATTGGTGGTTAAAAATGTACTGGGCGCCTTGTCACGGCTCGTGTGGCTCCCCCCGTCCGAGGTTAGAGTCCTCCCTTGGGCATGGGTGTGTGTGTTTGTCCTTAGCGTAAGTTAGTTTACGTTAGATTAAGTAGTGCGTACGCTTAGGGACCGATGACCTCAGCAGTATGGTCCCATAAGACCTTACCACAAATTTCCAAATTAAAAAAAAAGTAGTTTAATTGATTATATTTTTGTTTGACAGAGAAGTGTGCGAAAAGAACTAGCTCGGAAATTTCCTTTTATGCTTTATAGATGGCTGAGACTAAGTCACCTTTCAATTATTTTGCAAATTCTGATTGGTAGTTTGTTTTAAGCTTTATCTTATTTTGAATATTTATTGGGATTGGCGTATTCCACACTTATTTTGTAAGTTACTGACAACGAGAATTCACTCGTGTGTGTGTGTGTGTGTGTGTGTGTGTGTGTGTGTGTGAGAGAGAGAGAGAGAGAGAGAGAGAGAGAGAGAGAGAGAGAGAGAGAGAGAGAGTCCTCTTTTATTTGCATAATATCGAATATTACGCAACATACTTGTATTAGCTTAACAAGATATTCTCAAAATCTTTTAGAAATGAGAGGCTGAAAAAAGTAAAAAAAAAAAGGAAGAAAAAAGAATTGAGAGACATGAGGACGCGAATCTACGCTCCTTAACTTAAAGCTTTTAACCACCACATGAACTGGCGGAAGCTTGCCTTCTGTACTGTAACGTACCTCTCATGAAGGGTTTAACAGCCAATATGTCATTAGATGAAGTTTAATAATAACAAATCGTACCAAGATTGAGGTGTTTTTATGAATCTTCAATATACCACTGCCTTGACATGGCATAATAACATTACACGCAAGTTACGATCGGAATCCAACATGGTTTTGCCCAACTACCCAGCATCGAATGTTAACGCGAAAGTTCCAGCGGTCTTCGATAACAGCGAGTGACGTCAAAATGATGTCACATTTGCACGGAGTCTTGTGAACCGTAGGTCACCGTCAGCGTAAGAGTGGCAGCAGGGGAGGGAGGAAGGCCGCCTGTGGCCGCTCAGTGCCAAGGGCGGCTCAGCGCGCCGTGCAACACAATGGCCGCCACCGCCACGGCCGGCTGCTCGTGGCCGCGTGACGCGCTGCTCAGCTCCGCCACACTGTGCGGGGTCGCGCATTCCGGGAGGCCAGGGGCCGGCAGTGGGACGGCGAGCAGCGAGGGTCGTCCTGTGTGCAGACAGGCGGAAGGACGCCCTAAGTGAGTGACGGCAGCCGGGGACCGCGCAAAATGCTGATGACATTTCATCGTCGATTTGTCTCTTGTAGTGCTGCACGGGCGCAGGGTTGGATTTTCACGGGGGAAGTGGAGGAAACATAGTTCCGTACCCTCCCTAACGCCCCTCCTGCAATATACAGGGTGGTCCATTGATAGTGACCGGGCCAAATAACTCACGAAACAAGCATCAAACGAAAAAACTACAAAGAACAAAACTCGTCTAGCTTGAAGGGGGAAACCAGATGGCGCTATGGTTGGCCCGCTATATGGCGCTGTCATAGGTCAAACGGATATCGACTGCGTTTTTATAAAAAGGAAACCCCATTTTTTATTACATATTTGTGTAGTACGTGAGGAAATATGAATGTTTTACTGGGACCACTTTATTCGCTTTGTGATAGATGGCGCTGTAATAGTCACAAACGTATAAGTACGTCGTATCACGCAACATTCCGCCAGTGCGGACGGTATTTGCTTCGTGATACATTACCCGTGTTAAAATGGACCGTTTACTAATTACGGAAATGGTCGATATCGTGTTGATGTATGGCTATTGTGATCAAAATGCCCAACGGGAGTGTGCTATGTATGCTGCTCGGTATCATGGACGACATCGTCCAAGTGTCCGGACCGTTCGCCGGATAGTTACGTTATTTAAGGAAACGGGAAGTGTTTAGCCACGTGTGAAACGTCAACCACGACCTGCAACAAATGATGATGCCCAAGTAGGTGTTTTAGCTGCTGTCGCGGCTAGTCCGCACATCAGTAGCAGACAAATTCGCGAGAATCGGGAATCTCAAAAACGTCGGTGTTGAAAATGCTACAACAACATCGACTGCACCGGTACCATATTTCTATGCACCAGGAATTCCATGGCGACGACTTTAAACGTCGTGTACAGTTCTGCCACTGGGCACAAGGTAAATTACGGCACGATGACAGATTTTTTGCACGCGTTCTATTTAGCGACGAAGCGTCATTCACCAACAGCGGTAACGTAAACCGGCATAATATGCCCTATTGGGCAACGGAAAATCCACGATGGCTGCGATAAGTGGAGCATCAGCGACCTTGGCGGGTTAATGTATGGTGCGGCATTATGAGAGGAAGGATAATTGGCCCCATTTTATCGATGGAAATCTAAATGGTGCAATGTATGCTGATTTCCTACGTAATGTTCTACCGATATTACTAGAAGATGTTTCACTGCATGACAGAATGGCGATGTACTTCCAAGATGATGGATGTCCGCACATATCTCGCGTGCGGTTGAAGCGGTATTGAATAGCGTATATCATGCCAAGTGGATTGGTCGTCGAAGCACCATCCCATGGCCCACACGTTCACCCGATCTGACGTCCACGGATTTCTTTCTGTGGAGAAAGTTGAAGGATATTTGCTATCGTGATCCACCGACAACGCCTGATAATATGCGTCAGCGCATTGCCAATGCACGTGCGAACATTACGGAGGCGAACTACTCGCTGTTGAGAGGAATGTCGTTACACGTATTGCCAAATACAATGAGGTTGACGGACATCATTTTGAGCATTTATTGCATTAATGTGCTATTTATAGGTAATCACGCTGTAACAGCATGCGTTCTCAGAAATGATAAGTTCACAAAGGTACATGTATCACATTCGAACAACCGAAATAAGATGTTCAAACGTACCTACGTTCTGTATTTTAATTTAAAAAACCTACCTGTTACCAACTGTTCGTGTAAAATTGTGAGCCATATGTTTGTGACTATTACAGCGCCTTCTATCACAAAGCGAAAAAAGTGGTCCAACTAAAATATTCATATTTATTTACGTGCTACACAAATACCTAATAAAAATGGGGGTTCCTATTTTAAAAAAGCGAAGTTGATATCCGTTTGACCTATGGCAGCGCCATCTAGCGGGCCAACCGTAGCGCCATCTGCTTTCCCCCTTCAAGCTAGACAAGTTTCGTTCTTTGTAGTGTTTTCGTTTGACGCTTATTTCGTGAGATATTTGGCCCGATCACGATCAATGGACCACCCTGTATACGATGGGCGTTCAATAAACAATGCAACATTTCTTTCTGAGAGCAGGTTGGTTTTATTCGGGATTTCAATACATCTTACTATTCGGCGCTATTTCGGCTAGAAAAATCTACCTTTTAACATAATCTCCGTTCAATACGACAGTCTTACGCTACATTGCTGGGGGGACCTGTACGACAGTATGGTACCAGTCCTCTACTGGTCCACGTTTTGCTGCATTAGTAACTTCCACACCATCCACATCCTGCTTTCCATGGAGTGCATCCTTCATTGGGCCAAACAGAAGTCGGAACGTGCGAGATCCGGGCTGTAGGGTGGATGATGGAGAACACTCCAATGAAGATTTGTGAGTTCCTCTTGGGTGCGCGGACTTGTGTGAGACCTTACACTATCACCGAAAATAGGTTCGTTTGCATTTTTGTGGCGACGAGCGCGCTGAAGTCGTTTCTTCAGTTTTATCAGGGTATCAGAATGCTCTTCCAAGTTGATTTGCGCTATAAGGAAGGATATCAAACATTATAACCCCTTCGGAGTTCCAGAAGATCGCCGCCATGACTTTACCGGTTGACGGTGCGGTATTGACTCTTTTTTTTTAGGAGGAGAGGTAGCGTACCACCTCTCCATTGATTGCTGTTTTGTATCCGGTCCGAAATGATGAACCCTTGCTTCATCGGCAGTGATGATGTTGACAAAAAATTGCCACAATCAGCCTCGTAATGCGCAATCAATCCCGCACAGATTCTCCTCGTTGCTCTTTATGGTCTTCTGTTAGGCGGAGTACCACCTTTGATGGACGAGTGTGTCACCACTAGCAACAGAGACGTCCAGTTGTGCAGAGGAGTGTTTGACTGTCATTCGCCGATCACCTCGAATAAGAGTGTCCGCACGTGCTAACAGGAGTCACAGCTGTGTGCCGGCGGCCGGCACGTGGGAGGTCGGACAGGTTTGAGCGACCGTCTTGCGATGATCATTGAACAGACGCCTCGCCCAACGTCTCGCCGTGCTTTTGCTCACTGCACACGCCTATGACCATCTGCGATGCTCTGGTTTTCCGCCAAAAGAAACTCAATGACAACTATCTGCTTGGGATCCACCTCCGTTACAGAAACCATTTTGAAAACGACGTATGGCGCTGCCACTAATCGGAACCTCATGAAACTACAGAGGCCTGAAGCGGGAATATTCCACGATGTCACGCAAAAAATTCCGCGCTTTTTAAACCGAAATTGGCTGAGAAACAACTGCGTCGGACTACTTATTAAAAGCGTCCCGTATCAGGGTAATTAAAAGAGAAACGATCCGGAGGCTGTACAGTGAAAACCGCTGAAGTATCTTAATGCCATTGACTACAGAAGAAGATGTAGTTCCTTTAAGAGCACTGAGGTTTCAAACCCGCCGCTAGAAGGGACATGAGCGCACACCCACGTGACGACAAAGCGAGCACGTGCACACGTCGACCGCCCTTTGCTCTCAGTAGTGCTGAAAACAGAGAAGCCGGCCTTCGTAGACGAGCGGTTCTAGGCGCTTCAGTCCGGAACCGCGCTGCTGCCACGGTCGCGCTGCTGTCACGGTTCGAATTCTGGCTCGGGCATGGATGTGTGTGATGACCTTAGTTAGGTTTAAGTAGTTCTAAGTCTAAGGGACTGATGACCTCAGATGTTACGTTCCATAGTGCTCAGAGCCATTTGAACCATTTTTGAAAACAGAGAAGCTGAGGCTTCGAAAGAAGAGCAACAGCCGAAAGCATGCGGGGACCGGAAATTCATCGAAGAGTGGCGTAAGCGTACGGAGAGCACTGCACGTCTGTTGCAAGGGTGAGGGCGTTGCGCGAGTGACTCTAGGAAGGAGGGATGAAACTGGTCGATGGCGCACTATCTGGAACGCCTCAGCCCACTATAGACAGCGCTCGAGAGATGGGACATAGCATCTCCGAGGTAACGATGAAGTGGGGATTTTCCCGTACGACCATTTCACGTTGAATATCAGGAATCCGGTAAAATACCCAATTTCCGACATCGCTGCGGCCGGAAAAAGATCCTGAAAGGACGGGACCAACGACGACTGAAGAGAATCGTTCAACATGACAGAAGTCCAACCCTTCCGCAAATTGCTGCACATTTCAATGCTGGGTCATCGACAAGGATCAGCGTGCGAACCATTCAACGAAACGTCATCGATATGGGCTTTCGGAGCCGAAGGCTCACTCGTGTACCTTTGATGACTACACGACACAAAGCTTTACGCCTCGCCTGGGCCCGTCAACACCGACATTGGACTGTTGATGACTGAAAACATGTTGCGTGGTCGGACGAGTCTCGTTTCAAATTGTACCGAGCGGATGGACGTGTACGGGTGTGGAGGCAGCCTCATGAATCCATGGACCCTGCATGTCAGCAGGGGACTGTTCAAGCTGATATGTCTAGATACGACTCTGACAGGTGACACTTATGTAAGCATCCTGTCTGATCACCTGCATCCATTTATGTCCATTGTGGATTACGACAGACTTTGGCAATTCCGGCAAGACAATGCGACACCCCACACGCCCAGAATTGCTGCAGAGTGGCTCCAGGAAAACTCTTCTGAGTTTAAACACTTCCGCTAGCCACCAAACTCCTCAGAAATGAACATTATTGAGCATATCCGGAATGGTATGCAACGTGCTGTTCAGAAGAGATCTCCACCCCCTCGTACTCTTGCGCATTTATGGACAGCTCTGTAGGATTAATGTTGTCAATTCCCTCAAGCACTACTTCAGTCATTAGTCAAGTCCATGACACGTCGTGTAGCGACACTTCTGCATGCTCACGGGAGTCCTGCACGATATTAGGCAAGTGTACCAGTTTCTTTGGATATTGAGTGTATGTTTGGCATTAAGTGCACATACGCTTTACCTGTTGTCGGTAAAATTGGGCAATGGCCAGTAATCACTGCCCGTACATTGACGACGGACTGGTACCAATAGGCCATTATGCAGCAGGATTCTATTTAGTTGAAAGATGACTTTTTTTTGAGGTACTGGATGCATATAATCGTGCACGGAGCCTCTTCTGTGAACA
The DNA here is from genome assembly GCF_023864275.1 of Schistocerca cancellata. Classification (NCBI taxonomy): domain Eukaryota; kingdom Metazoa; phylum Arthropoda; class Insecta; order Orthoptera; family Acrididae; genus Schistocerca; species Schistocerca cancellata. Next base: position 702,732,215 of record NC_064626.1, read on the forward strand.
GAAGGCATGACAGGAGTCCTAAAACTGTCGTGGCGTCTTAAAACAAACCAACCACAAAACTGCTCCCATAGAGGACAGTCCGTTGATTGTAGGCGATGCTGGTAGTTTACAGTTTCCATAGACGATGTTAAACACTGTCGTTTTGGAGGATCACTATTTGGTACTGATTGCGTATCATCCTCCACACTGTTAATCTCACACTGCTCCACAGCTGCATTGCGTATATAGCGCACCTGTTGGCCAAGGTCATCCATTCCTGCAGACGTGCCTGTCTCATTGGAAACCCCATGGCGCGGCAGCCGTCGGCGGGATTAATTACGTGGTAGATCCGTGAAGCCGCTCAACCACTGCCTTTTTCCCGTTCGTTTGAAAAGACAATTTCTGCCAACCCTTTTCGAATATCGGGTCATCATCCGCTACACACATCTACTTCAGGGTAGTCGCAAACCCACAGGAAGTGACGGCCAATAATGTTGTTAACACAGTGTTACGAGGGCTCTTATGTGATTTTCCTTAATTTGTTGAGTGGTCCCCATTACGATACTCAGACAACTTAAGGAAGTAGTTTTTCGGCAATCCCCGCAACGGTTGGGGCTTGTGTGTATGTTTAAGAAAGATCAAACCCTTACTCCGGTGAGGTCTGGGTATAACAATTCTCAAATCAGTTAAGTTTCGCGGCTGTTAAAAAGAAACTGTATATGAGTGTCAGGAAGATTACCTAGTTTCTAGTGTAATTATAACATCATTCCCTCTCCAAGTTCGGCACGTCTTTATCATTTTGTGATCCGAAACATAATATGCTTTTTTTTCGTACAGCAATCCTCAGACTTGTAGTGGAATAGCAGCTAATAAATATATGTGAGCCAATGAATAACATCATCAGCTGTGTGTTGGCATTTGATATTTATTTAATTGCGACCGGTTTCGGCGGTCCTGATGACGATGGAGTGGATCAACCACCGAAACCAATCGCAAGTAAATAAATATCAAAGCTGACGCTCAGCTGGCGTTGTTATTCATTTGTTCACATAATATGCTTTTGTTGTCGTTCTCCTAGTGGGTCACCATCGACCACCATCCTGTTTAACCAAACGAAACACGAAGGATATTCGGAAGGCCATTTCCTCTAAGCTGTAATACAATACTGGAAAAGTCAAAGCAAATTTACTAGCAGTAACTTAAAACTACACCTTTGTATTACTTTTGTACTTAATCACCATTCAGACTTAAGTACTTAGCGTATGTGTTAATAAGGTAACAAATCCATTCTGCATAAAATTCTGCCGACTGAGAGAACAGCGAACTCTTGAGAGACCCTTGGAAGTTCTTCGTCGGAGTCAAACAACGATGGGAACCAAGCCAATTCTTCATGGTCATAATGATTCAGGTATCATGGAGATTATGGTTTTCACGAATTTTTTCATAAATTTTCTCTGCCATTTTATTGTAGATTGAACATGCACTTAATTTCATCACGAACTTTTCATATTGTTACTATTAAGCAAACGACACCTTTGATACACAAGACCTGTACTCACCACATCCGGTACGTATGCAGCACAAATTTTTCAATGAATATTAACAGGTGCTAAATTTTTTGGCACTAGAAACCCTATTACAGAACGTATTTCACATTTTGTTGAACTTTTAACTGCAACTCCTATTTTCACCATACTCTGCCTGCAAACGAGAAGCAATGTAGCTTACTAGCGATCACAGCTCTGGTTACTGACCACACTGATGCAATGCATAAGCTGATTTAGCGGTAGTTCCATTATTTTCTACGCTACATGAAAACTGAGGTTGCTTTCCGCATAGCCCTCGTATATCCCGTTAACCTTCTAGAACGCAAGAAGAAAGCTATACAAGCTATTGATGGTCACCTTGATGAACAACTACTATTGTGAAAAGCGTTGAAGGAAGGAGGAAGACTGTGTTTGACGTCCCCTCGACATCGAAATCATTAGTGACGGAACACATGGTCGGATTGTGTCAGGGATAAGATGGAAATTTACTGTGGCATTTGAATGGAACCAGATCGGCAGTTGCCTGGAGCGATTTAGGGAAATAACGGAAAACTGAAATCTAGATGGCCTGACGCGGGAATGAACCATCGTCTTTGCGAATGCGAGACCTGTGTTCTAACCACTGCGCCACCTCACTCAGTAAAAAGCGTTGAAGCGTGGAAACGCGTGTATTAAAACTGGACGTGGAACTGAACTGTGAAAGCGAAGTGGCAGGTCTGCTTCTCCGGGCGGTTTTTCCCCTGCACCTTGACGACCTCGCGCGAGACGACATGCGGTGTGGCCACAGAGAGGCTGTCAGCGCCATCTTTTTGCGGCTTTTTTGGCGACTCCGGCTCTTCAAAGAGAGCGCCAGGTGCTTCGGCGTGACGCTGAGCAGGAGAGCCTCTTGTAGCGGGGGTGAGGTGGCGCACTGCGGGCTGTAAAAGCAAATTGCGTCCGCCTTTGCGTCTAGCCGCCAACCACAACAAACAGGTTGCGCAATGCACGGCCGCAGGCTGAGGATGGCTGCGCTGCGCCCGCGCTCAAGGCCTCCTGGCCCGCATTGGACCCACCAGTTCTAAACTTTTTGGGCGAGGGAGATCCCGTCAGCGAATATTCAGATACCGAGCGACCTGGCACAGTAGTTACTATAATTAACTCGTATTTCGGAAGAGCGCAGTTTGAATACTGATGTACGTTTTCTGCGATTTACACAAATACGACGTATGGTCAAAAAGTTCGATGAATGAATTGTTTTAGCAGCAACTGCTGATACTAAAGCCATTTGATTTAATTTGTCCAATAGAGTGATCCAATGAGATAAATAAACATCATCAAGTTGGAACTCATTCTGACTTGTCAGTCAGCGTTCAGAAACGCTATAGTGAGGTTGTTTTTCCCGTGTCTATCTCACATCATGGATTTAGAGCAAAGTTCGAAAACTAAGTTCCGTTTCATGTCGCAAAAAACTGCCAAAGAAACACAGAAAATGTTGAACTTGGTGTATGGCGATTATACTTTAACTATGAAGACTATTTACAATTCGTATGGCCGATTTAAAAGCGAAAATGAGTCTGTAGAAAAGGAGCAACATTCGGGACAGCCATGAACCTCAAAAACAGAGGAAAAAGTGCAAAAAGTGGAAAAAAATTGTTCATTCAAATAGGCGAATAACTATTCAAGAACTTGCCGAAGAACCGCGCGGGATTAGCCGAGCGGTCAGGGGCGCTGCAGTCATGGACTGTGCGGCTGATCCCGGCGGAGGTTCGAGTCCTCCCTCGGGCATGGGTGTGTGTGTTTGTCCTTAGGATAATTTAGATTAAGTAGTGTGTAAGCTTAGGGACTGATGACCTTAGCAGTTAAGGCCCATAAGATTTCACACACATTTGAACATTTGAACTTGCCGAAGAACTTAGCATCTCGTTCGGGTCCGTGCAAAGGATTTTAATAGATAATTTGCAAATGAGACGAGTGGGTGCAAAATTTGTTCCCAGACTTCTGAGCGATGAACGGCTGGAGACTCGTGTGTCAATTTGCACAGAGTTTAAAGAAAGTCAGATCCGGACTTCATGTCCAAAACTGTAACTGGAGATGAAACTTGGATCTATAGGGTATGATCCTGAGACAAAAATTCAGTGTTTCCAGTGGGATACCAGTGAATCTGCTTGCCCTAAAAACGCTCGCCAGTCAAAATCTAATATTGAAGTTATGTTTTTTTTTTCGGTACTGAGGGCTCAGTCCGATCAGAGTTCATTTCAAGAGGAACAGCTGTAAACGCCGAATTTTACAAAACGATGTGCGAAGAATGAGACCAAAAAGACGAACCAATGGCTTCCTTCTTCACGACTTGCCACATCTAGCCTTTGATTCGTGAATGTTTGACCGGAGAATCTGTTCCTGTCTGTCCACATCTGCCTTACTGACCAGATTTATCACCATACGACTTCTGCCTCTTCCCAGAAATTAAAATTCTGCTTAAAGGGAAACACTGACACTGAGAGGGCCACGACACAGCAGCTGAGCGCCTTTCCACAAGAAGCCTCCCGGGAATGCTTCCAGCCAGTGATTCAATGTTAGGATAAGTGCACTGATAGCAAAGGACAGTACTCTGAACGAGATTGAATCAAATTCCATGTAAGCTTATAACTTTGTTTCTACCGTATTTGTTGATCACACTTCGTAACCTCATCGGACAAAAGAATGCACTGGTCGCTCTGGAGGACTGTAGACGGTGTCGAATTGGTACTAGACGGTCATGTGACCCTCTACCAGTGACGTAAGTAATGGCAATGAAGTCTTCTATTACGTGTCAGTCGTACGGAATCAGTGCAGAAGGTGAGTCGACGTGGTGACCTGGCAGAATGGCAGAAGCGAGCTTTCGTGACCACGACATGAATGCATTTTCCCGATTTGTTGGCGTATCGGTGCGGACTGTCCAATGTACCAACAACGAATGATTTTCTATTCGCAGAAGATGGCATAAGACGCCTGCAGATGATTGGCTGTGCTTCCCATCCGAGACTTACAGAAATTAAGATAACAATTCCTTGGATTGTCTTATTGAGTCGTGGTGTAGGATCTCCTCCTACCTGTTTTGCTGCACAGGTCTCGTAGTTGATGTTCCTCGCAGAAGCAGTATCAGTGCCATGGGATTTTCTGGGAAGTACGACTGTATATCCTGTAATTTCTAACTGATGAAGCTGGAAGCTGTATTACTTGAAGTACTGTTCGTGGAGGCCATTAAGATGCGTCTATTTACGAATCTGATAACAAATGAAACAATAATTCAAAACCTAGCAATGTCTTGGGAGCATGGGCTTACGACAGAACTAGATCGAAAGGCATCCTATAGGCGACTAACGACAATGGCGCGCAGTTTAGATCTTGTACTTACAATCGCGAAACACCGTAGATGCTCGTACAACTTCGGTATCTTAAACATTATTAATTTTTTATAGAAGTGACTGTTTCATTGCGTCGTAATATTGTACTAAGAACGCGAATACAACCAGTAGGTTTCTCCCAAAATCTGTAGTGGAAAAGTGACTTTTATTTGTAAATATTTATTCCCTATGTGCCGTGCGGTAGCTTTAAGAGTCTTTCGGCTTCTTCAGGGAACGTGGTAACTGAAATGGCATTCGTTCTGCAGTGCTGCCTGAGTTTACTGACTGCTACTGATATCTGCAGACCCGACATAAAATGTAAATCTCGAAAATAAATAACGTGTAATCTGAAAATAAGGGGTACCTTATAATCTACATAATCAATATTCCGTGGACACTTCCGTCTTCCATGCTCACAACAGCCGTGATCAAAGGGCTGCACACATACGTTTCTGGTTTGGTAAACATCCACGTACCCTATCGTACTCCGGTTGGACATCTAAATCAGCAGATCTTAACTCCACAGAAAATGTTTGGAGCTATTTGGAACAGCAATCAATATCTCAAAAATTTGATAGCTCTATAGAAAGTAATATTCAATGAGAACATTCGATGGATCTGGCACACCTGAAGAACCTTTTGGACTATTCCTCGCCAAACATTATCAAGGCTACATATGGTATTAATACTGCATCGTCTGATACCTTCTGAGGATCACTAATTTTTTGTCCATTGTATGTAACTTCAAATGAATGCTAGAATGGTTCCTTCCAACAGATATCGTCATGCAGGGTTTTCAAAAAGTCGTGTAGCTTTATGGAAATGTTCCTTTTAGTTGCAGGAATGGTTCTTGCATAAATGAAGAAGTAAGAGGTTACACATTTCTGCAGAGAGTATTGAGTGTCAGCCATTACCTTAGATGTGCAGATATGCCGAGATTCAGAATGTTTTTACAGAAAAGCATAGCAAAGATACAACAAACAAGTCTACAACCAAGAAGCTGTACGACATGTTCCATAATACAGGAAATTTGGCAGATGCAGACAAGAGTAGTTGACTGGAAGTGCTGACACCAGAAAGGTAGATCGATGCGCTAGCTACGTATTACGTTTGTTCTCAAAAACAGGCAGCACTTACGTACATGCTCCACAGAGTAAACACAGAACCATTAGATACAGACAATTACAAAAGAGAAATGAATACCATAAACAATGGGTACAAAGAGAACTTAGTAACAAAGCTGAACAAGGAAAAGAAGAAACAGAAAAGAACAAGCACCCCGCTGTCATCGACACAAGGACAAAATCACACACAAACAAATACACAGAATACAAGAATAGGGACAACACAAAGTGTGAAACTAACAGAAAGTAAAAGATGGTACGCACACAGAATATCCAATGTTTACAAAATAAAATAAAAATAAAAAAAACAAGGCATAAAAATACCCACCAAACCAACATCTCAATTCAGAAATACTTCCAAAAACAATAGTAAAACTGATCTAAATCAGAAATCAGGTATATACCAACTCATATCTAATACATGTGATGGAAGGTACATAGGTTAAACCAGGAAGACATCTGACACCAGATACAAAGAACATGTAAGAGCATGGAAGTATAGGACAAATCGTTCAACTTTTGCTGAAGACTTACAGTAACACCAACATAAAATTACAGCCAGAGACACAGACATGGAAATCATAAGGGTAAACAACAACAAAAGCTACCTCCTCATATCAGAAGAAAACTACCACATCCAAAACACCATAACAGAAAAACTCATAAATGATCAGACCAACTTGGCAAACCACACACTCATTAAACTGATTGATCACTTAATAAAACATTAAAATACACATCTAACGAAAGGTTCCATTTACTACTACCATCTCCTCCCAGAATCAGTCCTATAATCACCGTCCGGGCCCCACTACCATCCTCCCCAGAAAAAAATTGTCAACCTACACCCACTCCTCCCACGTCTCTACATAACATACACTCCTGGAAATTGAAATAAGAACACCGTGAATTCATTGTCCCAGGAAGGGGAAACTTTATTGACACATTCCTGGGGTCAGATACATCACATGATCACACTGACAGAACCACAGGCACATAGACACAGGCAACAGAGCATGCACAATGTCGGCACTAGTACAGTGTATATCCACCTTTCGCAGCAATGCAGGCTGCTATTCTCCCATGGAGACGATCGTAGAGATGCTGGATGTAGTCCTGTGGAACGGCTTGCCATGCCATTTCCACCTGGCGCCTCAGTTGGACCAGCGTTCGTGCTGGACGTGCAGACCGCGTGAGACGACGCTTCATCCAGTCCCAAACATGCTCAATGGGGGACAGATCCGGAGACCTTGCTGGCCAGGGTAGTTGACTTACACCTTCTAGAGCACGTTGGGTGGCACGGGATACATGCGGACGTGCATTGTCCTGTTGGAACAGCAAGTTCCCTTGCCGGTATAGGAATGGTAGAACGATGGGTTCGATGACGGTTTGGATGTACCGTGCACTATTCAGTGTCCCCTCGACGATCACCAGTGGTGTACGGCCAGTGTAGGAGATCGCTCCCCACACCATGATGCCGGGTGTTGGCCCTGTGTGCCTCGGTCGTATGCAGTCCTGATTGTGGCGCCAAACACGCATACGACCATTATTGGCACCAAGGCAGAAGCGACTCTCATCGCTGAAGACGACACGTCTCCATTCGTCCCTCCATTCACGCCTGTCGCGAGACCACTGGAGGCGGGCTGCACGATGTTGGGGCGTGAGCGGAAGACGGCCTAACGGTGTGCGGGACCGTAGCCCAGCTTCATGGAGACGGTTGCGAATGGTCCTCGCCGATACCCCAGGAGCAACAGTGTCCCTAATTTGCTGGGAAGTGGCGGTGCGGTCCCCTACGGCACTGCGTAGGATCCTACGGTCTTGGCGTGCATCCGTGCGTCGCTGCGGTCCGGTCCCAGGTCGACGGGCACGTGCACCTTCCGCCGACCACTGGCGACAACATCGATGTACTGTGGAGACCTCACGCCCCACGTGTTGAGCAATTCGTCCACCCGGCCTCCCGCATGCCCACTATACGCCCTCGCTCAAAGTCCGTCAACTGCACATACGGTTCACGTCCACGCTGTCGCGGCGTGCTACCAGTGTTAAAGACTGCGATGGAGCTCCGTATGCCACGGCAAACTGGCTGACACTGACGGCGGCGGTGCACAAATGCTGCGCAGCTAGCGCCATTCGACGGCCAACACCGCGGTTCCTGGTGTGTCCGCTGTGCCGTGCGTGTGATCATTGCTTGTACAGCCCTCTCGCAGTGTCCGGAGCAAGTACGGTGGGTCTGACACACCGGTGTCAATGTGTTCTTTTTTCCATTTCCAGGAGTGTACAAAACAATTTCACAAATTTTCTCTAGCTCACACACACACACACACACACACACACACACACACAAAGCAGTTTCAGTGGTTGGTAAAATGGAAATGAGCGTTTGGCGTCATTGGCTGGGAGGCCCCTTACGGGGCAGGTCCTGCCCCCTTGGTGCAGGTCTTATTACATTCGACACTCCATTGGGTGACCTGCGGGCCGGTTGGGGATGAAACAATGATGAAGACAACACAACACCTAGTCCCTGAGCGGAGAAAATCCCCGACCCAGTCTGGAATCGAACCCGGGCCCCTTAGGAAGGCAGTGAGTCTCGCTGGTCGTTGCGGACGTCACATGACATCCGTCAAAGTTCGTTTGTTGATCCTTCCACTTAGTTTTTTATTACAGAGGCCAACCAGCTCTCTGACCGAACACGCTGAGCTACCGTGCCGGCACCACTCAGCTATCGGGGCGGACACAGGTTGGTAACATACCGTGAACTAAAACGAACGAACAGACAAACACTAATACTGTGCGGAATGAGAAACAGGTTAAAAAGTGAAGTGTAAATAAAGCATCGCAAGAAATACTGCAGAAGGGCAAAAACTGCAAAGTGCGATTGTGAATCGAAGTCTTTCGACGTCAACCGCTGCTGGCAAGGAGGGAAGGAGCAGAATATGTAAAGAAACACCGTAAGTAACTTGCACACCAACTCTATAAACAAAACGCTGTTTTTAACCCAAAAGAACCAGAAATTTACAAACGTGTGTATCCAATTTTCAGAATAACCACGGAAGATGTTTTACAAATAAAAACGAAACGCGTCTGGTGTAGTTCCTTTTAATTAAATTGCAGTCAGCTCAAGACGGATAACCAGTAGTAATAGAAGGTACATATTTTTTGAGTCCCATGAAGTCTGCCTGAAGCCAATGTAACCAGTGTGGTATCTCTGCTGCTAGCTCCCAGATGACATCGCGTAAGTGTTTAAAGAAGCATCCGTGCACAGTTAGTTGTGTTCGACGGTTGTTACCTGAGGACGGCGGAAAACGCGTAGCTTTCTGTCGGTGGTTCACGTCATTTGTAACGCCAGATGAGGAAGAACACTACGATTGGTTTTAGTCTGACGATCGGGATTCCACGTTGATCGACATGTAAATGAGCTGCTGAAAATCTAAACGTGGATAATCATAGTGAATTTGAACTGCTGTTCTCCAAGCTGCGAGTACTTTTTCTTAACCACAGCGCCACGTATTCCATTCGTTTGTGGCAAATTTACAGTTCATTATTACTTAGCTTTAGGACACTTCATTACAATGTTATGCAGTGGGTTTCCAAGAACTATTAAATATCTAACGAACGTCATACTCACCAATATAAGCTGCCGACTGAACAAAAACTTCATGTAATACCAGTTTCGATTACACAGACTATTTCCACCTATCACAAAATCTCAGGCCTCCATACTTAACACAGATAATGCCATATCGTCAGTAACAAAATAACAACATTTGGTGTTCTCTTATAGTCACACCAGCTGACACGAAATCATAACCCCAGCTAGCATAGTTACATGGCGCCGCTGAGAAGTAGCGAAAAGTGGAGCTAATTTGTGACCGACACGATATAACAATCTTAGCTGCAATGGCGTCCATCTTTTATCAGCTGTTATAAACTGTAGTAGAACGCCACAGGTAATTCTTTAGTATTGATGACATAGTATTTATTATTTGTACCGTCAAAACTGGTAATAAAATTATTGTGCAACCAGCAGATTATATCCTTGAATATGACGTTCTTTAACTACAGCAAGCTCCTGATAATCGAGCATAATGCGGACCAGGGAGGACATGGATAACCAAAAAACGCGGATAATCTAAAATACACAAATATTAACTGGAAAATTCTATTTAAGGTATTTGTAAAACACGCCACAAGTCACATCTGAAAGTCCACTGCATTACTTCTGCGTTACTCGTCAGAAAAAGCACGTTGGCGATTATTGATCTGTAGCTCCTAGAGAAAGGACTAGGCAAACATATTAACATCGACCGGCAGCAAACTTTTTCGAGAGTGGACTCTCCGTATTTAGCTAAAGGTGAAGTGAGGAACATAGGAAAAATTTTCGGGAATTTGCGGTGGTGCGATTGTGGCCCACATAGTCTCCCGGCGGTATAAAATATGAATTCTAAATGAAAATATTCGTTCTAATTAAAGTATAACACTTCAGACTTCGTTTCTTTTTAAGTCAGCGCGCTAACCAGTGATGATAGACAAACCGATAGGTCCGCGCCCAGTTAATCGGGAGCTTACTGTATTTAACAACGGTTGAAGTCATCGGCATATCGCTACCAGGAAAACCTTGGACACCAACAAAAATAAAAAAAAAAACTAAGTGCGAGTAGGACTCGGGCACTGAGGGTTCCGTATAAACTTAATCATCCATACAGACAGTTCACTCATCTCGCGAATCGAGAAACTATTAACTAAAACATGACTACAACTTACATTTTATGTTTCCATGCCGTAACGTTTTTCTGTTATGTTATTGATGGATGTTGAATGCCATGGAAGTTATAATGGCAAAAATATACACTACTGGCCATTAAAATTGCTACACCAAGAAGAAATGCAGATGATAAACGGGTATTCATTGGACAATTATATTATACTAGAACTGACATGTCATTACATCTTCACGCAATTTGGTTTCATAGATCCTGAGAAATCAGTACCCAGAAAAACCACCTCTGGCCGTAATAACGGCTTTCATACGCCTGGGCATTGAGTCAGACAGAGCTTGGATGGCGTGTACAGGTACATCTGCCCATGCAGCTTCAACACGATACCACAGTTCATCAAGAGTAGTGACTGGTGTATTGTGACGAGCCAGTTGCTCGGCCACCATTGACCAGACGTTTTCAATTGGCGAGAGATCTGGAGAATGTGCTGACCAGGGCAGCAGTCGAACATTTTCTGTATTCAGCAAGGCCCGTACAGGACCTGCAACATGCGGTCGTGCATTATCCTGCTGAAATGTAGGGTTTCGCAGGGATCGAATGAAGGGTTGAGCCACGGGTCGTAAAACATCTGAAGTGTAACGTCCACTGTTCAAAGTGCCGTCAAGGCGAACAAGAGGTGACCGAGACGTGTAACCAATGGCACCCCTTACCATCACGCCGGGTGATACGCCAGTATGGCGATGACGAATACACGCTTCGAACGTGCGTTCACCGCGATGTCGCCAAACACGGATGCGACCAACATGATGCTGTAAACAGAACCTGGATTATCCGAAAAAATAACGTTTTGCCATTCGTGCACCCACGTTCATCGTTGAGTACACCATCACAGGCGCTCCTGTCTGTGATGCAGTGTCAAGGGTAACAGCAGCCATGGTCTCCGAGCTGATAGTCCATGCTGCTGCAAACGTCGTCGAACTGTTCGTGAAGATGGTTGTTGTCTTGCAAACGTCCCCATCTGTTGACTAAGGGATCGAGACGTGGCTGCACGACCCTTTACAACCATGCGGATAAGATGCCTGTCATCTCGACTGCTAGTGATACGAGACCGTTGGGATCCAGCACGGTGTTCCGTATTACCCTCCTGAACCCACCGATTCCATATTGTGCTAACAGTCATTGGATCTCGACCAACGCGAGCAGCAATGTCGCGATGCGATAAACCGCAATCGCGATAGGCTACAATCCGACCTTTATCAAAGTCGGAAACGTGATGGTACGCATTGCTTCTCCTTACACGAGGCATTACAACAACATTTCAGCAGGGAACGCCGGTCAACTGCTGTTTGTGTATGCGAAATCAGTTGGAAACTTTCCTCATGTCAGCACGTTGTAGGTATCGCCACCGGCGCCAACCTCCTGTGAATGCTCTGAAAAGCTAATCATTTGCTTATCACAGCATCTTCTTCCTGTCGGTTAAATTTCGCGTCTGTAGCACGTCATCGTCGTGGTGTAGCAATTTTAATGACCAGTAGTGTATTTTTATGTGATATACTTACAGGTTAACAATTTTTTTATTTTATTTTTTTACTTCAGTCGTACTGTGAACCCTTGCTTCTTGGCAAATTTCATGTTTCTAGGTTAAACCCTACACGTTTTGCTGAGTGTGTTCGCGACTATCAAAATGTGTGACATAAATGGTCGTAGCCTTTAATTCCATTGACTTAGAAGCTTGAATGTTTTACAGTGCCAAGGGACCATAGATCTTAGTGTGTAACATAAAACTGAAAGTGATACATCTGCTCTTTCCTGTGGAAAAGGGGTCTTAGCGGTCGGACAGACAGGCAGACATACAGATAAACCGACGGACGGGCAAACAAACGATTCTATGAGGGTCCCGTTTTTACCGGTTGAGGTACGGAATCCTAAAAACGATAAAAACGTACGTGCTCTGTAATAGTGTGTAAGACAGAACTATTATGTAATGCATGGTGTTAAGCTGGATGAGAAGGAGATTGTGGAGACTGAAACTTCGTGATGCTCTGTGCAACACGCTGGTACTGTGTAGTTGTGACTATGTGCAATGTTCCAGACAGCTTCAGTTCTTCTCACAAGGAAGAACGCTGCCCAGAAACTCCCATCAGACAGCAAAACAATGACCTCCCCAATTTTCAATACGAAATCGTTCATTTTTGTGGACTGGCTTCTCACACCGACTGTGTCATTTGCCAACTAACGCTTGAGCGTAGTGTGAAGTTAATTTATTCTGCGTCAGTTTCCCTCTCGCGAGAATAACACATTTCCGTACGCCACCCGCGCAAAACAGTGGCTGGGGAAGAGCAGTCGGCTGGCGCCGTGCGTCAGGAGGGCAACAAAGCAGAACCCGCCTGTCTAGGCGCACGTGGCGCCGCCGCCGCCGCCGCCGCGGGCAGCAGTGGGACATCAGAGACACGGACGGCCACCGGCAACAGAAGGGGGCGGCGGTCACGCCTGCGCCGGCGCGCTATTTATACGGCGCTCCTGAAATACACGCCGCGGACACGGCCGGACCCCAGCCACTGTCACTGCCGGCGGCGGGCTGGCTGGCTGGCAGGCAGGCTGAGGGCCGACCCACGTCCCTCCCCATTGGTCACCAACACTGCGTCGTAACCCACGTCCACATAAGGATAGCCGACCAGCAGTATCCGGACACCTATTGGTGTATACAGGGTGTTACAAAAAGGTACGGCCAAACTTTCAGGAAACATTCCTCACACACAAATAAAGAAAAGATGTTATGTGGACATGTGTCCGGAAACGCTTAATTTCCATGTTAGAGCTCATTTTAGTTTCGTCGGTATGTACTGTACTTCCTCGATTCACCGCCAGTTGGCCCAATTGCAGGAAGGTAATGTTGACTTCGGTGCTTGTGTTGACATGCGACTCATTGCTCTACAGTACTAGCATCAAGCACATCAGTACGCAGCACCACCAGATTAGTTTTCATCACGAACGTGATTTTGCAGACAGTGCATTGTTTACAAATGCGGAGTTGGCAGATGCCCATTTGATGTATGGATTAGCACGGGGCAATAGCCGTGGCGCGGTACGTTTGTATCGAGACAGATTTCCAGAACGAAAGTGTCCCGACAGGAAGACGTTCGAAGCAATTGATCGGCGTCTTAGGGAGCACGGAACATTCCAGCCTATGACTTGCGACTGGGGAAGACCTAGAACGACGAGGACACCTGCAATGGGCGAGGCAATTCTTCGTGCAGTTGACGATAACCCTAATGTCAGCGTCAGAGAAGTTGCTGCCGTACAAGCTAACGTTGACCACGTCACTGTATGGAGAGTGCTACGGGAGAACCAGCTGTTTCCGTACCACGTACAGCGTGTGCACGCACTATCAGCAGCTCATTGGCCTCCACGGGTACACTTCTGCGAATGGTTCATTCAACAATGTGTCAATCCTCATTTCAGTGCAAATGTTCTCTTTACAGATGAGGCTTCATTCCAACGTGATCAAATTGTAAATTTTCGCAATCAACATGTGTGGGCTAACGAGAATCCGCACGCAATTGTGCAATCATCAACACAGATTTTCTGTGAACGTTTGGGCCCCGTGTTCTTCCACCTACGCTCAATGGAGCACGTTATCATGATTTCATACGGGATACTCTACCTGTGCTGCTAGAACATGTCCTTTACAAGTACGACACAACATGTGGTTCATGCACGATGGAGCTCCTGCACATTTCAGTCGAAGTGTTCGTACGCTTCTCAACAACAAATTCGGTGACCGATGGATTGGTAGAGGCGGACCAATTCCATGGCCTCCACGCTCTCCTGACCTCAACCCTCTTGACTTTCATTTATGGGGGCATTTTAAAGCTCTTGTCTACGCAACCCCGGTACCAAATGTAGAGACTCTTCGTGCTCGTATTGTGGACGGCTGTGATACAATACGCCATTCTCCAGGGCTGCATCAGCGCATAAGGGATTCCATGCGACGGAAGGTGGATGCATGTATCCTCGCTAACGGAGGAAATTTTGAACATTTCCTGTAACAAAGTGAAGTCACGCTGGTACGTTCTGTTGCTGTGTGTTTCCATTCCATGATTAATGTGATTTGAAGAGAAGTAATAAAATAAGCTCTAACATGGAAAGTAAGCGTTTCCGAACACATGTCCACATAACATATTTTCTTTCTTTGTGCGTGAGGAATGTTTCCCGAAAGTTTGGCCGTACCTTTTTGTAACAGGCTGGCTCTGAGCACTATGGGACTCAACTGCTGTGGTCATAAGTCCCCTAGAACTTAGAACTACTTAAACCTAACTAACCTAAAGACAGCACACAACACCCAGCCATCACGAGGCAGAGAAAATCCCTGACCCCGCCGGGAATCGAACCCGGGAACCCGGGTGTGGGAAGCGAGAACGCTACCGCACGACCACGAGATGCGGGCTTTTTGTAACACCCTGTATATAAACTGAATAGCCAAATAAACTGGTACACCTGCCTGATATCGTGTAGGGCTCCCGCGAGCACGCAGAAGTGCCGCAACACGATGTGGCATGGACACGACTGAAGTAGTCCTGGAGAAAATTGACACCATGAATCCTGCAGGGCAGTCCATAAATCCGTAGAGTACGAGGGGGTGGAGATCTCTTCTGAACAGCACGTTACAAGGTATTACAGATACGCTCAATAATGTTCATGTCTGGCGAGTTTAGTGGCCAACGGAAGCATTTAAACTCAGATGAGTGTTCGTAGAGCTACACTGTAGCAATTATGGATATGGGCGCCGTCGCATTGTCCTGCTGAAATTGCACAAGTTCATCACAATGCACAATGGACACGAATGGATGTAGGTGATCAGACAGCATGCTTACGTACGTGTCACCTGTCAGTGTCGTATCTAGACGTGTCAGGGGCCCATATCACTCGAGCTGCACACGCCCCACACGATTACCGAGCCTCCACCAGCTTAACACACCTTGTTGACATGTAGTCTTCGTGGCCTCATGAAGTTGTCTTCATAACCGCACACGTCCATCCGCTCGATACTGTTTAAAATGATACTCATCCGACCGGGCAGCATGTTGCCAGTCATCAATAGCATACTCAAGTGTATGCACTTGAGTTTCAATAACACTACGTCAACTAGGCTGTTTGGTGACCCGGCTCCCCGACATCAGACATAGTCACGTCACCACAATGTGCTGTTTGCGGGCTTTTATTGATTTTTCATAGCTGGTCCATATCTTCGGTCTCCCGGTGCTCACATACGCTGCCTGCGCCTGCTACCCACTGTAATTTTGATATTTCGTCTTATAAACATTCAATTTAGGCAGTACTGTGCATGAACGCCACCTGAACGTTGAGAGACCATGTATTTTTATCGAGCCAATGTTAAATTAGTTATATGTACACACCCGAGGATGTGATTAAATCATCGGAAAACCGGTAACTGCTAGCACCTAACTCGGTTACCAAAAGTATTTCACAAGATTTTAATAGTTTAAAATAATTGTAAAATATTATTATCATGTGAACACGAATCACACATATGAACAGTAGAGGTTCTGCAACAACTAGACAGAGAACTGTTTTAGTTATACTTGTAATACTATGCTACTGAAATATTTTAACTGTAGTCGCAATATTATGCTAGGTTTAGTACAACTGTTAGTCTAGTCTTAGTTAGTTCGTACGTAGATGTTGTGTCTTCAGTTTCCCTATACTAGTGGATAACAGACCCCCCATACCGAAGCTATCATTAAACCTACGGCCATCTGTATGAAAATAGCTTTACAAATTTGGCAGTAAGTCAGATACTGGCTCAAATGGCTCTGAGCACTATGCGACTTAACTTCTAAGGTCATAAGTCGCTTAGAACTTAGAACTAATTAAACCTAACTAATCTAAGGACATCACACACATCCATGCCCGAGGCAGGACGCGAACCTGCGACCGTTGCGGTCGCTCGGCTCCAGACTGTAGCGTCCTGAACCGCACGGCCACTCCGGCCGGCTAAGTCAGATACTGTTGGACTAAAAATAAAATGAAATAACGATCAATTTTTCACTTGTTATTTCTATTAAATACCTACAAATGTCGACAGAATCCAAACACTACTGCTGCAGAGCGTTGTCAGATTCTGAATTCAAATTGGGTCCAGTTCTGTTAATGGAAAACTGGGTGACATAAGCTACTGTGTATCGTGTTACAAAATGTAGTTGCTTCTAACCATTTTATTTCGTCCCGACTTTCGTGCGACTACACAAAATACATGTGTTGAGGAGGTTAGTTAGCGGGAGGTCATGGAAGGACAAGAAATGAAAGTACAGTTTCATAGATGCAGATCCAAGTTTATGTTTGGACAACGTATGGATGATAGTCAGGGGAGATGACTTACAGGAAGCGAGCAATTCTGGCCAGAATTTGTTTAGTCGATCGGACTGAATTTCTACCGCAGTGAAGTGGATAGAGTTACCCAGGACCAGAGTCGGCCATGGTCTGCCAACCGCACACGAGTGTGATGTGCGAGCAGCTTGTGGGCCGAGGCTTTGCTAGCTCCTTCTCGGAAGTATTCAGTACAGCGCGACATTTCATTCAGTATTGCGGTGGGGCGTCTTTCGGTCTCTGCTACATTCTTCAGTTCAGAGATTCGCAGTGTCAGCGCTGTTGCCCTTCCTGTTTGTCCGTGGTATATAGGTAGTTCACAAGTCCAGTGGCTGTTTGCAATAAAAAACAGGCAATCTAGTAATCTGTCGACACAAGCCTCTAAAAACGAATGAGAATGACAGAAGGGAATGATGCCGATTCGCAGTATCTATTCTACGAGGGTGAGTCAAATGAAAACCTTAAATTTGTAATAACAAATCGAAATTTCGCACCGTTATCTTGTAAGTTGGTAAGCGTGCAGAATGGCCTGTAGGTGGTAGCATAGTGCAGATGCACACATACCGTCGCAGTATCAGTATAAAGATGGTCGCCCCACTTGCGACTTGCACCAGGGAGGAACAGCGTTCTGTTATTCGGTTTTTGCGTAGTGAAGGTGTGAAACCTATTGAAATTCATCGACGAATGAAGGTTCAGTAAGGTGATGCATGTTTGTCACAGCAGAAACTCTACGAATGGAGTAGGAAGTTCGTAAATGGTGTGACTTCAGTGGAAGATGCTCCTCGTCCAGGTCAGGCACAACGAGTTGTGACTCCACAGAACATTGCAGCAGTTGAAGCCATAGTGAAGAAAAACTGCCGAATAACACTGAATGACATTGCAGTATGCTTACAGATTAGTTATGGGTCATCACACCACATTGTGCATGATGTGCTCCAGGTTCACAAAGTGTCTGCAAGATGGGTGCCACGGCAGCTGATTCCTAAAATGAGAGAACGGCGTGTTGATGCTTGTGAAGCACTACTTCGGCGCTTTAAACGAGAAGGTGATAGCTTCCTTGCGAGAATCGTTACTGGGGACGAAACATGGGTTCATTTCCACCAACCGGAAACGAAAAGAGCGAGCAAGGAATGGCGCCATTCCTCACCAGCAAAACCAAAGAAGTTTCGAACAGAACAATCAGGAGGGAAGGTTACGCTGACTCTCTTTTGGGACGAAAAATGCGTCATTTTGGACCATTAAATGCCTAGAGAGACCACTGTCACCAGTGCATCATAACAGATCTCCTAAAAAATCATCTGCGGCCTGCAATCAAATCAAAGCGACGTGTATTGCTGTCAGCAGGTGTCCTTTTGCAACATGACAATGCAAGGCCCCACACTGCCCGTACAACAGTTGCAACAATCACAGACCTGCATTTTGAGTGTCTTCCTCATCTGCCATACTCACCAGACCTTGTCCCAAGTGATTTCCATATGTTTGGACCACTCAAAGACGCACTGGGAGGAAAGAAGTTCCGTTCTGATGAAGAGGTACGCCACGCGGTGCATGAGTGTTTGCGCGGACTACCAAAAGAATTTTTTCCTAAAGGAGTTTATGCACTTTGTAAGCGCTGGAGGACTTACATTGAGCGTGGGGGAGATTATGTTGAAAAGTGATACAGCTTTGTACCACTTCTGCACAATAAATAATATTTAAAAAAATATTTAAGGTTTTCATTTGATTCACCCTCGTACAGTCGCATAATGGACGGATACCACAAATTTTCTGTGGGTCGGCGTTATAACACCGTGCAGAAGGAATTTAAAGATACAGGAGACGATGAAAGAGCAAAAAATTGCAGTGATCGACAGACGGGGTTAATTATTCTGTACATCAAAAATCACTTTGTGCTAAATTTGGAGACATGGAGAACGTGATGAAACTGGTGGTTCGAACAGTTAATTTTCTGATGAGGCGCGCATTATCAAACTTTCAGCTGCTACAGTTTTTGATGAAGCTGAAAGAACATTAACAAGACTATATACGTGACTGCGCAGTACGTTGGTTACGTCAAGGGGAATGTCTGACACGGTTTTTACATTTAAAATCCACTGTTGTTGAATTTATGAAGGAAAATGTTGAGCAGAAACGAAAATTATAGCATCTGGAATGAATTGTAGACCTCGCATTTTAAATCGACATGACTTCACACTGCCCACAGTAAGACACTGCAAGATGAGAAACCACTTACTTCTTATATCAAAGGGATGCATTTAAAAGCAAATAATACTGTGGAAGGGACAATTTCTGACAACAAAGTCCACCCACTTCCAAATGCTCGCTGGCGGCAATAAACATGCGAGTTTTTCAGAAGTCATTGTGGCCTTGAAAGAAGATAGATAGATTTCTAAACGTTTTGAGAACGCTACCAATCGATTTTCGAACTGTTTTCAAGACCGTTTGTCATTCCAGTTGAATGTGTGTCTGTGCATATGCAGATGGAATGGACTTTTAGGAGACAAATTCCTTTGTGTTAATACTGTCCAGCAGATCTATATGCCGGCCGCGGTGGCCGAGCGGTTCTAGGCGCTTCAGTCCGGAACCGCGTGACTGCTACGGTCACAGGTTCGAATCCTGCTTCGGGCATGGACGTGTGTGATGTCCTTAGGTTAGGTAGGTTTAAGTAGTTCTAAGTTCTAGGGGACTGATGACCTCAGATGTTAAGTCCCATAGTGCTCAGAGCCATTTGAACCATTTGAAGCAGATCTGTGTTGTTTTCCTTGGGAAAATTTTCCAAGTTCCATATTTTTGAGGTTGCAAACGTGATACAATGCTTCGCTCAACATAAGTGGGTGAAAGGCTTTTTTAGATTGTAATTAACTAATTGACAATTATGTGGAAACCTAAGTGCAAAAATCTGTGAAACTGTGTCTGGCCGTTTGCCAACGGTTTGTACTAGTTAAAAATTGTTCCTTCTGGGCCCCAAAAATAAATAATTCTGAAAATTTGTATTGTTTGTGATCCATGTTGCTGAGAAATATGAAATATAAAAGCAAGTCGTATGCAGTGCGACTGCATTGCCATTTATATGTGGTGCGTTCACACTTTACCATCTTCTCCCTCCTTACACTCAGCCAATGTGCCGTGTCAGAGGGCGGAGGGTGCAGCCAGGCGAGAGAACCACAGCACTTACGCCACACCACGGCCGCATGACGAATTCTTGGCTGCTCCTGCTCTAGACAGGCTTCGAACTTACCACCACTGAACAACATATGTTCTAAAAATTACACATTTTGGAGAAATCTTTAATGTGATGTATCAGTGGAACTACGCAAGCATAAACACGAAAACCTCCAAATATGGCATGTTAACTTTGGAAACACTGAAATCAACATGGCGGATACTCCATTTACTTCAGTCAGCCAATCACAGCACACTACAGATGACCACACGGAAACATCAATTTTCTGAGTGCGAACACAGAAGTGCTGCGAAAACATTAAGCATGCAGCACGATTCTAATAGGAGTTGTTAATGTCTCAAATTAATATAGAAACAGTATAGTGTGAACCAAGGTCGTGCCTTCACATAACTTCAATTGTGAGGAAAGCAAACGCATCCGTTTCCCCGACGGAACAAAAACTGCAAGCGTGGGACTGTAACCGCCAGTCATGCCTGCAGCTCTCTACGAAGGCACTAATCCATTACAGTTTCACAAGTTCGGGTAAAGTTTACTCTCCTCACATTTACTCTCCTCAACGTAAAAGTGGTGTAGTAATTGTCTCGTGCGATATACCGAGGAACATGAATTCAGATAGGGAACACACAAAATGTACAACTTTGTTGCCAAATCGTGGGATGGCACCTCTTACGTCTCGACCATTCTCTCCGCGTTCTGGGTATGTACGGAATGATCTAACGGATTCACAAAGTTCGCACTGTGGTTCACTCTTTTCTGCTAAGAACCTTTATTACCTGGAATTTCGTATAACAGTCGCTTATGATCGTCGACCCACAGAGAATATTTTCCTTGATTTTTCTTATCGAGACTGCTTAGTGCGTTCTTCTACAGGCCCAACGAAGACTTTTCTTGATAATCGCTGAATTCCACCGAACACTCAGTGTCCGATGATTTTACGGCCTTCGATGTGTTCCCTTTTCTCATATTTCGCATCGTCTATTTCAGCGACGATTTCTGGTGCCCCTAACTGTTATGATGCGGTACACACTGCACGACAGAAAGAAGACCAGTCAGTCACTGTAAGCTTAGAGAAACCGAAATTTGTGATTAGACTCTTGGTTTTTGGATAACTGATGGTGATTCACATGGTGCAGAAGTCACATAATTTCTGACCGTCATTTGTGTGAGCTACCGAACCAAGTACCGTTCTGTGCGCTCCGCTTGAATGTGCATTGCACATTCTCTATACCAGTACCCTTCCGCACTTTCCGTCGACACCAACAAAGGAATGTTTCTTCATTTGGCATAAATGTTGGAAGAGGGCGACAATTTGGGCAGACCATACTGCATGGTAAGACATTACGCGCCAGCATCAACGCCAGTAACCCCGTTTTATTAACTCTATATAACGCCATTTCTTCCAGCAGTCGTCCACTGCATTCCATATTGGGCTGTAAACAGTACGTTCACAGTACATCTTTGTTTTTTCATTGTTTCACGACCTAACGTATGTGTTAATTCATGATGATATATTGTTATAAGCAGGAGCTATCTATAGTTACATTTCGTGTAATACGCAGTGGTTTGACTGACAGCAATTTAAACACTACTATTAGGTCCCAATCTAACTAGACCTTTGGAGATCGCGATGTATCCGGAAAAACAGCCAAAGGCTTGTGGCAGCCAAGATTATAAATATCTCTGCTACTTATTTCAGTCGTATCGATTTACCCGAAACACGACGTCGGCCAGCTGACCTGTGCTGCGAGTGGCTCACGGAAGTTAATCGAGTATCCAGTTTTCGTATTTATACTTGCGTGTTACAACGCCCACCCCCCTTCGAACCACGGACCTTGCCCTGTTGGTGGGCAGGCTTGCGTGCCTCAGCGATACAGATAGCCGTACCACAACGGAGGGGTATCTGTTGAGAGGCCAGATAAACGTGTGGTTCCTGAAGAGGGGCAGCAGTCTTTTCACTAGTTGCAGGAGTAACAGTCTGGATGACTGACTGATCTGGCCTTGGAACATTAACCAAAACGGCCTTGCTGTGCTGGTACTGCTGAACGGCTGAAAGCAAGGGGAAACTACAGCCGTCATATTTCCCGAGAGCATCCAGCTTTACTGTATGGTTAAATGATGATGGCATCCGGAGGTAAAATAGTACCCCATTCGTGCGCACAGTCAAAGCATGGCCCAATAAACAGTAACGAGGAAAAAGGCGCCCCCAATTCACGTAAACTAACGGAGCAGCAGTTCAGATACATTAATCTACGGAAGTCACACACAGAATTGAAAGAGAAATTAGTGTGAAGTCCTCTTGAAACACCACGCTAAATTCTGCTACAAAAACAAACACCGTCCGAACAGGCTTTGAGGGCCTAGTGGTACCAACCAGCCGCCGTGTCATCCTCAGCTGTTAGGCGTCACCGGATGCGGAAACAGAGGGGCATGTTGTCAGCACACGGCTCTCCCGGCCGTTGTCAGCTTTCGTGAACGGCGCCGCTACTACTCGGTCAAGTAGCTCCTCAGTTGGGTTCACAACGACTGAGTGCGCCCCACTTGCAAACGCGACAGCGCTTAACTTCTATGATCTGACGGGAACCACTGTTACTGCTGCATCAAGGCCGTTGGCTCTAATTACTGCTACATATGTTCAAAATACGCCAATATCAGCATTCCCGGCGTAACAAATTATACAAAGAGTGACGTAATGGCCCTCTTGTGACAGTGTGTCTTTTTTTTTTTTGTCATCAGTCTACTGACTGGTTTGATGCGGCCCGCCACGAATTCCTTTCCTGTGCTAACCTCTTCATCTCAGAGTAGCACTTGCAACCTACGTCCTCAATTATTTGCTTGAAGTATTCCAATCTCTGTCTTCCTCTACAGTTTTTGCCCTCTACAGCTCCCTCTAGTACCATGGAAGTCATTCCCTCCTGTCTTAGCAGATGTCCTATCATCCTGTCCCTTCTCCTTATCGCCGGCCGCGGTGGCCGTGCGGTTCTAGGCGCTTCAGTCCGGAACGGCGTGACTGCTACGGATGCAGGTTCGAATCCTGCCTCGGGCATGGATGTGTGTGATATGCTTAGGTTAGTTAGGTTTAAGTAGTTCTAAGTTCTAGGGGACTGATGACCTAAGATGTTAAGTCCCATAGTGCTCAGAGCCATTTGAACCTTCTCCTTATCGGTGTTTTCCACATATTCCTTTCCTCTCCGATTCAGCGTAGAACCTCCTCATTCCTTACCTTATCAGTCCACCTAATTTTCAACATTCGTCTATAGCACCACATCTCAAATGCTTCGATTCTCTTCTGTTCCGGTTTTCCCACAGTCCATGTTTCACTACCATACAATGCTGTACTCCAGGCGTACATCCTCAGAAATTTCTTCCTCAAATTAAGGCCGGTATTTGATATTAGTAGACTTCTCTTGGCCAGAAATGCTTTTTTTGCCATAGCGAGTATTCTTTTGATGTCCTCCTTGCTCCGACCGTCATTGGTTATTTTACTGCCTAGGTAGCAGAATTCCTTAACTTCATTGACTTCGTGACCATCAATCCTGATAAGTTTCTCGCTGTTCTCATTTCTACTACTTCTCATTACCTTCGTCTTTCTCCGATTTACTCTCAAACCATACTGTGTACTCATTAGACTGTTCATTCCTATTACCAAATGCCAAACGTCAATTGGTAACAATACGCCAAGCTATATGGAGTGAACCATATGGTCTTCACTGCGATAATTCCAACGAAATTCCTATACCGTAAAAAGGAGCTGTACGCTTTATTTATTTAAGGAGCATGTGTCTAATTAATATTTATAGAAATTTACAGAAAGATGAGTAATCGGTGAACCCATCAGCGTAATGACCGTGGGTGACTAATCCATACACCCCACACTTTTACTGACGTCTCAAGTTGTTGAGTGTAACGTTAAAAACTCGTCCTCATAAATAACGATCTCCACTTGGCGTCTGACACCTTTATGAAAGCGTAGACGTCCTTAAACGTTACCTGTTTAAAGCGACGACGGAACGGTCTTGAACAGAAAGTGCCAGTTTCACATATACATCTGTGCTCTGCAAGCCGCAGTACAGTGTATATCGGTTGGTACATAATTTATCAGTATCGTTTGCCCACCCCTCGTCCCCACCTCTTGCTTTTCCATTCGCGGATGATAGGGGAGAAGAAATATTATAGATACCCTTCTCTGTGGGCCCTAACCTCTCTGACCTTAGCGTCGTTGTCATTATACGAGGTGAATGTTGAAGAAAGTGAAATGTTTGGTGGGTTACACAGCCTGACAAAATAGATGAGGCAGTTAGAACGAGAAGAGGAATAGAAATGAAGCTTCACAGATTGGGAGGGTACGTGATTGCAATATCGAGTCAGGCTTAAAAATAGCTTTTCAGTATGAAACCATTTAGTATGACGTTGCACTCCTTCTGGTTTGGATATATGTACTGATTCGGTTGGAATGGTGTCATGAAAGCGTCGCATCCTCTCCTAAAGCAAGCTGGCCTACAACAGTTGTAATTGGTCCTGGATAACCTGGATACAGGGCCCATGGCGGAGTTGACGTCCGAGCTGTTTCCGCATGCGTTCTACAGAAGACAGATCTGAGGATACTGCTGGCTACGGAAGTACCTCATTATCAAGCATAAAATTCAAAGGCTTACGTGCCATGAGTGGACGAACATTGTCCTGTTGAAAAATGGCACCACTATATTGTCGCAGGATCTCCGTGACGTACCGTTGTGTCATCGAATATTCCTGTCATTCACTGCTAGCTGTGGCCTGAAGTCATACTCGATGGCTCCACACACGACGGCGCCAGGCATGACACCGCTGGACCGTCCAGAACGCTGTAAGTTGCGACTTGTCCCGAGGTCGCTGCCATACTCGTCGACGACTGTCAATCGGGGTAGTTCAGAACCACGATTCATCCTTGAAGGTAATGCAACGCCAATCACCGACAGTCCTTGATTTCCAGTTATGGCACCACTTCAGACGCAGCCGTTTCTGTTGTGGTGTTCAGGGCAGCCTACGCATGGGACAGTAAGCAAAATCCTACTTTGGCTGCTGCCAGTCTCCGACCAGTGGTGCGGGTTCGCGGACTCCGTTATTTGTTCTCGGATGGCAGATACACATGTGGAGGGGCTACGATGTGCGTGGCGCACAATACGGCGATCCTCCTTTGTGGCGGTCACACGTGGTCGATAGCAACCTTGACGACGAGTATGCCTGCCTTCACGTTCCCAAGTAGTCAAGCATCGTGCTACTGTCACATCTAAATGCGCAACGGGTCTCGGTATTGCACAGTTCGATCAGTCGACCATACGACCTACAAGGTGGTCTCGTCCAAATTCTGTTAGGTGCTGCTAACGCTTTCTCTCGGAAGTGCGCATCATCTTCGGTCATTCACAATGTTCAGTAAAAATCTCTCGCTATTCACGCTCCTTATATACCTTATGAGCCTTGGTAACTACACAAAACAAGAACTTCTCTACTGGGGTCTGGTGGTTGTCTATCTCACCCAGAGATTGGCAACTCTAATAATTTATCTACCTCCTGAGGCTGTGTATCTCTACGAATTTACTTATCCCTGATGAATATTCGCAGTGTAGGACAATGTACTAGGTTGTATTACTCAAACAGTCTTAGAGTCTTTGAGGACCCATACCGTATACCAGTACATTTCCCCAAGGTCTTTCTAATAACGGGCCATAATTCAGTTCCTTGGCATCTCTGCGAGTTCCTAGAGCTCTGTGTACAAACCTGTGGCGAATCATGCAAGTCTTGGCTGCACAGCTAACAAGGCCTCATTATCAGTTTCTTTCATCTTATCGAACGTCTTTCTCTCTCTGCCGCCTCTCAGGTGCGCAAATGTGGTCACTGCTTTACATTCACCAGGCTACATTATCACCTTTAATATGTAGCAGCAAATGTGTAAGAATAACCGTTTGATGAACAAAACAGCAAATTATCTACACGTCTTGCAGAGAGAGTTTTTGTTCGAGACATTGAGTTTCAGTCGCATATACATAACTGGCCATTAAAATTGCTACACCAAGAAGAAATGCAGTTGCTAAACGGGTATTCATTGGACAAATGTATTATACTAGAACTGACATATGATTACATTTTCACGAAATTTGGTTTCATAGATCCTGAGAAATTAGACCCAGAAGAAGCACCTCTGGCCGTGATAACGGCCTTGCTACGCCTGAGCATTGAGTCAAACAGATCTTGGATGGCGTGTACAGGTACAGCCGGCCATGCAACTTCAACACGATACCACAGTTCATCAAGAGTAGTGACTGGCGTATGGTGACGAGCCAGTTGCTCGGCCACTATTGACCAGATTTTTTCAATTGGTGAGAGATCTGGAGAATGTGCTGGCCAGGGCAGCAGTCGAACATTTTCTGTATCCAGAAAGGCCCGTACAGGACCTGTAACATGCGGTCGTGTATTATCCTGCTGAAATGTAGGGTTACGCAGGGATCGAATGAAGGGTAGAACCACGGGTCGTAACACATCTGAAATGTAACGTCCACTGTTCAAAGTGCCGTCAATGCGAACAAGAGGTGACAGAGACGTGTAACCAATGGTACCCCATAGCAACATGCCGGGTGATACGCTAGTATGGCGATGACGAATACACGCTTCCAATGTGCGTTCACCGCGATGTCGCCGAACACGGATGCGACCATCATGATGCTGTAAACAGAACCTGGATTCATCCGAAAATACGACGTTTTGCCATTCGTGCACCCAGGTTCGTCGTTGAGTACACCATCGCAGGTGCTCCTGTCTGTGATGCAGCATCAAGGGTAACAGCAGCCATGGTCTCCGAGGTGATAGTCCATGCTGTTGCAAACGTCGTCAAACTGCTCGTGCAGATGGTTGTTGTCTTGCAAACGTCCCCATCTGTTGACTCTGGGATCGAGAAGTGGCTGCACGATCCGTTGCAGCCATGCGGATAAGATGCCTGTTACCTCGACTGCTAGTGATACGAGGCCGTTGGGATCCAGCTCGACGTTCCGTATTACTCTCCTGAACCCATCAATTCCATATTCCGCTAACAGTCATTGGATCTCGACCAACGCGAGCAGTAATGTCGCGATACGATAAACCGCAATCGCGATAGGCTACAACCCGACCTTTAGCAAAGTCGGAAACGTGATGGTACGCATTTCTCCTCCTTACACAAGGCATCACAACAACGATTCAAAAAAAAAAAAAAATGGTTCAAATGGCTCTGAGCACTATGCGACTTAACTTCTGAGGTCAACAGTCGCCTAGAACTTAGAACTAATTAAACCTAACTAACCTAAGGACATCTCACACGTCCATGCCCGAGACAGGATTCGAACCTGCGACCGTAGCGGTTGCTCGGCTCCAGACTGTAGCGCCCAGAACCGCACGGCCACTCCGGCCGGCAACGACGTTTCAACAGGCAACGCCGGTCAACTGCTGTTCTGTGTATGAGAAATCGGTTGGAAACTTTCCTCATGTCAGCACGTTGTAGGTGTCGCCAGCGTCGCCAACCTTGTGTGACTGCTCTGAAAAACTAATCATTTACATATCACAGTATCTTCTTCCTGTCGGTTAAATTTCGCGTCTGTAGCACGTCATCTTCGTGGTGTAGCAGTTTTAATAGCCAGTAGCGCAGTAACGTGAACTGAGCTCGTAAATGTAACGTGAATGTTGGCGGCATAAATCTTGGCTGAGAAATAGCTTGACGATGACTTCTGTTGGGCGAGGTCTCGACTGCACAGGGCGATTCGCAATGGCGGCCGCGACGCGCCTGGTCTCTGGTCGACAGGTCTCCTTTACGCTGGCGGAGCGTGACCTTTGCGGCTCCCAGAATAGCGTGCTGATGGTCCCTGGCATTAGCAGAGAGCGGCCATCGTTTGGCGGCCGGCAGAGTGCTTAGGGCCGAAACTGCCGGCCACTGCGCAGTCACGTGGCGCCCCTGATTGAAGGCTGCTCTGTCTGAGGCTTTACCAGGCCAGACAGTTGGAGGGGTAGCCGGCGGGAAGGCCCCCTGCCTCCCCTTCTGCCCCTCCGTTCTACTTGTTACACGATGTAGTCGTCAGTTACTTTGCAGCGCAATGGTGATTAATCCACTTATCAGTCTGTGAAACAGAAACTGTGATTCAACTGCGCTAATAGCTCAACAAAAACACCGAAACTATTACTGAACTCTTTGACTACAGATACTGATACACAATGTAGGGACTTCCTCTGACTTAGCTTTTTGTTATTCCTGATAAATTTCAATCAACTTTGAAGCTAAAATCTAAGTATAGATTATTGAACCATCATTTATGCTTTGAGAAGCTTTCCTTGTACAGCTCTAACAAGGTATCTAGAACTTAGAAGTCGGACGTCCGCTTTGACCCGTGATGTAATGCTGTGGCATGTGACGTCATAGGCGCAAGGTAAAAAAGCTGAAATTGTTTATTTCACTTGTATATTAGAGTCTGAAGTGTAGATTGTGGCGAAAGAGTTATCTGTAGCACAGTCCGAAGTCGTTTTTTATATGAAAGTTGATAGTTTGGCTGTGAGCAGGCCAACCCAACGAATGTGGACATGAGGTCAACCATAATTAAGGGCTTAGAAGAGAGTGACGCTCGATTTTATAAATGATATTCAGGTTTCTTTTCAGTGAAATAACAAAAAAAATTACAAAACTGACTTTAGACTTTTATCGTACACTCTTAAGATTGTATTATGTATTTTTTAAAGTGGGAAGTTTGTACCCAGAGAATATTACGCGACATCGACGAAAGGCTTTTGCTGAGTGCGAGGGTGGTTGGTGGGATCTATGAACCGTACAATTTTCAACCTGGAATAAAATTTAATAACTGCTTCGAAACTGATGATACTGTGTAATGTTGCACGTAGGGATATTTGAAAAAAAGAAAAGGTTTTAACAAAACGGCGGCACTGTGAAATGATGGTCAATTTTTTCGACAAAAAGTCGTTATGAAAACGTTCACCAGAAATCTAAATTAATATATTTATCGCAAAAATCCTACGTACTACAGCAGAAAAAACGATGGACGCACAAATTACAAAATGGTATAATGTAATTACATGAATATTTCGTGAGTTCTAAGTCCCACCAACTTGAAAGATGTTGTTTTGAAAAAAACAAATGTTTAAAGATTCAACTTGTGTTTTTAATATTGAAACTAAACAAACCTTTAATTGGGAACACCACCACCGTACGTCTGGCATTTTTTCGTCGATGTCGAAACACTCATTTTTTCCGAAATTATATCGATTAACTGGATTCCGCTTACCAATCGAAGCGTTTTTTTTCACTAATGGGACAATTTTCGACTCTTCTTTATTCACGTAATACATTTGTTAATTTCAAACACTCCCGTTCTACTTCGTACAAAAAAATAAGCGAAATGGCAAGTTAAGCAAATACAAGACGAGCAATTGCTTTCAGAGTGTTTATCATCTTATGAAGAGAGTTTTTGTTGAGAGTAGTGTTTTAGTTGATACTAATGTCTCTGTGACACTATTCGAAACTAAGAGAATCCCAATTCCGTCGGCAACTATCATAATATTACATCGGTTGCATTCGAGCCATCGGATGCGTCAGACTCCCAAGCAGTAAATCGCGGTTTTAACATATTTTAACATTTATAGCAGTCTTTATATGAATGAATCTTGAAAATTGCCTCTTTAAGAAAAATTTAAGTTAGTAAAAAAATGAGCCCAGATAAAATTTCTCTCCTGGTCTATCCCCCTTACTACTAGGGCATAGAGTTCAGAGATATTGTATTTGGATGAGTGGTTTGTGTACGCCGTTTTTATGAAGTTGGGGGTCGAAGGAGACAAGTGATATTAGCAGATTCAACATTTACTTCTAAAAGGCTTCATGCAGCTATGTCAACCTACTTACGTCAACAGTATTTTACAGCTTAAATGTATTTAAATTACATCATTGTATTCCGCCAAATTTATTTGTCGAACCTGGTTTCCATCACATGATCACCTTCAATCGATCTGCACTCGTACATACACAAAATATGCAATATAAACAGGTGTTATCAAGCAGATTGTCATTATCATAAATACTCAATAAATTTAAATTTTGAAGTGGATCTTAGAAGGCAAAATCCTTTGGAGGCAATATAACAATTTTACTATTGTACAGGTTAAACCTTGTCATGTTATTTGGGCAAATTGTCTGTTTTTCATCATTCCGACTTGCTTTCTACTTGTATCAATGAGTTCGGACCGTCTGAAATGGTTAATTCAGCACGGCTCGCCATAACAACAATGAATTTATTTCTCAGCACAGTAATTGCTTATTAAGACATCGGTATTCCCAGTGAAATAAAAATTGATCCCTAATGAACGTTAAGCAAGGAGTATTAAACGAATAGAGTGTAAAAATGTAAATGAAAACGCCTGTAACTGCGCCAGCACTGTGTATCATCGTGAATTCATAGCTAAAACAGTCGCAATTTCTGTTGAGAGTCTCATTAGCCTCGTCTGTTATCCACTGACGTCATCTCCATTCAGCTAACTAGATTTATACCAGCTAATACAGAGGTATGAGCGATGCCTCGCGCACCAGAGCTTTTTGTATGCTTTCAATGTCGCTAATTAAGTCACGTCCCCTTGTTGCTACGCCATTAATCAAAACCTCGTTGTTGTCTGGATGAACGAGGATATGAATATTTGTTAGCCTCACGATTCTAAACAGTACAACAAGAGACACAACGTATTCAGCATGCAACGAAATTTTACTAATTACATTCTGTAATTACACCTATTTTTGGTCGCTTGTCAAAAGTGATAAATGAAATGTTTAGACGATTTTGTATCTTCTTTCTTGCACAGTTCCCGCTAATTTATATCTGAATGTTTTCTGCTGTAGAGATATTTCCGATCTTCCATGGTACAATAACAGTCTGTAGAAATTTTCATTTTATCATTTCATCATACTTCTCGCTGCGGTGTTTTGAAGGAGGGATTTTGTAGAGGTTATATTGATACATGCGAATATTACTGTAATCAAAGCACTTCGTTAGACACAGCGAGCTACCTTATTTGGATGATATTCGTGTTACGCATAGCCACAAAGACGAGATGTATTGCCACAAAAACTCACCAGTGTTGAATCTGTACACACCACCAGGACACAATTTTCTGCAGACTCACCTGAAACAAACAAACACGGGGCTATTAATTAAAAGCCAGTCAGAACTCAATCAGACAATAAAGAAAAAGAGCCTGCAATACAAACACAAACACGCAGGAAGAAATAAACACTCCATAACCATATTGAAGTTCGGCAGTGATAATAAGTCTGTTTCAATCGGCAGCTCATTTATTTAACTCAGCGAAAGGAACACAGTCGAACACATCAAGAGAATCGTCAGATTTTCTTGCGTAATTTCCCATCGCTACCATCCCTTCTCAATTTGACAGTTGCCCACAATGGCTTTTGTCCTGATGTTTCACTAGAAGCGTGGTTTTCTCTCTCAAATATGTGCTTATTTGGTGAAACTTAACTTTGTTTTGTAATCCTGATTCCTCTTAGGGGCGGTGTAGTGTCAACGTCGTTCATCGTTTTGAGCCACAGACGTGTGTGGGTACGTTCTACCCCTCTTTAGAATTAAAATAGTTGACATATTTCTTTATTTTCTTTACTAGATGACAAACTCGGCATTCCCCAAGTATTCGTTTTGCCAATTTTCTATTACAAACGAAGATAAAAAAAATTAACAGTATCTGTAATGAAATGTGGAAAAAATTTCCTTTCCATATATTCGTAAAAACACATTTAAAATTATACGGTAGACTCGGTGTGAAATTATTCCGGATAGTTTCTGCACGCTGGGCGCCGCTGCTACGCGTGCCTACGACGCGATTTTCTAACCGTCTTGTAGAGGGACGCGGAATTGAAGCGTCACCCATCCACCAGTGTCAGCCCAGTTTGCAGGTGAATGTAAGTATAATTTAGTGTTGTGTTTATGTATTTTGTAATATTTGTAATGTTTGTGAATTATCTAAAGTTTTGTATTTATTTTTATGTTTTATGTACGGAGAGGGCGGCGCAACGAACGGAGACAGCATCTTCACTGCCGGGACCAGAGAGAAAATTGCTGGCCACTATACGTCGCAGGTCGACAGCCAAAGAGCAACAGAAGATCCTGAAACCGAGTTGTTGCGTCGTGTTTCTAAAAACTGAAAAAATAAGAATTTGTAATGTTTATATAACAATGACGTCATAGAAAGTTAATCATGTTGTAAATATTCAGTCCTATCTTGTCAAGGCTCATGTTCACATCTATATGTAGTATATATGAAGATAATAAAGTAGTGTATACTACAAAAGTTTAGATACGTGTTTCGAGGATTTATTTATGAAGAATTATATTAAGGAAGAAGTATTATTGATTTATTTGACAAGATTATTAATTTTTGACAACGTTCATCGCGAGTTTGAGTCTTAAAAGTTTATTCAATGTGGTTTTAATATTTATTAAAGCAGATAACTTGCATTAATATAATTTCTGAGAAGAAACAAACGACATCTAAACTGAATAAAGTTTGCGCAAAGCAATTGGACTGCGTGACGTAATTCTGCGCATACGACTCAAATGATGATGTTTTAATTACAGTTTCGTTCAAGAACCATTCAGAGACAACTTTAAAAAGAGTTTAAATAATTTTGAAGTGTTTTGTAACTGACGTTGGTGACGAAGTCTGCACATGGTCATATGTCAAAAGAAAATCATTTATACAAAACTTACGTAGTTACACTACAGTCTCTATGCAATCCCTCTTCACAGAAGAGGGTTACTGTTTATGCCTGCAGCCGCTTGTGCTTTGCAGTAAGACGCTGTCAAAAGCTCTGCAGGTGTCAGGGACTTCCTTAAGTTGACTCGATGAAGGAGTGTCTTAGTAATAAAGGATAAACATATTAAAACTTCGTGAATGATGAGACATTTTTTTAAGTATCTCATTGTTTATGATGTCATATCTTGGTAACTGTGATAGGTAGGTAGTTATTACCCAAACAGAAATTGTTACCTTACAATAAGAGAGATGTTTAACAAGTTTGGTTGAAATCGGTCCAGTGGTTTAGGAGGGGATGTGGAACATATAAGCATACATACATCCATTTTTATAATATGTGTGGATATCGGGCACTGTTAAGACCTGCACTCGTCCACTTGGCGTAAAACGCCGTAGCATTCGTTTTGCTGACGTCTCACCTAATGTTTAATGTCTGATTTTCACATAGTATTCATCTGTTGTCTGAGAAATTAGTGCATTTGATAAACAAGATCTGTCAGAAATGCTTTGCTTGACTTTGGAACGGTCGTCTCAGACCAAAAAATGAAAATATAAATCTACAATACGCCTGAGAAACGTTCACTTTTGTTACTGATGAGAGAAAATTTTGTCAAGTCCTATAGTCAGAAACTCATAAATGGTCACAATGTCCTCAGCATACTTTCACACACGCAACAAAGAAGTCGAGCAATGTCAGTGTAGAAACCCTTCAAACATTCCATGTCAGTATCGACTGGTTTCACTGGCTTCTATGAGAAGTTGATGAACGGTTCTGCATTTGGAGTGCCTGCTGCGTACGTATACCTGTAGGTTTTGGTGGCTCCACAGGAAATCCAACGGATTGAGTGAGGGGGAAAGTGCAAGTCATGGATTGGTCCACTACATTCGATCTGTCAGTAGACATTGTCTGGTGGAGCTCGAACAATATGACTGAAATGTGCTTGAGCACCATTATACTTCCTCTTCTTTGCTGGGGCTCGCTCTTAAACAAGTCGGGTAGAGTGTTCTGCATAAAGTCCTTGTAGACAGCACCTGTAGGACGACACGGGAGAACATACACTTTTAGATCTACCAGACAATCAGCCATAATTACTTCATACAATCCTTCTTCTTTTTTTTTACATTTTCCCGTTTCTCTATGGGGTAGGCAAGGTAAAGTGGGTTTGGCAGTATTACTGACAGTTGGTGGCCGGATGGCCTTCCTGACACCACCACTCTCTCTGAGGCGGAATCTGCGTATCCCATCTATCTGTGTCTAGTGTTATCCCATGTTCAAGTGTGAGGGCGTCTTCTAAATGTTTGCGTAGTTATAACTGAGGAGGGTATGTACGTAGTCGTGTGTGGGAAACCGCCTAAGAGCCACCTCCAGGCTGGCTGGCTCATCAGTCCGTGTCGTCAGTCCACCAAGTGGATTCAGTCCAGGATGGCTCCTCTCCCTGAATCCCGGAAGTAGCGTTTTAACGTGCTCTGCTATCCAAGCTGGTCATTAACCGACTAACGGGTGCTTGCGTCTAACCTGAATGGTACTATGATGATTTTCATGCTTCCGTAAACGATGTTAATGGAAATTTGATATCCCGACTGTTCTAAATGTTCTCTCCTCCTTCAACAAGATCGCAGATAAAAGGGGTTTAAAGTCCCTCTGACGATGTGGTCATTCGAAAAGAGAGCACAAGTTCATATCTAACAATTAAATTGACGTCCGTTCCAAGGAACTACCCGGCATTTGTCGTAAACGATGTACGCAAAAAAAATGAGAAATCTAAATGTGGCCAGCTGGGTGGGGATTCATATCACCGTCTTCAGCAAGGAAAGTCCAGTGTGCCACCTTGCTAAGTAAGTCTGAAGGCAGGAACAATCAACTGGTAGTTTGTGCAATAACTTATCATCAGCGGCGGGCGCAAGACCATGCACACGTTCAAGAAGGTTGTGAGAAGTATCAGACCGTCATGTGTGCTAGTACTTAGATATTCTTGGACAGTAACACGACCATATCTTGGGGACCATGGATGCACTTGATTAGCAAAGAAAATGAATTTTTTATCAGCCAGAAGACTGGTTTGGGCGCTACAGTGATTTACTAGGAATCGTTCTTTTAAAAGAAGGATACAGTCACTTTCTGTTAATGCCTCAACTGGTTACGGTTCACGAAATTATTAGGATTCTTCAGTTTCAATATCTACATGTATATTCTGCTAATCATCATAAGCGTGTAGCATAGTCTACTTACTTTTATACCATATGATCAGGATGATTCTCATTACAGATGGAGCATGCGAAGAGTAACTGTTCTAAAACGTCTGCATGAGCTGCTTTAGTGTACCAATTTTATCTGCAAGATATATACAGCATCTGTATGTGGGAGCATGGAATATTTTCACTTTCCACCCTGAAGTAAGAATATTTCAAAGAGGTTTTCACCAGTACCTGCTAGTTAATATTTTGCAACTGTTTTCTTACATTATCTCGCCTGTTAGACAAGTCTGGCCATCTGCGTGTCACTCCTTTGTGTGCCTTAATTTCGACCTGATATGGATACTGTAGTATGGTTACAGGCGACCTAGAGCAGTTTGATCTTGAACACTCTTCCCGATTCACGAGCGGCTCAGTAAAACATGCATGAAACACAAGCATGTGTTGCCTACATGCAGGGGTGAGATGCTGTGCCAGCCGTAACCTGATATACAGTTTTACTAACAAAACTATTGCCTCGTAGGTAAAATGAATCTCTCTCTCTGTTTTCATCATGTACACATTTATATCTCCCAATCACAGGCCAGTATTTTATCAACCATTACAATGTAAGAGCCACCCTCAGTGGAGTATTTTACCTAGCATTAAAACGAAATAGCTAATCAATACGTAGCCACCATCTTGGCCCTGTTGTCAGGCAAAGGCACATATACGCTGCAGATTCTAGTGTTAGAATACTAGTTGAGTTTGGAATGCCTATTTGTTTGTATGAAGCTGATAACCTTCACTGTCTTGCCTGTTTAGCATATTACTTTAATCAAATGTATTTTGTACCGTTATAGAACAATAGTACAGATTTCCTATCAATTTGTTTGGAATTGTCAGCTACCGCTTCCTTGCCTGCTTAGAATATTATTTCAGCTAACATATCATTTGTACAGTTATCTAACAATATCTAGCTGAGTACCCGTGTTGCCTGAGTATGTATTTATTCCAATTTTCTGTTAGTCCATCTGCTCCTTCCTCATCTCTATGTACATCACCACCACTCCCTTTCTCTGTCCACCTATTTCACTACCCCTCCCCCCCCCACTCTCTGTCCATCTTCTTCTGCCCCTCTCCCCGTCAATCTGCGCTCCCCCCCCCCCCCCCCGTCCATCTCCTTCTTGACCCTCGAATTCCATCTCCTCCACCCCGCTCTCCTTATTAGTCTCCTCCCATTTTTTTCTGTCTCCCCTTTCTCCTCTCTTCTCGCTCTGTCCATTTTCCCCTCCCCTATCTCTGTCCATCTCCTCTTCCTCCTGCCTGTGCCTAGCTCCTTCTTCCTTCTTTCTGTCCATCTCCTCGTCCTGCCTTCTCTTTCCATGTTATCACACGCATCCCAATAGGAGGCTGGTGGTTCTTACCCCTACAGTGCTTCTTTCCAAATGTAACTAGAATGGATACCAAATTTGACCGAAATAGTTCCAGGGATTTAGGAAGAGCCTTTTACCTGTGGCTTTCTCTGCATACGCACATGTCACACTTATTTCACACATACGAGTATTTAACAATTTTCACGCTTATTTGTACACATATTTCACAGGTATGTCCTTCGAATTTTGGCCAGCAGTTTTACTTCCGCGCAATTCAGTGGTTATGACATTGTATCTCGTGAACTATGTGTTGTACAGTTATACGATTGTACTTGTACATTTAGTGATATACGAGCCTCCTGTCTACGAATGGTGTTGCGAATATAGAGTTAGTAGCAAAGGAGCAATAAACTGAAACGTCATGCGTGATGCAGCAGTCTTTCACGCAACTCAGTATTTGACATCATATCTCGATAACTATTCGTTGTACAATGACATATTTTTGTATGCACATTCAGTGGCAAATGTGGATAATGTCTGGAAAACGTGTTGCAAATACAGTTGGTAGCAGCGGAGTAATAAACTTAAACGTCTTGCATGATGCGGCAGTTTTTCACGCATCTTAGCGTTTATGACGTTACGTCTGCTGATCTAAGTGCCGTAAAATGAGGTAACTATTCTGGAACATTCAGTGGTACAAGTGAGTACTGTGTGTAAAATGCGTCATAAATATAGTTACTAGTAAAGAAGTAATAAATTCAAGCGTCACGCTTCGTGTGGCAGTTTTACGGCATGAACAGCATGAATTTTGTGATGGTAGTGAGCGAGAAAAAGTTTCGTAGAGGTTCGAAATTAGGTGTAAATCTTTTGGCAAGTCTCTTAAGATCTCTCATTAGCTAATACTAGATGACTTTTCTCGTGTTGTGGGCTACAATGCTTTTTCACCCTCATCCTCATCTCTTTGACAGTTGCATGATTCTTACCCCCACAGTGATTTTTTTTCAGACAGTAACTTATATTAGTACCAGGTTTGGCTGAAATCGGTCCAATGGCTTAAGAGGAGATGTGTATTACAGTATATGGCACGCAGAAATGTGGAACTAAATGGCAATCAGCAACAGTGCATATACATACATACAAAAAAGCACCTTTCTTTACTACTTAAGGATGTTACAATACACTGTATGGAGCAATGGGATACTAGATGCTACCCAGCAACAATTTACGGTTATCAGATATGCTACAATGTGCACTTTGTAACAGATTGCGTTTGTTTTTATCACTATTTCATTCTGATGCGCCAGTCCTTTTAATTGTCTCTGTGGCCAGAGATCTAATGAAGGCAGACGAACGTGAAGCCATGCTACTGGACCTCCTGCACCATTGTTAATTAAAAGTCTACGTTGGATACTGTTGTGTGGATAAAATGGGATGGTGTCCCGACATGCATAAACCCACATCCGTTATCTTTCTGCAAGAGTAACATTCTTCAATAGCATGGATAATTTGTCGCGCAGAAATTTGTGATAAACAATGCTTGTTAATTTACCCGGTAAAGTGTATGACCCCCTGAATCTGCCATCCACAATTCCTCCCCACACCCTGATACTAAAGCAAAGTTAGCACTTTACTTTCAAGATCTCTCGAGGGTTTACATGTAACCAAGCGGATTCTCATGTGATCACGCATGATTACTGATTTATTACATGAATCTGTGTGTATACAGCTTGATTCTTAAAGAAGATACAAGCTGTGAACTGTGGACCATCAGCAGTTCTTCTTAGAGTCCACTGGCAGAACTGTGGTCTTGAAATATGTGGTAAGTTCGTATGGGAGCAAACTGCTGAGGTCATCGGTCTCTAGGCATACACACTACTTAATCTAACTTAAACTAACTTACACTAAGGACAACACACACACACCCATGCTCGAACCGTGGCAAGACCTCCGAGACTGCGCGGCTGTAGTCTGGCAAGGAGGTGTTACGGCCTGGGGCTTTCACGCGCTCCAAGTGATGCGGATAAAGTAACCGCTCGTGCGGAATTAACTACGTAAATGCTTTAGCCAGCTTCAATTTTTCGCACACTTGTTTCGGGATCGTCTTCAACTTGGCGCAGCGCTCGCTCCTACAAATCTGACATTTGAACTGCACGGCATCACCGCGATACCATGTCCTTGTTGCCAGTGAAGCAGTGCATTTTTTCATACGGAATTAGACGTTGAGGATGTCATTTGGCGTTCACGACACTTGTTTATCGATTAACTCTGTTGGCTGAAACGTAGCAGAATGTCGTGTCCGTCATTTCCAGAATGGAATAGAGGATCCCATTTCACGAGTTAACTGTGTTCGCGCTACACTCACCATCAAAACGATAGGTGGGGAGTGGTTGATGTAGAAAAAAGTTGTAAGTGTTATGCCTGACCGCAGTATTACAGTCAGAAGACTAAGTACCGAGACAAAAACACATCGAGTAAGAAAAGAGCACTGGACGCCAGCAGGAATGTAGCCTTTAGAACTGATTACTGACCGTCCTCAACACAAGTACACTGCTCTGAAAAATTTGAGGACGAAATACATAAGCTTATTAACGACTCAGTGGATATGTATGAAACGTGCGGGAAAAATTTTGCCAAAGGTCTCCTAGTGATGCGCAGGAAGTTCGAAGTCACCTGGCGTGAGTT
Source organism: Schistocerca cancellata (assembly GCF_023864275.1). Lineage (NCBI taxonomy): Eukaryota > Metazoa > Arthropoda > Insecta > Orthoptera > Acrididae > Schistocerca > Schistocerca cancellata. Next base: position 702,771,556 of record NC_064626.1, read on the forward strand.
TATCGTGACTATAGTGCCAAATGCAGCTGGTCCGCCGGCCGCTGTGGCTGAGCGGGTGTAGGCGCTTCAGTCCGGAACGGCGCTGCTGCTACGGTCGCAGGTTCGAATCGTGCCACGGGCATGGATGTGTGTGACGTCCTTAGGTTAGTTAGGTTTAACTAGTTCTGAGTGCTAGGGGACTGATGACCTCAGATGTTAAGTCCCATAGTGCTCAGAGCCATTTGAACCAGCTGGTTCCGCAATACGAAACAATTGAAGGAACGGGAAGAGACAGAGCGTATCAACCAGCGAGCACTTTGGTGGTGTTATTGATTACAAAATAACACAGAGACAAAATTCGGATGACTTGACATCGGCAAGAATCGTCGGGGAACTGGAAGAAGGACGAAGTGTGACGATTGTAGCCTAGGAGTTAGCGATTGCTCACAGCATTGTTTCACGTGTTTGGGGAGCGTTCCGGCCGACAGGCGCTTCTGCCTGGAAGAAAGAAGCTGGTCGACCACGGTAAACTACAGCAGCAGACGACACTCTGAAACGAGCAAGAAGGGACTCTCAAATAATGGATACAGTTGCAACCACATACAACAGGAGTGCACGGCACGCAGTCTCACGCTCCACAGTGTAGCAACGACTGAATGGGTCTCGTCTCTTTTACCGACGATCAGTACTTTGTGCTCCCGTTGACACCCGCACATCTGCGGCAACGTTTATGATGACACAGAGAGCTTAGGGACTGGATTAATGAGGAGTGGGGTCAGATACTCTTCTCGGATGAGAGTAGATTCAAAATGAATTGTTCTGGACCTATCCTCCTATAGCGAGAGGTGGGAACACTTCATGCACCCAGGATTATTATCGAACACGATCGCCTCATTGGTCCATGTGTTATGGTGTGCGGAGTCATTGTGTTGTCTGGGCATAATAACTTCAAAATCTTCGAACACGCTGCTCTTACCGCTAAACGTTATTGTGACACTGCTCTCCTTCCCCATCTCCGTCCTGTCAGGGATGTATTCGGCGATGACATCATTTTTATGGGTGACAATGCGAGACCGCATCGAACAACGCATGTGGAGACTCTCTCGGAACGAGAGGATATTTGACGAATGCACGGGACTGGCCTGCTTGTTTCCCCGACTTACACCACGTGCAGCACGTCTGGGATGCGTAGGGAGACCTACTGCAACACGTCTACGTGAACCAATCATCATCCAGCAGTTGGCAGCCCCGCAGCTGGAGGAAGGGAACGCCATACTATTATAAGAAATCCTTACCAACCTCGGGGCCAGCATGGGAGCACGTTGCACAGCGTGCAGCGTCGTCCACGGTGATCACACACGCTGTTAACGCTTTGCCGTCCGCACGTCTCGTACAAATTTATTCGCCTGGCGCCGGCAGCGCTAATTCGGATTACTTGGCTTGTCGCCGGCCGCTTCTCACCTTTCCGTTGATGACAAGCTTCAAACACATTGACTTCTGCGCGCTTTAATTTTTCCGGAAATCCTCTATTTTGCCGTATCCCTCCACAAACTCGAATTTTCTTTTCAAGTAACTTCTCCACAAGGTCTACACTATTATAACAATTACCCATGTAGAGGTGATGCCACTTTCCATTGTTGTTGTTGTTGTTGTTGTTGTGGTCTTCAGTCTTGAGACTGGTTTGATGCAGCTCTCCATGCTACTCTATCCTGTGCAAGCTTCTTCATCTCCCAGTACTTACTGCAATCTACACCTTCTGAATCTGCTTAGTGTATTCATCTCTTGGTCTCCCTCTACGATTTTTACCCTCCACGCTGCCCTCCAATACTAATTTGGTGATCCCTTTATGTCTCAGAACATGTACTACCAACCGATCCCTTCCTCTACTCAAGTTGTGCCACAAACACCTCTTCTCCCCAATCCTATTCAATACCTCCTCATTAGTTATGTGATCTACCCATCTAATCTTCAGCATTCTTCTGTAGCACCACATTTCGAAAGCTTCTATTCTCTTCTTGTCCAAACCATTTATCGTCCACGTTTCACTTCCATACATGGCTACACTCCAAACAAACACTTTCAAAAACGAGTTCCTGTCACTTAAATCTATACTTGATGTAAATTTCCTGTCACTTAAATCTATACTTGATGTAAACAAATTTCTCTTCTTCAGAAACGCTTTCCTTGCCATTGCCAGTCACTTTCCATTAGAAGGTGTCAGTAGTTCCATCACTGTTTTTGCTAAAGGTTGTCCAGCGCCGGAATATATCTTGAATGAGGAAATTTATGTCCGCAGCTCGTGGTCTTGCGGTAGCGTTCTCGCTTCCCGCGCCCGGGTTCCCGGGTTCGATTCCCGGCGGGGTCAGGGATTTTCTTTGCCTCGTGAGGACTGGGTGTTGTGTGCTGTCCTTAGGTTACTTAGGTTTAAGTAGTTCTAAGTTCTAGGGGACTGATGACCATCGATGTGAAGTCCCATAGTGCTCAGAGCCATTTGAACCATTGAGGAAATTTATCCCATACTCGTAACACACAGCATCCGAATGAGTATGCCATATTTCGCAATTGTCGACGGACTGTAAACTTTAAAATTTAACTGTCCACGCCACGGTGTCATTCCTTCGTCAACTGAGATGTTTTGACATAGATTAAACGTTTCTTTAAACTTTTTGGAAAAATAATCAATTACGAATTGCACCTTGAAAAGCCGGTCGGCATTATCCCGTTTATTTTTGCTGTCGGAAAAATGGTAATACTTGTGTGAATCGATTGCGGGACATCGTTCTGCGAAATATCGGTGTGTCTCTCAAAGGATTCGTTGACTAGTAATCATCGATCGTTGCTCTTTTTACAGTTCCCATAAGGATAGCAAGCCCAAGCAAAGTTCGGGTCCCGTAACGTCGACAAATTTGGCAATTTTTTAATCCAGTTTCCTTCTATTGCAATTTTGACTGTAATAATTGCTGGTTTCGTTGCTAATATATTCAAGTAAATCGTTCTCAATATATAATTCTACGATATCCGCTACACTCTGTGTATCTTTGGGAAATATGTGTGGACCCGGAGATCCTTCAAATTTATTACTGATCCTCAGTAAATTAAGGTCTGTCTTCTTCTGATTCATCCGATTCAGTTGGCAACTGTAGCGTTCGCCGAATTCTTCTCGGACGTATTTCACTATCTTCCGACGATTCTGCTTCACTTTCATTGTTTTGATATCCAGTGTTTTCTTCCCAATCGGCCAAGTCGTACGGAACGTCAGACAAGACGTCCGCGCATTCATCGTAAATAATAGTATCGTCTCTTTCGTCTGCCATGATGGAAGTGCACAAGTACTTATAAAAACTAAAAACTTGTTGACGTGTGTAACTCATTGTTACCTAAAAAAAACACCAACAGAATGAAAAAGATACTAAAGTGCTGTCACCGGCCACTGCGCGATACTATTGCTCATGACACCACTGTGGTGTCGCCGGATGGCAAAGTGTTAAGAACGATGTCCCGCATTTTGTAATGTCCAAAGGACCATGATAAATCGCGGTGACTTCAGTGTAAGTTCTGTTCATCTCACTTCGTATTTTTTGCGGTTACCGTCTGTACTATACCGCAGCAGTTACGTCTACGTATGATCAAAGTTTCATTGAGTTGTGCTACTTGGGAGTGACACATCATGCGAACGTTACTTTCATCCTCAAGATTTGCACACCAGTTTAATAACCCATGACTCGACAACTATTTGTTCCCATGTGTATCTTTACAGGACTCCTCTTCCAGTTGTGACTTGGACTGCGTCACGTGAGAATATGTAACTTTTTTAACACCTTGTATAATATTATTTAAAGTTAAAAAATGTCCAAGTGAGATGCGGTCAGAGACTACATAAATAGAGCATTTTTGTTGCACTGGCCTTCTTTCTTCGATTAAACAACGGCACCTTTCGTCCAGGCCCATGCTCTGTGCTGGTAAAGTAACTCGATGGGATTCATTACTTACTAAGCGAGTCTAGGATATGAACAACAGTTCGCAGAATGAGGTAGTTCTATTGTAGTCCTGGAATACCACCACATAGGTAAGGGCGGATGCGGCGGCAAGCGTCTCACAGATGCTACGGGAAACGAGGAGGCGACTCCAACACCTGTCGAATCGGCGCACATCTAGCGGCGACTGGCACTCGCAAAGGCACGCGGTTTCTTCTGCAGAGCACTCGTCCTGCGTCCCGCATGTCCTCCGGAGCGGAACTGACCGCATGCTGTGACCTAGCAGTCCCTGAAGTACGGCTGCGTGTGTACGCTGCATCCATTACTACGTTGCTTTCTCTCTCTCTCTCTCTCTCTCTCTCTCTCTCTCTCTCTCTCTCTCTCTCTCTCTCTCTCTTTTCATCATCATCATCAGCATCATCATCATTTAAGATTGATTATACCTTTCAACGGTCAGTCTGGAGCATAGTGCCCCTTATAAAATTCCTCCACGATCCCCTATTCAGTGCCAACAATGGTGCCTCTTCTGATGTTAAGCCTATTACTTCAAAATCATTCTTAACCAAATCCAGATACCTTCTCCTTGGTCTGCCCCGACTCCTCCTACCCTCTACTGCAGAACCCATGAGTCTGTTGGGTAACCTTGCTTCTCCCATGCGTGTAGTCCGCAGCTCGTGGTCGTGCGGTAGCGTTCTCGTTTCCCACGCACGGGTTCCCGGGCTCGACTCCCGGCGGGGTCAGGGATTTTCTCTGCTTCGTGATGACTGGGTGTTGTGTGATGTCCTTAGGTTAGTTAGGTTCAAGTAGTTCTAAGTTCTAGGGGACTGATGACCATAGATGTTAAGTCCCATAGTGCTCAGAGCCATTTGAACCATTTGAACCCATGCGTGTAACATGACCCCACCATCTAAGCCTGTTCGCCCTGACTGCTACATCTATAGAGTTCATTCTCAGTTTTTCGTTGATTTCCTCACTGTGGACACCCTCCTGCCAATGTTCCCATCTACTAGTACCTGCAACCATCCTAGATACTTTCATATCCGTAACCTCAACCTTATTGATAAGGTAACGTGAATCCACCCAGCTTTCGCTCCCATACAACAAAGTTGGTCGAAAGATTGAACGGTGCACAGATAACTTAGTCTTGGTACTGACTTCCTTCCCTTAAATATGATGCTGGCAACAATCAGATCTCTCTCTCTCTCTCTTTTTCCAGATTCTGCGACAAGCAATACAGCAATAGCCGTCCTCCCTCCCGCTACCCCAGGACGGCATATGTGTACCCCAGCTATCTGCCTGTTTGTGTGAAAGTGAGAGAAAGTTTTCTAAATGTTAGAGAGATGTGTAACGGAGGCGAAGAGGCGGGACTCGGGTACGAACCCGGTATTCACCCAGCTAGATGTGGGAAACCACCTAAAAACCACAATCAGGATTGGCACCACACCGCCCCTCGTCGTTAATCAGACGGAGGATTCGATCCGAGATCCGACGTATTTCCCTGCACCGGAAGTGGCGCTTTAACACGCACAGCTGCCAGGGCGGGTTTAATTACGAACACAATAAACAAAGTAAATTATATGTACTGTTTTCCTTCCAAAGAAACCGCTTCACTTAAATTGAAGAACTGGTGACTTTAAAATTCGTAAAGAAAAGAGACTGTTTGAGTTTTAAGCAACAAGGCAAGGTTTCATATTAAGTATGTTCTCTGTGTTAACCATCCCATAACCACGCAAATATTCTTCTCGGGTTTGCCATCTGATCATATTGTGCACATGTCACAATATTTCGTCGACGCAACTGTCCGGTTCAAATGGTTCAAATGGCTCTGAGCACTACGGGACTTAACATCTGAGATCATCAGTCCCCTAGAACTTAGAACTACTTAAACCTAACTAACCTAAGGACATCACATACATCCGTGCCCGAGGTAGGATTCGAACATGCGACCGTAGCGGTCGCGCGGCTCCAGACTGAAGCGTCTAGAACCGCTTGGGCACACCGGCGGCGCAACTGGCCGACATCTACAGGTGGTGGTAACTGCTGTTGCCACTGCTTCAAGGCGCAACTGATGATAGGCCCACGGCGGCGGCATCGAAATTTATCAGGCCAGGAGCAGGCAACACGCGTGCGCGGGAGGACGCTCGCAGGTGGAGGAAAGTATCGTTCATATTGCCCCCTGCCTGGAGCTTTCCGCGTGTGCGCTATGGGCAATGACTGTGCTGCCAGACGTTCCTGTGGTTAAAAGTTCAATTAAATCTCAGCATTGCGCTGCGTCGAGTCATGTACTGTAAGTTTTTATATCTTCTGTTTTGATGTAATGGCGGCCACTGCTCGATTCCAGGCGGCGCTTATGTATGGCCTTCCCACAAAGACGACGCTAAGGAAGTAACTTCAGTCTTCTCGTAAAACATGCGATGTCCCGTGTCCATATAACGCTGCGCTACCGTTGATTTATCACGTTGGCCCAGGCGTGTATGACGATGGTGTTCAACACAACGTCCTTGCACCATTCGGCATGTCTACCCAACATACGATTTTCCACATTGGCGTGGGATCTTATACGGGGTGTTTCCGTAGGAGCGTGCAAAAATGTTACGGTATGTAGCGAATGCTCCACTGAACAATTTGAGAGCGGGAACCTAGGGTCAGAAAAGACAGCTTGAAACGATATGGATGTAAACTTGTCTACCGCTTTGTCTACCATTATTGCTTTCCAGCTTATTTACAGCTAACATGCATACAAGTCTACACGTGCTGTGCTCTTTATTTACATGTAGATTCTTTATTTCCTACAACGAAACAAGGAGGACGAGACCGTTTACTAGGAAGTCATGATACATCTTGTCCATAAGGTGGCTCTGTTATAACGTATTTACATTGCCCCATGACAGAACGTGCTACGAATCAACGACAGACACATCCACTACCCGTGCGGCTGGTCCCGGCGGAGGTTCGAGTCCTCCCTCGGGCATGCGTGTGTGTGTTTGTCCTTAGGATAATTTAGGTTAAGTAGTGTGTAAGCTTAGGGACTGATGACGTTATCAGTTAAGTCCCTTAAGATTTCACACACATTTGAACATTTTTTGAACATTCATTACCCAGTGCTATTCAGAGATGTACAGTACAATACAGCATTACCGGTATAGTATTTCCTAGCCGCTGGATTAGAAGTGGAAGTCCTATTCCATGGCTTGGGAAGTCACCTGACCTGAATCCCCTTGAGTATTTATTAAGAGCATATCTAAAGTCACTTGCGTAGGAGACACCAGTGAATACGGAAATGGAATTAGTAGCCAAAATTGTAGCTGTCTATGATGTGATTCGAAACACACCAGTGATATTTGTCAGGTTGCGTCAGAGTCTTGTTCGCCGATAATATGCTTGCATTGAGGTTGATCGCCATCAGTTTCAGCACATTTTGTACGATCCAGTACAAATGGTACGTTCATTGTGTCAATTATGGTACTTACAGTTGACCCCTGATCATGTTACCCGGATTCGCCTCCCTGATGAATATCGGAGCTCCACGCGATCGTGAAGGCACTGGAGCAGATGAATCGTGTTCGGGGCAATCGATTTCTCCTCTGTTCCGATTCTCTTAGTGCCTTACAATCATTGCAGAATCTGTACCCAACTGAGGAGATGGTCCAGCTGATATATGACCAACTGTACTTGCTCCAACGGCGGGGTAAGGAGGTGTCCTTCTGCTGGGTGACTGGTCATGTAGGAATATGGGGCAATGAACAGGCCGATCGGGCTGCCAAGGAGGCCTGCAGAGAGCAGGATATGGTCCAGTGTCCTATTCCCTTGCAGTGTGTCATTTCTGCACTCCGCCGGCCGGAGTGGCCGTGCGGTTCTCGGCGCTTCAGTCTGGAACCGCGCTTCCGCTACGGTCGCAGGTTCGAATCCTGCCTCGGGCATGGATGTGTGTGATGTCCTTAGGTTAGTTAGGTTTAAGTAGCTCTAAGTTCTAGGGGACTGATGACATCAGAAGTTAAATCCCATACAGCTCAGAGACATTTTTTTCTGCACTCCACAAGAAGTGCATGGAGTTGTGGGAGGAAGAATGGCTGGCGGTGACAGCCAATAAATTGCGGCTGGTGAAGTCATCAACTCGGCCACGGCGTTCCTCCTGCCTGTTGCTCAGGCGGGAGGAAGTGACCCTCACGCGTCTTCGGATCGGGCACTGTCCTCTCACACATAGCCTTCTATTACGGCGGGAGGATCCCCCGTTTTGTGATGCTTGTGGTATGCACATCTCTGTTCGCCAATTTTTAACAGACTGCATTTTATACCGTGATGCAAGAGAAGAAGAACAAGTTGATGGGGATCTGCCCTGTGTTTTAGCTAACGATGAGACGTGTGTGTCTAGGGTTTTAAAATTTTATGATGTGTCTGGACACTGACCTACACTTTTAGGCTGGATGTTTTAGTGTATTGCAAAGTGGCTGGCTCCTCTCTTTTTTCCTTGCGGTCAGCTGACCACCTCCATCTGCTACATTGTTTTAGCTCCCTCTACTACTTTCTTCTTGTGTTGTCCATATTTTACTGCTGACGGCATGCTTCGTCCAACGTTTCAGTGTGGGTAGGCACACATTTTTGCAGCCTTGTTACCTGTGTTTTACGTTCTGTTTTATCTTACTGTTCTGAGTATTTTCTTGACACCCGTCTCAATCTGTTACTGAGCGGGCGCTGAAGACCTTGCCGTCGTGCGCCCATACAACCAGACCATCCGTCCATCCACATCATGTGAATAAAAAAGTACACAGTAACGTGATTTTATTCCTACTATCTCCTTAAACTGGCTTCCCCGACCACATGTTCTGTACCTCAAATTGTACAGTGGAGCATCCTTTATGTCCTGTTAAATTTCTGTAAGCTCTTACGGAAACACCTGTATACGCATGTTTCCTGAGGCCAAGATTGCCTTTGACAGTTTAAACAATGTTGTCCAACGACAAATCGAGGCAGAGTATTTGCAAAAGATCCCTCAGGAAAGGCTAAAACGTCACATATATACCTATGTTCGATCGCCGTGAGGGAAACTATCAAAAGTCACCAAAATGCTGCAGCCCGGAGTTTACACAGTTTCATAACGGTTATCATTTCATTCAGTGCTCCTCTTTATCTAAGTCCATACACATTCGCATATACACGACGGTGAAAAAAAAAGACTGTCTTGTGCACTTCATGTACACTACTGGCCATTAAAATTGCTGCACCACGAAGATGACGTACTACATATGCGAAATTTAACCGACAGGAAGAAGATACTGTGATATGCAAATGATTAGCTTTTCAGAGCATTCACACAAGGTTGGCGCCGGTGGCGACACCTACAACGTGCTGACACGAGGAAAGTTTCCAACCGATTTCTCATACACAAACAGCAGTTGACTGGCGTTGCCTGGTGAAACGTTGTTGTGATGCCTCGTGTAAGGAGGAGAAATGCGTACCATCACGTTTCCGACTTTGATAAAGGTCGGGTTGTAGCCTATCGCGATTGCGGTTTATCGCATCGCGACATTGCTGCTCGCGTTGGTCGAGATCCAATGACTGTTAGCAGAATATGGAATCGGTGGGTTCAGGAGGGTAATATGGAACGCCCTGCTGGATCCCAACGGCCTCGTATCACTAGCAGTCGAAATGACAGGCATCTTACCCACATGGCTGTAACGGATCGTGCAGCCACGTCTCGATGCCCGAGTCAACAGATGGGGACGTTTTCAAGACAACAACCATCTGCACGAACAGTTCGACGACGTTTGCAGCGGCATGAACTTTCAGCTCGGACACCATGGCTGCGATTACCCTTGATGCTGCATCACAGACAGGAGCGCCTGCGATGGTGTACTCAACGACGAACCTGGGTGCACGAATGGCAAAACGTCATTTTCTCGGATGAATCGAAGTTCTGTTTACGGCATCATGATGGTCGGATCCGTGTTTGGCGACATGGCGGTGAATGCACATTGGAAGCGTGTATTCGTCGTCGTCATACTGGCGTATCACCCAGCGTGATGGTATGGGGTGCCATTGGTTACACGTCTTCCACACCTCTTGTTCCCACTGACGGTACTTTGAACAGTGGACGTTACATTTCAGATATGTTACGACCCTTGGCTCTCCCCTTCATCCGATCCCTGCGAAACCCTACATTTCCGCAGGATAATGCACGACCGCATGTTGCATGTCCTGTACGGGCCTTTCTGGATACAGAAAATGTTCGACTGCTGTCCTGGCCAGCACATTCTCCAGATCTCTCACCAATTGAAGACGTCTGGTCAATGGTGGCAACTGGCTCGTCACAATACGCCAATACTCTTGATGAACTGTTGAAGCTGCATGGGCAGCTGTACCTGAACACGCCATCCAAGTTCTGTTTGCGTCAATGCCCAGGCGTATCAAGGCCGTTATTACGGGCAGAGGTGGTTGTTCTGGGTACTGATTTCTCACGATCTATGCACCCACACTGCGTGAAAATGTAATCACATATCTATTCTAGTATAAAATATTTGTACAATGAATACCCCTTTATCATCTGCATTTCTTCTTGGTGTAGCAATTTTAATGACCAATAGTGTAGATGGAACTTCAGGTGGCTGATAGTGACAACACGATAGTGAAGGGTGTAATAATGCTCGCGTCATAATTTTCCTAATGCTCCTTTACTACGACTGTAGCCGACAATGTTGTTTCCACTGCAACTTGAGCGCTGAAGGGGAAAAAAATTACACGGTGGTTCATTCGGAGGGCCGGTTATCGGTTTGCGGCGCGACACCTCGGCTCGTTCACCTGCCGCGCGGGCGGCAGCGCGATCTGCCGGCTACAAAGCGGTGGCGCCGGCCAGGCCGGTGGTGCAGAAAGCGGCGGCCGCATCTGGTGCGCGCCCAACCGTGGCGGCCTGCGGACACCGCCCCCCGTCCAGATACGCCCACGCAGCCTCAGCCGCAGGCCGACAGGTACCAGCCTGCTCCTAACGGCTCCACGGCAACAAACCACCACACACCGTGCCTCTTGCCGATCTGCCCACACCTATATCTCCGTCTCCTGCAGTCTTTTCTACTCATACCAGACACATAACATTTATGTTCCGTTCACAGCAGCACCTATCGGTGGAATAATGAGGAAGTGAAGCATATACGCTACTGTGTAAAACTTAATGATGAAAGTAACTTCCGCATGACGTGTTGCTGCCAAATCACATAGCTTGATTGAATTTGGATCATACGTGTTGTTGTTGTTGGGGTCTTCAGTCCTGAGACTGGTTTGATGTAGCTCTCCATGCTACTCTATCCTGTGCAAGCTTCTTCATCTCCCAGTACCTACTGCAACCTACATCCTTCTGAATCTGCTTAGTGTATTCATCTCTTGGTCTCCATTTACGATTTTTACCCTCCACGCTGCCCTCCAGTACTAAATTGGTGATCCCTTGATGCCTCAGAACATGTCCTACCAAGTTGTGTCCTAGTCAAGTTGTGACACAAATTTCTCTTCTCCCCAAACCTATTCAACTCCTCCTCATTAGTTATGTGATCTACCCATCTAATCTTCAGCATTCTTCTGTAGCACCACATTTCGAAAGCTTCTATTCTCTTCTCGTCTAAACTATTTATCGTCCATGTTTCACTTCCATACATGGCTACACTCCATACAAATACTTTCAGAAACGACTTCCTGACACTTAAATCTATACTTGATCTTAACAAATTTCTCTTCTTCAGAAACGCTTTCCTTGCCATTGCCAGTCTACATTTTATATCCTCTCTACTTCGACCATCATCAGTTATTTTGCTCCCCAAATAGCAAAACTCCTTTACTACTTTAAGTGTCTCATTTCCTAATCTAATACCCTCAGCATCACCAGATTTAATTAGACCACATTCCATTATCCTCGTTTTGCTTTTGTTGATGTTCATCTTATATCCTCCTTTTAAGACACTGTCCATCCCGTTCAACAGCTCTTCCAAGTCCTTTGCTGTCTCTGACAGAATTACAATGTAATCGGCGAACCTCAAAGTTTTTATTTCTTCTCCATGGATTTTAATACCTACTCCGAATTTTTCTTTTGTTTCCTTCACTGCTTGCTCAATATAGATTGGATAACATTAGGGAGAGGCTACAACCCTGTCTCACTCCCTTCCCAACCACTGCTTCCCTTTCATGCCCCTCGACTCTTATAACTGCCATTTGGTTTCTATACAAATTGTAAATAGCCTTTCGCTCCCTATATTTTACCCCTGCCACCTTCAGAATTTGAAAGAGAGTATTCCAGTCAACATTGTCAAAAGCTTTCTCTAAGTCTACAAATGCTAGAAACGTAGGTTTGCTTTTCCTTAATCTAGCTTCTAAGATAAGACGGAGGGTCAGTATTGCCTCACGTGTTGGATCATACATATAGTGCGTTTAAAATTAGTTGCGACCTTTGACGTTTGGCTGACCAGAGTGGGACGTGACGCCGTTTCCTAGGCAACACCAATGTGGAGGCTGCTTTCCCTGCCACGTCGCCAGCGGTCCGGCTGGTAAAGCGCCCCTGTTGCCAAACCATTAGTAAACACTACCACGTGGCGCCACGCAGTAGATGAGTCAACGTTCGTCAGCTCTTGTTGTACAGCAGTATTTTATGGCATTGAAATGTTCTGTAGTCGTCATGTATTGTGAAGAAGTGTTTTGTGTTTGCGCTGCATTAATAGCAACATGGCATTACATCTGAATAAGATATTTGAAATGATAGTGTTGTCCTGGGTTACCGTTCACCAGCTGGGAAGATAACGTTGTACTGCAAAACATTCTTCGTAATTTGACAATAGTAATGAACAGAGCGCCATACCACACTGTTGCGATGTGTAAATCCCCAACAATGCAGTGGACGAAACGGGATGTTTTGCTCTGGGTACAAAGAAATGTTGCACGAGATAAAGTTGAACCTAACACGTATAACGCGAAGTTAATGAAACTTGTAGTGCCGTATAAGCCAAAACTCAACGCTACCAGGTCGAAGAACTGGCTAAACGTGAAGGGCATAGTTTAATCATGCATCCTCCGTATCATGCTGATTTAAATCCGACAGAGTGCATGGGCCTAGGTGAAAAAAATAGTGTGCCAAAACGCAACAACAAAAGTACGTTCACTGAGATTCAAATGTTGACAAAAGAAGTCACTGCAAATGTTACACGACAGGACTGATCTTGGTTTGTCAGCCATATCAAGAAGGCAGTTGAGGAGACATAGATTCATGAAGGACTGTGAAGAGTTTTACGAATACGTAACACCTCTTGTTGTCACATTAAAATCTGCTTCTTTTGTCAAAACACAGCAGAGTTCAGAAATATTCATCTCACCAACATTCTAACGCAGTTGAAATTGCGACAGAATACTGAAATAGTGTGTCATTAAACTAACAACTGAGTACCAGTCAGGTCAATAGTTTATGAAACAGCCCATTCTTAGTATAAGAAAAAACTTGTACCTTCTTCACTTATATTTTCACAAAACACATAGCACTCTCGTTTCAGCAGCTATCGATTGCTCTCAATAACTACTTCATTTAACTGAAAAAAATCTGTAGTCGCTTGAATATCGCGATAGATATGGAAGTTTCGCATATTAATCATATGGCGAAACACTCTCGTCTTTGCGCGCTATCATTTGCCAAAATCTTGTTTCGATATCTCAAACCATTTATGAGATACGAGGAATTTGTGAATATTTCATTCTACTTTTTCAGCAACGCACGAGTTCGTGACGGAACGCTTTACATACAATACACACAATTTCAGACAGCTATTCTTCAAAATTTAAATTCAATATATTGCCTACATTTAACACACAGCAAGATGCAACCTAACACGCACAAAACACAAATTCACAGCGACACCTATTTTTCACTGTAATGAGTTTACCTACTATGGATATATCACAATAACTAAGACCAATGACGAAATGATAGGATGTTCATTATCAAGCTGACGAATTAAACTGTAAGCTGTGCGAGTATCACAATTTTTGGAGAATAGTTTCTCTAAAGTCGTTTCAGAAAAATGGCAGATTCGTCGGCTCTCTGTTCATGCAGACAAGCGACCCTGCCAGGTTCCGCGCCATTTACTGTGGCCATCTGCTGACGCGCCCAGCACACTCTGACAACTACGCTTCCCTCCACTCGCTCCATACTGAACTGTCAAAAGTCGCAACTTATTTTAAATCACTGTAGAAAGAGCCGCTACAGCACAGAACACAAAGTAACTGAGAAAATACTTAACGAGAGGAGCAGAAAGGTCACTTTTATTCAAAGGCAACAATTACACTTAAGTCACGGGGATCATGACGGTCCCGTGCACGTTAGGAGTGATGTGGTTTTTGATGCGGTGTGTGATTACCACTGACGGCAGCGCATGCTGAGCAAAGTGCTTCCAAGCTGGCAATAAACTTGGCAAGGAGTTCTCGCGGTAGGGCGTTCCATTGCTACATCAGCGCGATTGGCAGGAGCTAGACGGCCGTTGGTGCAAGCGGACGTCGAGAAATAGGTCTTGTGAACGCATTCCACATGTGCTCGGTAGGATTTAAGTCGGGATGAACGGGCAGGCCAGACCACTCGTCGAATACCTTCTCGTTGCAGGAGCTCCTATGACTGCGCTGTTCATTGCGGTCGCACATTCTCATCCAAAGAAATGAAATCAGGACCGAATGGATCCATGAATAGAAGCACATGAGAAAGAACTACCATGTCACCATAATGATGACCAGTGACTGTACCGTGTTCAAAGATTTGGAGGTCTGTACGCCCATGCATCATTATGCTTCACAACACCATAACACCCGGACCACCAAAAACGGTCATGTTCGACACCTGAGTCCAATACGAGTTACTACCTCTCACCGAAGGACAGTACTTCCAAGATTGTCGAACACGGTCGTTTTGGCGGTGTGTGCATGCTATGGTTTGGGGATGCATTACGACGGGCGTTTGAAAAGTCCGTGCAAAAATAGAAACTACTTACGTGTTTGGGGTAAACCTTTTTAATTTTTCGACATAGCCTACTTTTAGACTTACACACTTCGTCCAACGCGGTTCTAATTTGTTGATCCCTTCCGAATAATGGGAATTCTCCAAGTCTGCAAAATAGCTGTTAGTTGCTGCAAAAATCTTTGTCCCGCCAGCCATTTCTTCAAATTGGGGAACAAATAGTAGTCCGAGGGAGCCAAGTCTGGCGAATAGGGGGACTATGAAATGAGTTGGGATCCTGTTTCCATTAATTTTGCGACCAAAGCTGCTGAGGTGTGTGCTGGTGCATTGTCGTGATGGAAAAGGACTTTTTTGCGGTCCAATCGCCGACGTTTTTCTTGCACCTCGGTTTTCAAACGGTCCAATAATGATGAATAATATGCACCTGTAATAGTTTTACCCTTTTCCAGGTAGTCTATGAGGATTATCCCTAGCGAATCCTAAAAGACAGTCGCCATAACCTTTCCGGCCGAACGACTGGTCTTCGCCTTTTTTGGTGCAGATTCGCCCTTGTCAGCCCATTGTTTAGATTGTTGTTGGGTCTCAGGACTATAGTAATGTATCCATGTTCCATCCACAGTGACGAACCGACGCTTTGCGGGTTCTTCCTGAACAGCTGGAAACCATCCTTGCAACACTTCACACGATTCCGTTTTTGGTCAAGCGTGAGAAATCGCGGAACGCATCTTGCGAATAGCTTTCTCATTGCGAATAGCTTTCTCACGTCCAAATGTTTATGCAAAATATTATGTACCCGTTCATTCGAGATGCCCACAGCACTATCAATCTCACGCACCTTAACTCTTCTGTCATCCATCACCATATCATGGAATTTATCAATGATTTCTGGAGCCGTAACCTCCACAGGGCGTCAAGAACGTTCAGCATCACTTGTGCCCATATGGCCACTCCGAAAATTTTGAAACCACTTATAAACTGTTCTAATCGAAGGTGCAGAGTCACCGTAATGTTTATCAAGCTTCTCTTTAGTCCCCTGAGGCGTTTTGCCTTTCATAAAGTAGTATTTAGTCACCACACGAAATTCTTCTTCGTCCATTTTTTGACAATCACTCGACTTCCTTGATTCACACGAATGCCAAACACAAAGAAATAGACCCATATGGCTGAAACTTGGTGTGGGTTCTTTCCAAAGATGCTACTAACTAAACATGACTTCCATACGCGCCGGTGGTGCCATCTCTCGGACTTTGCACGAACTTTTGAAACGCCCCTCGTATGTTGTAAGGCCGTGCTGACCTTCAGATCTTTGAACATGGTAAGCTACCCGATCAGCGTTGTTCTAACATTCTACTCCTTCACCATATGCGAGCATTTGGCCCTGTACATTTTTATGCGTGATAGTACGCGAACGAATCGAAGAGCGCAGGTGGGGAACCCTGGGGACGATAGGACATTCGGTGAATGAACGAACCTGCCCATTCTCCCGACTTAATGACATCGAGCACAAGTGAAATGCGTCGAGAGGCATTCAGGAACGACCATACAGCAGCTGTCAACCGCGCTGGTGCAGGTATGGAACGTCCTGCCACGAGAACTCTTTACCAACTTTGTGGCCAGCATGGGATCTACCTGCAGAACATACATTGCCATCGGATGGTGCTCACACAGCCGATTAAGAACCGTATCCCGCCTTTTGTAACGTCCATCTAAGCGTCATGATAGCGGTTATTTAAGTCTAATTATTGCCGTAAGTATGATTTCTGTTCGTCTCATTGCGGATTTCTTTTAGTTACCTTCTGCACTATACTGTAGCAATTCTGTCTTTGCGTAGTCAACGTTTTATCGAGCTATGTTACTTGGCAGTGACACATCAAGCGAACGTTACTTTCGTCATAAGGTTTTGCACACCAGTGTATTTGGAGATAGCAATCTTCTTGGAAATTTAAAACTCCGTTAGCCTCAGGTACTGGAATACGCACTCCAGACAAAAACCTAGTCGCTCGCAGCAGACATCACGCTTACAGCGTGTAACAACGCCCCTAGCCTCGTTGTTCTCCTTACTTGTACGAGGAAAAGATTCTACCAGTTTCTTCAGGCATGTTATATCCATCCGAAACTGGTGAGCAGATCCAGTACAGCCACGAAATTGCGACGATATTGATTGCTACGTTTCGTCTGCCGTTCCAGAAATCTCCGAACATTTTCTGTGATATTAAGATCAGCTTATTTAACGGGCCAGTCGAGGTACGACAGGGTGTTAGAATGAAACTTCCTGGCAGATTAAAACTGTGTGCCGGACCGAGACTCGAACTCGGGACCTTTGCCTTTCGCGGGCAAGTGCTCTACCAACTGAGCTACCCAACTACGACTCACGCCCCGTTTCTACCAGCACCTCGTCTCCTACCAGGGCGTTAGAATGTTCACCAAACCAGAAACCTATCCATTAAGCCCTGTGAACACGCTACTGTCATCTTGGGAAACGGGAGTGTCCACAGCGTACTCATCATCAAGATGCAGAAAAAACGGCAACACTTCGTGATCGAGGCTGTTGAAATAAACATCCTGCTTCACGTTCGCGTTAGCCTGAGCGAGTCGGCCCAACTCATGGTACGAAAGACGCAGAGATAACATAAATGAACCACCGCCGGCCGGAACTACAACCTCCACACAATGCAGCTAAAACGCCTAATTCTGGCGCCGGTGCAAACGACAGCTTTCCCCATTTGAAAAGAGGCGAAATGGCGATTCGTTCGATCACACTGCACGCCTCCCGTCGGCTGCTGTCCAGTTTCTGATCTTTTTGGCCCACTGAAGAGGTGCAGCTACATTTGCTGCTTTGAGCAATGGCCTTTCACAACGTACACATATCCAAATGCCCATTCCATTCAGTTTCTTTCGTAATGTTCTGGTAGAGATGGGCCTGCATTCACTGATACAGCGATTCCTGTCGGGTTTGACACGGACTGTCGTTGACAACGTGTGACATTCAAAGAAATGGTTCAAATGGCTCTGAGCGCTATGGGACTTAACATCTCAAGTCATCAGTCCCCTAGAACTTAGAACTACTTAAACCTAACTAACCTAAGGACATCACACACATTCATGCCCGAGGCAGGTTTCGAACCTGCGACCGTAGCAGTCGCGCGGTTCCGGACTGAGCGCCTAGAACCGCGAGACCACCGCGGTCGGCCTGTGACATTCATCTCTGCTCACTCTCAGTTAGGATCTTTTCACGAGAATTTTTCTTACGATGTACTACGTGGCTGCGCCTAGTACACCATTTCTTGTACACGCGTCGGAGACTCCGCTCTGATACAGCAACAAATCAGGCAACTTTGTTCACCGTGCGGACATGGGAATGTCCAAATACGATAGCTCTTTAATGCCATTCTCTAACCTCGCTATGTGGACCCATCTTCCTGGGCTGATACCGTACAGCTGACTGAAACATACTCGGCACTTCACTAACATAATCTGAGCCAGCGGCAGCGAGGCACATACCTCCCCGTAACTAGTTCCGCTCCGTCTACAGAGCTCCAAACTATCCAGTGAGATTTTTTCGGGAGGAGACTAATGTTTTATCGTGTGAGCTTCCTGTGAGATTTTTTCGGGAGGAGACTAATGTTTTACCATGTGAGATTAGTTCAGCATGGTCTGTAATCATTATGTCAACAGAAGCTATATCGACTGCGAGAATGATGATCGCGTACCTATGAACAACACTCTGGTTTCAGGCGGTCGTAGTGGCCGTGCGGTTCTAGGCGCTACAGTCTGGAGCCGAGCGACCGCTCCGGTCGCAGGTTCGAATCCTGCCTCGGGCATGGATGTGTGTGATGTCCTTAGGTTAGTTAGGTTTAAGTAGTTCTAAGTTCTAGGCGACTGATGACCTCAGAAGTTAAGTCGCATAGTGCTCAGAGCCATTTGAACCATTTGAACTCTGGTTTCCTGCGCATTTGATTAAAATCAAAACAAGAGCTGTAGGCTGTATGTTTTTAATTGGCCACTATGTCAGTAAGAGTTCATATTCTGTCGCTGCAACAGGATAACGTTCCATCACCTGAATCAGCCGCACATGTGAAAAACATGGGTATTACACCGTTCTCCACTGATTAGATGGCATTAACAGCTGGTAGAGAGGCTACATGCGCCTAGGCACGGTAGTGCAGTGGCTTCCTGCCTGCAGGTAGTTTGTTCGACTTCTCATGATGGAAGGAATTTGCCTTTCCAATATATGTCGAGATCACTAAACTTGGCACCAGTATCCTGACTTATATACCAGAACTCTCCTCTTGGCAATCAAACTGTTTGAAGGGGACATTAAGCACGACTGTCCATGCTGTTAGCCGACAGAAGTACACTGTTTACCACCAACGGGTGGGTTTCCTCCCACCCTTTCCTCTCATTCCATACGCAGTCATAGAAATGGAGAGCACTACTGTGCGTTTCACGAGCACTTGTTACTGTCACTCTTATCGCATAAAACAACCCGGAAGAGAGCAGAGGCAAACCACGTACTCTAGCAGTTTTCCCAGCACAACAGTGTGAGATATCCGGTTTATTTTGAATGCGACTGACTCGTGAGTGGTCGTTAATCCAACAAATCATTTGCCACTTCATCGTTTGGCAACAATGAATGTGAAAATGTGACCAACGATACCACCCAAAACCTTCGTTTCTGTATGAGGCATCTATAACATGTCGCTTAATATTACTAGTGATAGTAACGGTGTAAAGATTAGCTTAGGACCATCTACCTGTACCGTTGATATTCGAGGCA
Source organism: Schistocerca cancellata (assembly GCF_023864275.1). NCBI lineage: Eukaryota > Metazoa > Arthropoda > Insecta > Orthoptera > Acrididae > Schistocerca > Schistocerca cancellata. Next base: position 702,791,249 of record NC_064626.1, read on the forward strand.
CATAAAAGACTGTAGTTATGAGTAGCAAAAATTGTCGATAAATACAGAACCGGAGGAAAAACGAAAGGTTAGTGTTTTCAAGTCACGTTGACGGCGATGTTACTAGAGGCCGAGATAAACTTGTATTTTACACGGAATGGAGGGGAAAAAACCACCGGTGTCCTTTTAATAGGAACTGGATCAGGTGCGGAAGATGAAAGTTTGGTTGCCTATCGTAAGGTGAATAAAATACAAACTCCATTTTTTTTTGTTCTGTGCAGTGTATCACGAGTTGTAACTTATCTTAATATGCCGTCACTGTAGCAGCGTTATTCAGATGGTTAGCGAGTACGGAACGTCGTTCTACTTCGAGTTGTCAGAAGTTATACTTGAATATGGTAGACATACATCATATCGAACCACAGAGGCAGAATTTGTAAAATACGAGGATATGGCAACACGCAATGCAAGTAGCATTGTATTTACATGTAAACAATATGGACGGGCCCACAAATGTATGAGCACAAAACATTGTAGAGCGTGGGAAAAATGAAACTGGCCCGGAAAACATACTGCCCGACAAAAAACTTAAACATCCGGAAGGGGAGGAGGGAACGAAGTGGAATATCACCGATTGAAAGGGTATGTGATGTTATTACAGTGATTACAAAATCGAGTGAAATTTACAAAGGACTTGGCAGTGTGAGCCCACTTACCAGTATGACGTTCAATCACCTCTGTCCTGGATGCACGCTCTGATTCGGTGGGTAACGGTGCCATAGAAGCGTCCTGTCGTCTCCTGAGGCAAGCTTGCCCACTACTGTTGCAGTTGGTTCTTGATGTCCTGGGTGTCAGGACCATAACGGGGTTGACGACCGAGCTGTTCTGCTTGGGACAGATATGGGGATGTGGCTGGCCAGGGCAGTACCTCAAAATCACGCAGAGTTATAGAGAGACGTGCCATGTGTGGCTGAGCGTTGTCCTGTTGAAACCTGGCACAACGATACTGTCGCACGGAAGATAACACATGAGGACGCAGGATCTCTGAGCGTACCGTTGTCGTTGTGCCATCAGAAAAGGCTCAACCACTACCAGCTGTGACCTGGATTGCGCACGTTGGCTCCCCAAAACATTAGGCCAGTAGTAACAGCGCAATTTATCGCTGAGCACAATGCTACGCCATGCATCAGCACCCCATGCTTCCCGGTCACGATAACACACGAAACGCAGTCGTTTGTGTTGTGCGATCAATAGCAGCCTACGCATTGGACGGTAATTCCTTGGTCCAGATGCTGCTAGTGGTGCTGGATGACGTAGTATGCTGCCGGGCATCTCTTACTTGTTCTCGAAAGACAGGTGCGTATGCGAAGGACTTTTGGTTGTTGCACAGTACAGCATTTCTACCTGGTGGTGGTCAGATGTGGTCGACTGGGGCCTTGGCAACCAGTTTGCCTTTCCTCGCGATCCCATGCAGTCCAACATTGGGTCACTCTCATATCCGAGTGCCTCTCAAAAGCTGGATGAAGACCTACAATGAGGCCCCTTTTAAACTCTGTCAGCTACTGATTATGCTGTCTCATACGAGTACGTGATATTTCAGGGTCCTTCACAGCGATTACACAATATCTGACACTGTTCATGCTCCTTATATACCCTACCAGTCCTGGTAACAACACTAAACACGAGCACCTTTAATGCGCATTGGTGGCCGTTCCACCTGTCACGGAGACTTGCAATTCTACTCGTGTAGATGCCCGACGATGGTGTGTGCGTGAACGAAGTTACGTTGACATCCGGTGTCATCTTCTGGGTGCTTCACTTCCTTTGTCAGGTGGTGAATTCCACGCTACTTAAGATAAGCATTCTAACTGGCGCTGGTGCGGAAGATGAAAGTTTGGTTGCCTATCTTAATGTGCATGAAATAATTTGCGAATGGTTCAAATGGCTCTGAGCACTATGGGACTTAAATTCTGAGGTCATCAGTCCCACAGAACTTAGAACTACCTAAACCTAACTAACCTAAGGACATTACACACATCCATGTCCGAGACAGGATTCGAACCTGCGACCGTAGCGGTCGCACGGTTCCAGACTGTAGCACCTAGAACCGCTCGGCCGCTCCGGTCGGCAAATAGTTTACGGGCCTTCTTTATTTTGGTCACATTATTTGATGTATGTCTGCATTCAGAACGTAATCGCTGCAATGTAGTTATTGTTTGATGTATGAGTTTGATTTTTAGTCCCTGTTATGGCAGCATTGAAAACTGTTCGCAAGTCCCATTTTTCCCGATAGAGGGACTAAATAACAGCGTAGTGTCATCGAAACCGGTCGCATTTGAATAAAGAAATTTAAACACACTGTTGAAGGTGTTACCAATAATTCTCTTCACATTTGCAACAAGCTTTATACATAGGTTTCAGAGTAAGCAGTTGAAAATGGCGTAGCCCCGAAATCAATGTGAAAATGAATGACTGTGATCACAATAATGTCAAGGTCAAAAATGAAACTGCCTTTCAGCTTTATTTTCCGTTACGTGTGACAAAGTTTACCCCAAATACAAGCTCAGATCTACGTTTCTCGGCACTCTAGGCCCAGGCATATCTGGTCTACAGGTATATACCACAGTTGCTACTAACAGAGAGAGACCTTGCTTCTGCTTACGCCTTTGTCCCGCAGGTTTTGCAGGGTCGGCGTGATTACAATCGGATTCGGCAAGGTTAAGTTGAAGGGGTGACTGGATGCCCTTCCTGCCACCACCCCGTACCCCCAGGGGCGGAATCAGTGTACCCTAGCCGTCTGCGTCTAGTGTAAATCATGAAATAGTGCGAACGTGTTTCAAATGTCTGCGAGTCGAGTGGCCGGCCGGTGTGGCTGAGCGGTTCTAGGCACTCCAGTCTCGAACCGCGCGACCTCTACGGTCGCAGGTTCGAATCCTGCCTTGGGCATGGATGTGTGTGATGTCCTTAGGTTAATTAGGTTTAAGTAGTTCTAAGTTCTAGGGGACTGATGACCTCAGATCTTAAGTCCCATAGTGTTCAGAGCCATTTGAACCATTTTTGCGAGTCGAGTAACTGAGATGGGACATGGGGAGCAGCCCTGTATTCAGCTAGTGGGATGTGGAAAACCGCCTAAAAACACATCCAGGCTGGCTGGCATACTGGCGCTCACCGTTAATCTTCCGGGCGCATTCGATCCGAGGCTGGTGCGCCTAAAAAAAGTGTGTGAAATCTTATGGGACTTAACTGCTAAGGTCATCAGTCCCTAAGCTTACACACTACTTAACCTAAATTATCGTAAGGACAAACACACACACCCATGCCCGAAGGAGGACTCGAACCTCCGCCAGGATCAGCCGCACAGTCCATGACTGCAGCGCCTCAGACCACTCGGCTAATCCTGCGCGGCTCTGGTGCGCCTACCCGAGTACAGAAAACAGCGCATTAGCGCTAACAGAGAGAGACCATTTTGTAATATTGTTTTGTATTCCTGCAATACTGAAAAAAATCGTCGCTTAGACTGTTTGAGTGAGGTGATGAAACTGCTGACTGAAACGAAAATTGCGATTCCATTTAAGTGTTTCCGGGAGAGAGACTCTTGAGACAAGGGTTCAGTCGGAGAAGGGAAAAGCTGGGAGACTTGATCCAGATCTGAAGGTGGTAGTTGGCTCACAATCTCTCGGCGCGCGGCTGCAGACACATTGCGAGGGAGCTTCCTGGTGCTCTAAATATCGCTTGGCGAGGTCACGCGGGCGCACTCGAGCGGAAAGCGGCGCTTGCCGTGCCGTCCGCAGCGGATGAGCGGCTGACTGGGATAGGGGGAGGGGGGAGGGGAGAAAGGGAAGGCCGTGCGTGCAAGCTCTGCTCGGCACAGGGCGCTGCGGCCGCAGGCCCGGCCAGTATTTGGGTCGACCTCCAGACTCATCAGCGTTTCGCGTCGGTCAGGCGGAGAGCACAACACATTTCCCATCTCCTCTGCTCCAGTGACCAACTAGCTCTTCACCTTGCCAGAGAGAAATGCACTCTTCGCGTCCTCTGCAAGGAGGCAACTGGCGTTCTGTGTTACACACTGATGTGACAAAAGTCATGCGACACAATATACATTTCCGTATGTGGCGGTAGTACCGCGTACACAAGGTATAAAAGGGTAGTGCATTAGCGGAGCTGTCATTTTTACTCTGGACATTAATCTGGTAAGGTTCCCGACGTGATTATGACCGGACGACAGAAATTAACAGATTCTGAACGCGAAATGGTAGTTGTAACTACATGCATGGGACGTTCCATTGCGGAAATCGTTAGGGAATTCAGTGTTCCAAGATCCACTGTGTTAAGAAAGTGCCGAGAATACCAAAATTCAGGCATTATCTCTCACACGGACAACGCGTTGGCCGACGGCCTTCACTTAACGACCGAGAGCAGTGGCGTTTGCGTGTAGAGTTGCCAGTGCTAACAGACAAGCAACACTGCCCGAAATAACCGGAGAAATCAGTGTAGGATGAACGACGAACGTATCCCTTAGGCCAGTGCGGCGAATTGCGTTAATGGGGTATGGCAGGAGAAGACCGATGTGACTGGCTTTGCTAGCAGCACGACTGCTTGCAGCGCCTCTCCTGGGCTCGTGACCATTTCGGTTGGAACCTAGAAGGCTATAAAAACGTGGCGTAGTAAGATGAATCCCAGTTTCAGCTGGAAAGAGCTGATGGTAGGTTTCGAGTGTGGCACAAACCCTACGAAGCCATGGACCCACGTTGTCAACAAGGCACTGTGCGAGCTGGTGGTGGTTCCATAATGACGTAGGCTGTGTGTACATGGAACGTACTGGGTCCTCTTGTCCAACTGAACTGATCATTGACTGGAAATGGTTATGTCCGGCTACTTGGAGACCATTTTCAGCCATTCACGGACTTTACGTTCCCAAATGTATTTTCATGAATGACAATGCGTCATGTTACTGGGTAACGATTGTTCGCGATTGGTTTGAAGAACGTTCTGGACAATTCGAGTGAATGATCTGGTCAGCCGTATCGCCCAACACGAATTTCATGGAAAATTTATGGGACGTAATCGAAAGGTCAGTGCGTGCACAAAATCTTGCACCGGCAACGCTTTCGCAATTATGGACTGCTGTAGAAGCAGACTCAGTATTTCTACAGGGGACATTCAACGACTTTTTGAGTCCATACCACATCAAGCTGCTGCACTACGTCGGCGAAAATGCGGTCCGACACAATGTTAGGATGTATCCCATGGCTTCTTTCACCTTCGTCTTTTTGGTCTTCAGTACGGACTGTCCTGCCGGCGCAACCGAGCAGCGAACAGTCATTCGCGACTACACTGTTATTAAAGGTATTGCGGTTACTGAAATTGTATTCTGTGATGAACTGTTATTCTGATCACCGATTTCTGTTCAGCGTGCCTAAATACCCCAGTAGCCGAGGTTTCATCCTCTTGTGAGCAACAGTTTGCGAGTTATTAGCATTTTATCGATGTTTGATGTAAACTGAGCACTGTCGGAGATTAAAGCTGTGAACACCAAACTTGGTGTTAGGATTTAATTATTCATACGTACACCTCAGATTATTTAAAAGCTCGAACTCCCATGTATAAAGCAGCTTCAAACTTCTGGTTACTTTACAAATTAGTTAATGCGTTAAATATTTCACGCCAACTATGTAAACGAGAAAAGCTTAAAAAAAAAAGTTAGACATTATGTCTGAATATTTGTTTTGTAAATAAAAACCGCCTTTTCTTTGCTGCACTGTATTTTATTTCTCCCAAAAGCGTTTCGCCTTTTTCACTGTAAGGCATCATCAGTGGGATCTAGAATGGTACAATTTCGTTTTGATATGTGTTATTATTATATATATTATAGATTATATAATGGTAAGATAGAGATTTAGGAACCAGGTTTTAAATTGTAAGACATTTCCAGGGGCAGATGTGGACTCTGACCACAATCTATTGGTTATGAACTGTAGATCAAAACTGAAGAAACTGCAAAAGGGTGGGAATTTAAGGAGATGGGACCTCGATAGACTGAAAGAACCAGAGGTTGTACAGAGTTTCAGGGAAGCATAAGGGAACAATTGTCACGAATGGGAGAAAGAAATACAGTAGAAGAAGAATTGGTAACACTAAGATGAAGTAGTGAAGGCAGCAGAGGGTCAATTAGGTAAAAATAGGAGGGCTAGTAGAAATCCTTGGGTAATAGAAAAATATTGAATTTAACTGATGAAAGGAGAAAATATAAAAATGCAGTAAATGAAGCAGGCAAAAAGGAATACAAAGGTCTCAAAAATGAGATCGATAGGAAGTGCAATTGTAAGGCTGTAGAGGCTTATATCACTAGGGGTAAGATAGATACTGCCTACAGGAAAATTAAAGAGACCTTTGGAGAAAAGAGAACCATTTTTATGAATATCAAGAGCTCAGATGGAAACCCAGTTCTAAGCAAAGAAGGGAAAGCAGAAAGGTGGAAGGAGTATATAGAGGGTCTATACAAGGGCGATGTACTTGAGGACAATATTATGGAAACGGAAGAGGATGTAGATGAAGATGTGATGGGAGATACGATACTGCGTGAAGAGTTTTCATTATCAAATGGCTCTGAGCACTATGGGACTCAACTTCTGTGGTCATTAGTCCCCTAGAACTTAGAACTAGTTAAACCTAACTAACCTAAGGACATCACAAACATCCATGCCCGAGGCAGGATTCGAACCTGCGACCGTAGCGGTCTTGCGGTTCCAGACTGCAGCGTCTTTAACCGCACGGCCACTTCGGCCGGCTTCACGCGTGAAGAGTTTGACAGAGCACTGAAAGACCTGAGTCGAAATAAGGCCCCGGCAGTAGACAACATTCCATTAGAACTACTGAGGCCTTGGGAGAGCCAGTCCTGACAAAACTCTACCATCTGGTGAGCAAGATGTATGAGACAGGCGAAATACCATCAGACTTCAAGAAGAATATAATAATTCCAATCCCAAAGAAACTAGGTGTTGACAGATGTGAAAATTACCGAACTATCAGTTTAATAAGTCACAGCTGCAAAATACTAACGAGAATTCTTTACAGACGAATGGAAAACCTGGTAGAAGCCGACCTCGGGGATGATAAGTTTGGATTCCGTAGAAATATTGGAACATGTGAAGCAATGCTGACTCTACGACTTATCATAGAAGAAAGATTAAGGAAAGGCAAACCTACGTTTCTAGCAACTGTAGACTTGGAGAAAGCCTTTGACAATGTTGACTGGAATACTCTCTTTCAAATTCTAAAGGTGGCAGGGGTAAAATACAGGGAGCGAAAGGCTATTTACAATTTGTATAGAAACCAAATGGCAGTGAAATATATATATATATAGTGTAATTGGTTAATACAAACCATACAAAAATGCACGGAAGTATGTTTTTTAACACAAACCTACGTTTTTTTAAATGGAACCACGTTAGTTTCGTTAGCACATCTGAACATATAAACAAATACGTAATCAGTGCCGTTTGTTGCATTGTAAAATGTTAATTACATCCGGAGATATTGTAACCTAAAGTTTACGCTAGAAACCTCCGACGTTCAGTTGCGTGTTGTAACAAACACGGGCCACGGTCGGCGAGCAGCATCTGCAGGGACATGTTTACGATGACGACCGTGTTTACGAGTGTGGCTGTAGTGCACTGTTGTGGTTTGGTCTAGCTGTCGCAGTGTCCGCATGTAGCGCTTGCTGCTATTGTTATTCTGCATTCGTCTCCGCACGCAGACCAACTGTAGTACACCGTGTTACCAAACGTCTGTGATTCTGTGATAGTGTAGTGTTGTAGGAACTGTGACCATGGTGTATTCGAACTCTGAAAAGGCGGAGATGATACTCATCTATGGCGAGTGTCGAAAAAATGCAGCTGAAGCCTGCAGGGTGTATGCAGAACGGTACCCGGACAGAGAGCATCCAACGTGCCGCACATTGCAAAACATCTACCGCCAACTGTATGCAACAGGTATGGTCGTAGCACGCAAACGGGTCCGTAACAGGCCCGTCACAGGAGAAGCGGGTGCAGTTGGTGTGTTAGCTGCTGTTGCCATGAACCCACACATGAGTACACGGGACATTGCGAGAGCCGGTGGACTGAGTCAAAGTAGTGTCATGCGCATACTGCATTGTCACCGCTTTCACCCGTTTCATGTGTCGCTACATCAGCAATTACATGGTGATGACTTTAATCATCGAGTGCAATTCTGTCAATGGGCATTAACAGAGAATGCGTTGCAGTTCTACCTGTTTACCGATGAAGCGGGTTTCACAAACCACGGGGCAGTGAATCTACGGAACATGCATTACTGGTCCGTGGACAATCCTCGCTGGCTCAGACAGGTAGAGCGACAGCGACCGTGGACTGTAAATGTATGGTGCGGAATCATTGGCGACCACCTCATTGGTACTCACTTCATTGCAGGGCCCAAACAGCTGAAACATACATCGCGTTTCTACAGAATGATCTGCCAACGTTGCTCGAAAATGTCCCACTGGAAACGCGTCGACGTATGTGGTATCAGCATGATGGTGCACCTGCACATTCCGCAATTAACACTAGGCTGACCCTTGACAGGATGTTCGACGGGCGTTTCAAAGGACGTGGAGGACGCATAAATTGGCCAGCCCGTTCTCCTGATCTTACACCTCTGGACTTCTTTCTGTGGGGTACGTTAAAGGAGAATGTGTATTGTGATGTGCCTACAACCCCAGAGGATATGAAACAACGTATTGTGGCAGCCTGCGGCGACATTACACCAGATGTACTGCGACGTGTACGACATTCATTACGCCAGAGATTGCAATTGTGTGCAGCAAATGATGGCCACCACATTGAACATCTATTGGCCTGACATGTCGGGACACACTCTATTCCACTCCGTAATTGAAAACGGAAACCACGTGTGTACGTGTACCTCACCCCTCATGGTAATGTACATGTGCGTCAGTGAAAAAGACCAATAAAAATGTGTTAGCATGTGGACGTAATGTGCTGTTCCAGTCTCTTCTGTACCTAAGGTCCATCACCGTTCCCTTTGGATCCCCAAGTAATTCGGTGCTATCCGATACACACGATCGAACAGCGGAGGAGTGGTACTCAAGCGTCAACTTTAGGTTACAATATCTCCGGATGTAATTAACATTTTACAATGCAACAAACGGCACTGATTACGTATTTGTTTATATGTTCAGATGTGCTAACAAAACTAACGGGGTTCCATTTAAAAAAAAACGTAGGTTTGTGTTAAAAAAACATACTTCCGTGCATTTCTGTATGGTCTGTATTAACCAATTCCACTAGCCCCTCTCCTCACGTTTGGTCTGTGGAATCGATTCGCCAGTATTTGATGTGGTTTACGAAATATATCCAGCGGTAATGTTAGGTGACTCACCCTATATATATATATATATATATATATATATATATATATATATATATATATATATATATATATATATGTGTGTGTGTGTGTGTGTGTGTGGGGGTGACATCCACCCCCTTTCCACTGGCTTGTCCGTGAATTTTTCCACAAAAAATTTAAATCAAGACTCAAATCAGCTGAACACCCATCTCTCTCTCTCTCTCTCTCTCTCTCTCTCTCTTTTTCTCGCACACCCACGCCCACACATACACACACAGATATAAACATAACAGAAATGAATAGCTGCCCATAGCTCTTAAAGTGTGCGTTTTTAGAGCTCAAATTTATTGGAAATTTTCCCTTTTTTTTTTCTTTTTCTTTTTTTTTTGAACCATACTAACTCCTGTCAAAATACGGGAAACAAATATCTTGCAGTAGAAAATATTTGTTTGAGGGTATCGGGGATAAAGAAGTGTCATAGATCTTATGGTATGCACTCTACAGCCCATGTTTTGCTTCGAATGATCGTTCCTGTCATATCCCTGGATATTGGCAATTCCCCCTGGGATTGTATGAGGGAGGAACTGGGATAGAGGAGAGGATCAGTCAGCAGTAAAGTTACGCCAAATCCACGTCACTCGACTTTCTGATCCGTGCAAAGTGACAAAACTGTGGACGTCATGTAATTACTCGGAAAAGTACCGTATTACATTAACTTTACGACGCCTTTCAAACTTTGTTTTTGGAGAGTGGCACTGTGCAGACATTTAGAAATGTAACTGTACGAACTACACAGATAAACTTAAACTTTCACGAGTGTGTTGGAATTTGAATTTTCTACGATTTAATGCAGGTGGGATTTTAAATAATTTTGATTCATGTATCGTCGTGTGTCACTCAGAACTTTCTCGCATTCGCTCCGTTCCGTGACATAAAAAGTGCGTGGCAGCACTAACGTACTGGTAGTTACAGTCGTTATTGTTTTAGGATAAGCAAACATTTCATGAACTTTACTGATTTTCCTTATTCAACTGACGGGATGTTAGTATTTTAATAGCCGTTTCTGAGTTGTTCCGAGTAACAATTGGTGTTTTAGTATACTAATTCATCATTTATTGATTATTATCTGTGTTTCAAATTACAACGCTGCTTCATTACCTGAATCCTAATCAAGAAAATTCAGTGAAAGCTTGGATGTTCTGGCAAAGCACAGTGTTTACCAAATTATGCACTAAATTGCAGAGAGCCGTTCAATTTGTAATATTAATTTTCTTTACTACTTGATGACTAGTCTACAGGCTAAGCTCAATATCAAATCATCCACTAAGCTTTGCAGTAACATCCATTACGACACCCACATGACTATTCAGTCCAGTTAAACACATCTTGCAAATTAATGTATTAATCCAATCGCACCGATTACGACAGCCCCATGATTGTTCATTCCAGTTAAACATATCTTGCAAATTAGCGTACTAATTTACAAGATGTGTTTAACTGGAATGAACAGTCATGCGGCATTCGTAATTGATGTTACTGCATAGCTTAGTGGATGATTTGATATTGAGCTTAGCCTCTAGAATAGTCATCGAGTAATAAAGAAAATTGGCCCCTCCCGCCGGAGGTTCGAGTCCTCCCTCGAGCAGGGGTGTTTGTGTTGTTCTTAGTATAATTTATTTTAAGTTAGTTTACGTAGTGTGTAAGCCTAAGGACCGATGACCTCCGCAGTTTGGTCCCTTAGGAATTAACACACATTTGAACATTTGAATAAAGAAAATTAATATTAAAACTTGACATCTCTCTGCAGTTCATTGCATAATTTAGTAAACCATACAGTTTCTGACGTCATGTCTTCCAGAATACTGAAAATTAATAAAGCATAGTGGTTTGGCATTTCTTCTACGCCCTTGTCATAAATTAGAACACATCGCATGCTTTTAAGGCAGCAGACAACTGACTGAGTGGTAGACAATACTAAACCATTTTCAAAGCAATAAAAATATTTAAGTGAAATGTAAACTTTTCGCTTACGACACACGTAACTGGACTCAAAGTTCACCTTGGTTAGGGAATATAATACATTCATAATGGGGTACCGGCACTTATTGCTGCGGCTCTAAGACTAAATCTAACTCGCCGACAAGGTCCATATGCATAGGTCGGTTAGTACTTTGTCCTCCTGAACCAGCTGACCTCAAACTTCTGGATTTTTTTCTTTTTATATCTGGGGTCATTTCAAAAGTGAAGTTTACAGCACTCCCATTGATAGACCTGGAGCAGCTGAATTGTACGTTCTTGTCAAGATTTACAACAGCAGTTGAGGGTGTCTGAATGCATTTCGTGACTACACATTCGCAACTGTCTCACAAACGGACGCCTTTGAACCTATGTTTACTGCAGCGTTTTTGGTTCTATTGTCGTACGCTTTTATCCTTGTCAGTTTGCTCTTTTAATTATCATAAACTTTATATACTTTATGACTGTTTGGCAGCGCAGAACAGCAGATAAAAAAAAGAAAAAAAAGTTCAAATGTTTGTGAAATCTTATGGGACTTAACCGCTAAGGTCATCAGTCCCTAAGCTTACACACTACGTAACCTAAATTATCCTAAGGACAAACACACACACCCATGCCCGAGGGAGGACTCGAACCTCCGCCGTGACCAGCCGCACAGTCCATGACTGCAGCGCCCTGGACCGCTCGGCTAATCCCCCGCGGCATCTGCAGATCCTTCCGGTACACTTTACCAAGTATTGGGATCCGTAGAACCAAGTCTGCTGCTTTTGTTCGTGTGATATTTATTTCCTATATCATGACGTCATGTTTTGACTCTAAGTAATTTCTGTATTTTTTCCTTTGTGTGCCGGCACCAGGGCACATTGATGGCAGCCTTTGGTGTACAATAAGCTTGCCTTCTGACTGCCACTGTCTTCTTGTCTCTCAGCATAAGAAAGCGCGAGCAAAAATTTTTGAAAATGTTGAGGAACGTAGAAAGAGGCAGCTGGTACCCCAATTTCCAGAAATATATTCGCACGAGAAGAAACGTTGTGTACCCCTATTAATAACTTAATACCACTCTCAGAACGGAATTTAAACGGGAACGAGCTGGGAAATGACTTTCACGTCTAGACTACAAGGCCTCGCCACTGCCGAGTCGGCCGTTTTGTACAGTGTTGCGCGCTACAAGCATGCATGGCTCGTCCTTTGCTGTTAAAAAAGCAGTCCTGCGGTTAGCCGCAAATTAGGCGCACGCTCAGACAACGCCTCGGCTCCAGTCAGCCCATGTGCACGGATTCATTTCCTCATTGCTCGCGTTAAGGGAACCGCTCATTGCTGTTGGGAAATAACTGCACGAGCTCCTGCGTGATGCTTCTCTCAGACACGACATCCAAGAAGCATTTAGTTTAATGAAGAGATCTCCACCTTTCTACACATAATTGAAATTGGATACTGCGCAGTTCACAAGAAATAGTAAACCAGCGGAAAAATGCTCCTATCGGAGCAAAAAAAGAAAAGTGCGAATATATTTCTGTTTATATAAAAGACTGTGACTAGAAATTGGGGTACCAGCTGCCTCATTCTGCGGTCCTCAACACTTTTAAAAATTTTCTCAAAAATTTTTGCATGCAAATATATTCGCGCTTTCTTATGCTGAGAGACAAGAAGACAGTGTCGGTGGGAAAGAGAGGGGAAAGTAATAAATAGTAGCAGGTAGTAGACAGTAGTTGTGTTATGGAAAGAGTGAAGGAGACAATATCGGTCTGAGAGAAAGACAGGGACACAATGGCAGTGGAACATAGTCGGCAGTGACAGAGCATATTACAAATAGAACCCTTGGTATGAGCACTGGAAAATCCAATTTTTACGCGCGGCGCTTTGGAATGTATTGCTTATACATACCGTCACATGAATACCAATATTTGAGGAAGAGTAAGGGCAGACTAACATGAAGAGGACACTTCATATAAAATGTGCCCAATTTTTTGTTGATTACAGAGTTAAAGAAAAGTTGAATGATAGAAATGAAAGGAGCATGTTAAAATGGTTGGACGTGTTAAGAGAGCGGAAGATCAAAGAATACCAACACGAATGTTGGATGCCACGTTTGAGGGCAGGAGGCCAAAAAGGGAACTCAGAGCAAGTTGGAGTGACTCGATATACAGCAGTTTAAGAAGCACGAATATCGACTGTAACAGAATACCTACAGCAGAGAGATGTTGGAAAGACGGGCTAAAGTATAGAAGTACACTAAATGTCCCAACCTGGCTTGATACTGGATAAAGCGAAGACAACGACACTGCTACAGCTATCAGGATGAAACCCAAACTAATACTCAGTGAAGACATTAAGGAAAGGCAAATCATTAAGTTAAAAGTTGATTTTCGTACATTCAGCCTCCGAATTCAATGCACTTTAGAATTTCCGTGAAATTCCACGTGCGTCTCTTATGAGGTCGCCTTGGCATTCTTTTATGAGGACAACGGTATTCGCAACCGTCCGCCTTTGTAGCCGAGAGAGCCGGCCGTAGTGGTCGAGTGGTTCTAGGCGCTTCAATCTGGAACAGCGCTGCTGCTACGGTCGCAGGTCCGAATCCTGCCTCGGGCATGGACGTGTGTGATGTCCTTAGGTTAGTTAGGTTTAAGTAGTTCTAAGTCTAGGGGACTGATGACCTCCGATGTTAAGTCCCATAGTGCTCAGAGCCATTTGAACCATTTTTTGTAGCCGAGAGCATAGCGCGGTTCACTGCCATGTGGAGGACCCGTCTGCGATTCTCTTGTACTGCCAGGGATCTTTCCTTGGTGGAAGGACTGGAATGCCTCGTGATCTCAAGTGAGGAGCTACTTGGCGACTGCAAGGTCTGAAAAGCCGGCGACGGCTATGGGACTGGTGTGGTACTCCACACCCCTCCATACCGCATTCATATGATGCCATTGGCTGAGGATGAGACGGTAGTCGGTCGGACCATAATGAACCGTTTATAGCGATAACGGCAGAACTATTCTTTTTTTACTACTCATAATCCGAACAATCAATCTGTCTTTATAATACTTCGCCTTTCAACCATTTCCGCAGAAAAAATCTAAAGGGGTTAGTTCCGGGGACTTTGGCGGCCAAGAACAGTGACCATTTCTGCCGATCCATTTACTGGAGAATGTTAGGTTTAGATGATTTCAACGCAGCAAGAGCACAGGGAGTTTTTCCAGACAGTTAAAAATGTGCAATTATGAAACCACTTCATACGAAAGGTGGCAAAACAGACTTAAATAATTTATTACTGACACCTTTTTCGAAATATTCGAAAAAGTAAAATCCTCAACAGTAGTTGAACTTTAAAGTGAAAGCAACTTACTTAGCATATCACGGTTTAGATTCCAGAAAGGCTACTCGACTGAGAATGCTATTTATACATTCACTCATCAAATAGAACAGTTCTCAAATAATAACATGTCGCCAGTTACTATTGTTTGCGATCTCTCCAAGGCCTTCGACTGTGTAGATCACGGTACTCTCTTAGAAAAACTCAAGCTTTTTGGGAGCGATGGCTCTAAACACAGATGGTTTGAATCATACTTCTTAAATAGAACGCAAAAGGTTGTGTTGAATAATATAGACAATGTCGGAAAGATATAAAATTTTAGTGACTAGGGTAAAAATGACATAGGGAGCCCCTTAGAGTTCAATTTTGGGTTCACTTCTATTCTTAATATATGTGAATGACCTACCACTTGATATTTAACAAGCAAAATAGGTATTTTTCGCAGAAGATTCTAGTCTTGTAGAAAATCCCATTAGAGAAAAAGTAACGGAAGAGTTTGTAAATGATTTTCCAAAGAATTATTAAGTGGTTCTCTGGAAAATGATTCTCCCCATCTTTTGAAATAATACCCTACTCTCAGTTCTGTACGATAAATAGAATCATACCAACACCTGATGTAGCACCTGAGCAGGAGTCAGTAAACGGGATATAATGCTCCAAAATTTTGGGTGTACATATCGATGAAAACTTAAACTGGCAGAGGTATATTACCGAGCTTTTCAAACAATTAAGTTAAGCTACTTGTGCTCTTCGTATAACTGCTAACCTTGGAAACAAACGTAACAACCTCCTGACATATATTGCATATGTTCCACTCAATAATGTACGGAATAATTTTTTTGGGGGCAATCTGTCACTTAGCTAAAAATTACTGGTTGCGAAAAAGCGAGCATTAAGAATAATACGTGATATTCACCCACGGATGTCATGTAGGTACCTCTTCAAGGAGCTAGGCGTTTTAACTGCGCCGTCACAATACATATTTTCGTTAGTGAAATTCGTCATAAATAATCCATCACAATTTGAGAAGAACATACCTGCAACACTCAGTGGCTCAGACAGGAGTTCAATATGCAGCAATATAATTTTTTGATCATTTGCTCAATAACATAAAATGTCTGACAGGCAGCGAGGCAAGTTTTAAATCTAATTTAAAATCATTTCTCCTGGACAACTTCTTCTATTCCACTGACGAAATGCAGCAGAGTGAGTAGGAATAAAATGATAATGTGTGCGTTAATGTTAGCACTAATCATTTGTACATATCCTGTAAACTGCCTCATTCCACGTCATTTCGATAAAAGAATCGTTCAGATGATCTATGGGGCATGTAACTAACTAACTAACCTGAAAACTTGAATGTGTCAAGGCCCCGTCATACTGAAAAAACATTCTTGTAGGCTGTTGCCAATGAAACCTCTTCCAATAATTCTGGACACTCGCTTTTAAGAATAGATAACGGAGTTCTATAAGACGAAGCGACGATATAACAGGCCCAGTCACCATATCACACATTTACAGAGAAGTGTTCTTGTAAATGTGTCTCCCACACGGGCATGTGGCATTTCGCCGGACCTCTGATATGAGATACGACTGTTACTGATAACGTCACGAATGTAACTGGCTCCACCAATAAACAATTTTAATGACATTACGCGGAAATTTGCAATTAGCCTACCACAAAATTCCAATAATCTATGTTCATCTCCTTCTCGACGGTGTTGAATCCGCTGTAAATGATAAGGGCAGAGGCCGTGTATACCTATTTTCTCCCAGTATTCTTGTAGTACGTAGAACACCGACACGTGCAGAAATTCTGTGTGTGCAATTTGAAGGATTATGTTTTACCAACTGAGTGGCCTCTTCCACTTCATCCATATTCTGTTCGTTTGCAAGTTCAGATGAAATTTGGCTTGCTGCGTACTATAACAGTCTCACGAAGTTTAGTGGAAGCACAAGGAAACATTCCTGAACCTAGTAATCTGTCTACCATATTCTCTGCAGGCTGCAATAGCAACGTTTCCGTTACAGAGAGAATGCTGCCACTGGGGTGTATCATAAAGAATCATATGAACGATAAAAATAGGAGAACGATCAGCTAAATTGAAGGGACTCAAAGCATCACCACTTCGCTGTGAAAATGTATGGTGGTGTTCTTGGATTACCTGGCTCGTGAGTTGGTGGGAATGTTCTAGTATGGACACGCGCATCTCAGTAATTATCCGCGCTAGTAGACAGTAATCCATATCAACACGGTGTTTACCTCTGCTATTGTCCTGCCACCGATTTTAATCGCATCGAGGTACCAGCATTATATGAATGTGCTGTAGTTTGTCAAGAGATCAGTGTTTGCACGAATTCGCTTCAAACGCCCATCAACAAGTTGCAGTCAACTTGTATAGGATCATGTACCTTATCCATTCTAATAGGTTTACACTTCGACGGCCAGCACAATGCCTGCAGATTACATAGTCCTGCGTCATAGCCTTGCAATACATTTATAGAAGCGAAAAGAGTGCTACCTCTCCAAGAGGCACCATTTTTACCCGTTATCAATCTGTAATTAACAATATGTAGAATGACAGTAAGCACTAATTGTCTAGTGCAGCATCTGTATGTCGAATGGAAACAATTTAAAAGCGTTTTGCTTTCTTTAGCCACATCGGAGTGTGCCTTTACCCATTGTAGGTTGGCACGTACGTCATCTGCTGTAAAGCGCATAATGCATGTACGATTTAGGATTTTGTTATAGCTAAAGTGAAAATGACGAACAAAGAAATCACGAGGAATGTTTCTGGTGGACGACACTTGGTAAATGGATTTGTGACTGTGATACAACACACGATTTGCTCCGAAGCTTGGTTCCCACTAACACCTCGAGATTTTGTGTTAGAGACCGAGTATGATAATTTCTGCTACAGAACTCATCGTCCTGTGTTACGGGAAGTAGCGGAAAGGGATATGAACCGTCACCAGGCGAGAAGAGTGCGAGTGTACAAAGCGATGCATACGAATGCTTCGTGTGGTTTTACCACTGGGCACGGTCACCATATTAGGTAGTTCCTTAGAAAAAAGGAAAAAAAATTTGATACATCGATGAGTTCCAGAGAACTACACGATGCAGACATGCCGCCATGTGTTCACTGCCAAGGCAGTGTGGACAGGCATGTCGTTAGGACGCTGCTCTCCCGGTCGCTGACACCTTTTCAAATCTGGGAGCCGTAGAGTAATTTAAAGACCTTTGGTCTGTTACCACCTGGTTTTCAGGCACCTGATGCAGCAGAAAGGAATAAATTATATCCCACGATTTTCCCTGTCGTGCAACTACTCAGTCTGTACATCGAGCAAACATTAAAGGGAAACCTAGAAGAAATCAGGAAAGGGAATTGAAGTTTAGTAACATTAAGGTTTTCAGTTGACACTGTAATTCTGTCAGAGGGGTTGGGTTGTTTGGGGGAAGAGACAAAACAGCGAGGTCATCGGTCTCATTGGATTAGGGAAGGACAGGGAACGAAGTCGGCCGTACCCTTTCAAAGGAACCATCCCGACATTTGCCTGGAGCGATTTAGGGAAATCACGGAAAACCTAAATCAGGATGGCCGGACCCGGGATTGAACCGTCGTCCTCCCGAATGCGAGTCCAGTGTGCTAACCACTGCACCACCTCGATCGGTCTGTCAGAGGGAGAAAAAGACTTGGAAGATCAGTTGAATGGAATAGATTGTGTCTTGAACAGAGCTATAAGATGAACAAGTGTAAAATGGAATGTAGTCGAATTAAATCATAAGATGCTGAGGGAACTAGGTTAGGAATAAGATGAACATCAATGAAATTAACACAAGGGAAAAATGAAATGTAGTCGAATTAAATCATAAGATGCTGAGGGAACTTGGTTAGGAAATAAGATACTAAAAGAAATAGATGAGTTTTGCTATTTGGGCATCAAAATAACTGATGATGGCCGAAGTAGGGAGGATGTAAAATTTTGACTAGCAACAGCAAGAAAAGTATTTCCGAAAAAGAGAAATTTGTTGCTATCGAATATAAATTTAAATGTTGGGAGGTCTTTCTGAAGGTATTTAGGTGGAGTGTAGCCTTGTATAGAAGTGAGGAATGGAAGATAAATAGTTCAAACAAAAAGACAATAGAAGCTTTTGAAATGTGGTCCTACAGAAGAATGCTGAAGAGTAAATGGATAGACAGAATAATTGATGAGAAGGTGCTGAATCGAACTGGAAAGGGAGAGCGGGAAAATCTAATACATGGCATAACTTCAAGCTCAAGGACGACAGGACACATTCTGACGCGTGAGAGAACAGAAAATTGTCAGTTTAGTAATGGAGGGAAGTTTAGGGAAGTAAAAACTTTGGAGGGGAGTAGGTTCAATAATATTATATGTAAGCTGCAGCAGCTGTGCAGAAATGAAGAGGCATGCACGGGTAGACTAGCAAGGGGAGTTGTATCACGCCAGTCCTCAGACTAAAGCCCACAGCCGCGCGGAGTGGCTGTGTGGTTAGAGGCGCCATGTCGCGAACCGGGCAGCCCCTCCCGCCGGAGGTTCGAGTCCTCCCTCGGGCATGCGTATGTGTGTGTGTGTGTTTGTGTGTTGTACTTAGCCTAGTTTGAATAGTGTGTAAGTCTAGGGACCGATGACCTCAGCAGTTTGGTCCCTTACGAATTCACACACATTTGAACATTTGAAAGACCACAACAATAACAATGTCGCAGTTATAAATTTCTAATAGTCTTAATTATTTTTCAAATAGAGAACTAGATATACCAAAATTCGCACACTTCTTTGCCATATCTGGCAAAAGCTGAAAAATTATTTTACGTTAAAAAAGTGGCCCCAAGTTAACAAGGCAGGAGACGGGTATGATCAGCGCTCGCGCCTGTATTCCGGAGAACTGGACACTCGAGCTCTCTCGACGGCGACAGAACAGCCGTTAGGGCGCCGTGAGGACAAAACGGGCGCTGGGAATTGACGGGACGGCGGCACGAGTTTAATTAGCGCCGGTGACAGCTGGTGACGCGGCCGCAGCAGCCCGCCTGCAGCTGACAGCCGGACGCGACTCCCATATCTGCTGCATTTCTGCCTCTGCGTTCGCTGTCCGTCGTTTTTTTATCGCGCCACTTGGTTGACAGCAGACAGCCAGCGCTTTTATAATCCCCCATGACTTCAAATTGCTCATATTTTCTCATTAATGCCCAGATGAAGTAACTTCGTCCTCATTGTTTCGGTATCATTGTTAGCCCTTTCCCTTCTGTTCAATATTATTTTTACATATTTCATTATATTCGGAAAAATAATCTATTGGTGGTTCCATTTGAGCTTAAGCCGTGTACTGATACCCTGAAGAGCCAAAGAAAGTGGTACACCTGCTTAATATCATGTAGAGCCGCAGCGAGCACGCAGAAGTACTGCAACGCGACGTGGTATGATTCGACTAATGTCTGAAGTAGTGCCGGAGGGAGACACCGTGAATCCTGCAGGGCTCTCCATGAATCCGTAAGAGTACGATGGGGTGGAGATATCTTCTGAACAGCACGTTGCAAGGCATACCAGATATGCTCAGTAATTTTCATGTCTGGGGAGTTTGGTGGCCAGCGGAAGTGTTTCAACTCAGAATAGTGTTCCTGGAACTACTCTGTTGCAATTCGGTACGTGAGGTGTGTTGCATTGTCCTGCTGGAATTGCCCTAGTTCGTCGGAAAGCACAATGGACATGAATGGATGCAGGTAATCAGAGAGGATGCTTACGTACGTGTCACCCGTCAGACTGTTATCTAGACGTATAAAGAGTCCCGTATCACTCCAACTCCACACGTCCCTCACCATTACAGAGCTTCTACCAGCTTGAACAGTCAACTGGTGACATGCAGGGTCCATGGATTCATGAGGTTGTTTCCATACCCGTACACGTTTATCCGCTCGATACAATTTGAAACGACACTTGCCTGACCAGGCAACATGTTTCCAGTCATCAACAGTCCAATGCCGGTGTTGACGGGCCCAGGCGAGGCGCATGGCTTTGTGTCGTGGAGTCATCAAGGGTACACGAGTGGGCCATCGGCTCCGAAAGCCCACATCGACGACGTTTCGTTGAGTGGTTCACACGCTGACATTTGTTGATGACCCAGCATTGAAACCTGCAGCCATTTGCGGTAGGGTTGTACTGTCGTCACTTTGAACGATTCTCTTCTGTCGTCGTTGGTCCCTTTCTTGCAAATCTTTTCCCGGCAGCAAAAATTTCGGAGATTTGATGTTTTAGCGGATTCCTGATATTCACGGTACGCTCGTGAAATGGCCGTACGGGAAAATCCCCACTGGATCGCTACCTCGCAGATGTTGCGCCCCATCGCTCGTGAGCTGATTGTAACACTTGATAACCTGCCACTGTAGCAGCAGTTATCAAACTAACAACTGCGCTAGACACATGTCTTACAAAGGCGTTACCGACCGCAAGCGCCGTATTCTGCCTGTTTACATATGTCTATATTTGAATACGCATGCCTATACCAGTTTCTTTGCGCTTCAGTGTATTTGGTGCATAAAGATGGAAAGAAGAGTCATTAATGTTAGAGTCTGGTATATACGGGACGATTAACACTCCTTTCTATAAGAAATATGCAGTTTATTTGATCGCAACTCTTCCAAAGCCCTACAACTCTGTCTTAATATTAGATTCCCTATGTCTTCCATGTCAACTCCATTTCTTCCTTCTTCCGTCGGTCAGATAAACTATTTCTTCTGTTTCTCAAGGTGTCTTCACTCTTACATTCCTCGTATCTACGTTCGTCATCCCAATTTCTGAGACAGCCATTTTTAGAGATGTCCTTTTTCCTCTTCATCTGAACTACCCACTGTGGTATTCATTATCGCAGTATCTATTGCCTCAGACGTATTTCACCATTCCATAGTACTCAGTGCCCCCCTTTTCAGCACATCGATTCATCTGGACGAGTCTATGAAACTTCAGCCGACTTTTCTTCATTGCTAAAATGTGATCCGAGTTGACATCTGCCCCTGGATACAACTTACAAGCCAATATCTGATTTCCAAATCTGCCTGACCGTGACGTATCCCATCTGGTATCAGCCTTACTTCCCGGACCCTCCAAGTATGCCTACTCCTCTTGTGATTTTTGAACAGTGTACTCGCATGTGCATTTTCAACTTCTCGCTGCGTAATGATTAGTCCATTAAATTTCGGGCATGCAGCCGCACAAATAAAATTTCCTCCACTGATATTTCGGCCGCGTATCGTCCGGCCATCCTGAGAGTGAGTCACAAGACTGACGACAAGATACCAAGCGCGGCCTTATATGCTCGACTGCGGTGGTACCGTGAAGGAAATTTTATTTGCGCCGCTGCATGCCCGAAATTTAATGGACTAGTGTACTCTCAGTTTCCCCTTTTTCATTACTATTAACTAGCCTATGTTCTCCTGTAGCTCTTTGTTCTATTCCTTCCCCTACTAGCGCGTTCCCTTCCACCTCCTCCTACATACTGAGTTCAATATCCTCGTGTATTTTCTCCATCTTTTTAGCTTCTGCTTGAGAGGTCGGCATGTATACTTGAACAACTGTTGTTGGCGTTGGCTTACTGTCGATTCGAATGAGAACACCCTACCAGTGAACTGTTCGCAGCAACTCACTGACCCCCCTGCTTTCCTATTAATAAGTAATCCAACTCCTATTAAACCTGTTGGCATTGGCCTATGTTCATCTGACCAGAAATCCTTACCTAACTTTCCATTTCTCTTCAGTGACAACTACTGCATCTAGATCGAGAACTACATTTCTCTTTTGAGATTTTTTAACTTTCCTACTACGCTGAAGCTTTTGCCATTCCACGCTCCGACTCCTACTACGTTTCCTTTTCGTCCATTATTCAGTCTTTTTCGTATGTTCCCCTCTCCCATCGCTGTCTTCTCCCATTTACTAACGGGGTGTTAGGAGTATAAGTACAGATATTGTGATCATTGATGCAGAAACCACCAGGTAACAGACTGACGTAGGCTTCTTGTTACGTACCCACTTCAGTGTGTTAGTTGTTTTCTCGCTGCATCTAACAGTCTTCCCTCAAACACATCAGATAATTTACTGTCTGGTGTTTTTTGCACGGTCGTAGCAGTACCATTAGGTGGATTACACCTGTCAGTATAGATTAACTGTTTTGCGTCCAATGTCCACACTTCAACACCAGACCTGCTGCCCAGGGGGAAAATAAGCATTAATGGCTTGCTCTGGCCACATGTACTTGGAGGTATTAACTAACCTAAAAACATTCTACAACTAGTAGCTACAATTCTTAGTCAGCAAATGTAGTAAATACTGATGTAACGTTGTTTAGAACACTGTTCTCAGTCACCAATAAAAATATCTGCACTTATACCTCGTAACAACCTGTGTATAAAATCTTATGTGGCCCAAAGGTGTTTCGCATGCATGATCAGCGGTCAGTTTTTTGGCTCCTTACATTATTTCTAAGTGTTCTATATACACGAGTCCGATCTTTACACACTATACTGCACTAGCCACAACATTGGAGCCAGCTATGTGGTGTAGTGGTTGGTGTTGAAGGCCGGCGTGATTCGGGGCGCCAATTCAAACCCGCTCAACAATAATCAACTGTTATTTATCATTTATGGTTCAAATGGTTCAAATGACTCTGAGCACTATGCGACTTAACTTCTGAGGTCATCAGATGCCTAGAACTTAGAACTACTTAAACCTAACTAACCTAAGGACGTCACACACATCCATGCCCGAGGCAGGATTCGAACCTGCGACCGTAGCGGTCGCTCGGCTCCAGACTGTAGCGCCTAGAACCGCACATATCATTTATGGAAGAGTCTTGAAATATCTTATATTTGTAATGTTTGTGTATTCTGTAATATTAGATGCTTGTATTAACAGCTGCGTTCTCTGCCCAGGAGTTCAGTTCCGTTTTGGCTGTTCGTCAGTGTCAGTAATGAATGTGCTTTCAGTTCTTGGTGTTGAACCTCACTGACGACCTTGCCTTCGGATTTGGGCTTGTATATGGTTTCGACGTGACAATCTTTTCTTGCTTTCATGTTTTGGGTTATAAATTCACATCCATCTCATGCCTACGCGTGTGAGAGGCGCCCGACATCCGTTCGTGATGCTGGCCCACAACATGACACATCCACCTCCCTACTCAGAGTGTGGAACTGCTTGCCGCAGACAAACGTTGATACCTGACTGTCTCCACACTATTCCGGGACGATCGTCAGGTGTCACACAGATACTGATCTCGTCGGCGAAGGGAATCCGATGCTTTCTTTCCTTCGTGCATCAAGGGGATGGGGACTTTGTACTGTTGTTCGTAATGGAGTCCTAGATGTCACATCTATGCTGTCTGCGACGACACAGCCCTCCCAGCTGCCTCCAGAAAGGCAGTGCACAGTTGTGTGCGACTGTCTTTGGGTTACGTGTGACCAATACTCGGTAAGTAGCTGCCGCTGGCTGGTGGTGTTGATCGCGGGCGGCCCCTGCGAGGCATATCGTTATAATTTTGTGTGAATTTTTTATCAGTGTAGTGATTGAAACGTAGGACGTTGACGTTAATCTTAGCGCCGCTTGAATACATTCGAGAAGAGAAGGGTATGTGCCGGCATAGTACACTCCTGGAAATGGAAAAAAGAACACATTGACACCGGTGTGTCAGACCCACCATACTTGCTCCGGACACTGCGAGAGGGCTGTACAAGCAATGATCACACGCACGGCACAGCGGACACACCAGGAACCGCGGTGTTGGCCGTCGAATGGCGCTAGCTGCGCAGCATTTGTGCACCGCCGCCGTCAGTGTCAGCCAGTTTGCCGTGGCATACGGAGCTCCATCGCAGTCTTTAACACTGGTAGCATGCCGCGACAGCGTGGACGTGAACCGTATGTGCAGTTGACGGACTTTGAGCGAGGGCGTATAGTGGGCATGCGGGAGGCCGGGTGGACGTACCGCCGAATTGCTCAACACGTGGGGCGTGAGGTCTCCACAGTACATCGATGTTGTCGCCAGTGGTCGGCGGAAGGTGCACGTGCCCGTCGACCTGGGACCGGACCGCAGCGACGCATGGATGCACGCCAAGACCGTAGGATCCTACGCAGTGCCGTAGGGGACCGCACCGCCACTTCCCAGCAAATTAGGGACACTGTTGCTCCTGGGGTATCGGCGAGGACCATTCGCAACCGTCTCCATGAAGCTGGGCTACGGTCCCGCACACCGTTAGGCCGTCTTCCGCTCACGCCCCAACATCGTGCAGCCCGCCTCCAGTGGTGTCGCGACAGGCGTGAATGGAGGGACGAATGGAGACGTGTCGTCTTCAGCGATGAGAGTCGCATCTGCCTTGGTGCCAATGATGGTCGTATGCATGTTTGGCGCCGTGCAGGTGAGCGCCACAATCAGGACTGCATACGACCGAGGCACACAGGGCCAACACCCGGCATCATGGTGTGGGGAGCGATCTCCTACACTGGCCGTACACCACTGGTGATCGTCGAGGGGACACTGAATAGTGCGCGGTACATCCAAACCGTCATCGAACCCATCGTTCTACCATTCCTAGACCGGCAAGGGAACTTGCTGTTCCAACAGGACAATGCACGTCCGCATGTATCCCGTGCCACCCAACGTGCTCTAGAAGGTGTAAGTCAACTACCCTGGCCAGCAAGATCTCCGGATCTGTCCCCCATTGAGCATGTTTGGGACTGGATGAAGCGTCGTCTCACGCGGTCTGCACGTCCAGCACGAACGCTGGTCCAACTGAGGCGCCAGGTAGAAATGGCATGGCAAGCCGTTCCACAGGACTACATCCAGCATCTCTACGATCGTCTCCATGGGAGAATAGCAGCCTGCATTGCTGCGAAAGGTGGATATACACTGTACTAGTGCCGACATTGTGCATGCTCTGTTGCCTGTGTCTATGTGCCTGTGGTTCTGTCAGTGTGATCATGTGATGTATCTGACCCCAGGAATGTGTCAATAAAGTTTCCCCTTCCTGGGACAATGAATTCACGGTGTTCTTATTTCAATTTCCAGGAGTGTATTTCCCCTTGCGTACTCCTTTCACTTCATTAATCACACCTAAAAGCAAAAACACAGCATTGTTCTGAAAAAAAAAACAATCATCGTAGTTAACCATCTAGAACGATCATTGTATGCGGAGGAAATATTCTACCTCAGTATTTTAGTTTGTCCCACGAACACCCACGAAAAAGAATCAAAGAGTTATGTCAAACTATAACTGGCCACACAATTTAACTGCCCGCTCTGTGCAGCTTAAGGTGCACGCCAAGAATGCTAGCGCAGTATCGGTCACCTGCACTCTTACTGGAAAGATCTCTGAAGCGCTTGGTAAACAGTGCTTGTCGCTGCAGAGGCAAGCTTCTGCTGCTTCACCCCAGGTGCACGTGCGAGACTCTACTGGCCTGGTCTGTTCTTGGGAACTACTGGTAATACCGCACTGTCGCTATCGTGGCTCCGTGTTGCGGTTGTGTATTATTAAGCCGCGAGATTAATGCTACGAAGCTAAAAGCTCTCATAATTAAAACTGCCTCTTTAATCAGTTATTGTCTTAAAAACTTATTTACTGAAGAATCAAAAACAACTGTTGGTCACATTTCATTTTCTAAATTGTCTAAGCGCAAGAAGTTTCGCAGCCTTTGGCTTCATGATTAGGTGTTTATTTCTTCGTGTCAGTAACAAATAATATGCGTAATGTACGCCAGTGATAGTGGTTCAAATAACTTCGAGGGTGTAGTACCAAATATACAAACTCGGGTCTGATTATCGACGTAGACTTGGAACCAAAAGACGAAACCGTTCGTTGAGATACAAAGCACCAAAATATAGACGAAATTAAGAAAATATATGAACTCAGTGATTCAGGAATGTATGAATTAAAATGTAATAGTTGCAACTCTGAATACATTTAGATGACTCCATGAAATTTTAGTATCAGGGACAAAGAACATATTAGGGCACTGAAGAGTGGATGTATCCACCACACACTCTAATAGTAGAAGATAACTTCCATACTGGGATAAAAACAGGCGTGGAAACTTTATGTCAATTAAAAAAATAAAGGACATTCTGATTCTCTAGAGAGATCTTTTTATACAGAGGGCCGCAAGAAAAATGAAAATATCCACAATGATCAAAAAAGCAACAACAGAAGGAGAATATCCAGCCAGTACGCAGCTTACCACAAAAATTAAAAAAGATATATTAAAAATACGAAATGAATTTAGAAAATATAACACAGAAACACACATATATTCACTCAGAGTGCCCGCACTACCACCCCCATCTCGATTCCCCTCCGAGCTGCCCCCCGCCCTCGTACAGGTCAACTAGACCCAGGCCGCCGAGAATTCGTGATGTTGACTGTTGAACCCGTTTCACCGAACTTTATACTAAGTTTCTGGACTGTTGATCCTTTAGGTGCATTATTGCGCCATAGAAGCGCCTGCAGGCGTATCACTGTTGCTGCATAACTTTCTCCGTTTTGATAAAATGCTGTAACTGTTAGCACACGTAGCGCGAATTGTAAACTGCTTCCTGGTTAGACATACATTGAGGAAATGAGAGGAATTCAGATTAAAATGTTGTGAGCCCCACTGAAAGGAGTTCCACAACATTCAGAATAATGTTTGTTACCTAAGGGTGGCATAGCGACAGTCCGCAGCTCGTGGTCGTGCGGTAGCGTTCTTGCATCCCGCGCCCGGGTTCCCGGGTTCGATTCCCGGCGGAGTCAGTGATTTTCTCTGCCTCGTGATGACTGGGTGTTGTGTGATGTCCTTAGGTTTAAGCAGTTCTAAGTTCTAGGGGACTGATGACCATAGCTGTTAAGTCCCATAGTGCTCAGAGCCATTTGAACAATTTTTTTTTTTTTTTTTTTTTTTTTTTTTTTTTTTTTTTGGCATAGCGACAGGTTTCAACTCTGTAAGGACGACGCCCTGTAGCGTTGCTGGATGACATTTCCGGGCATGAGTTGCTTTCCTCATGACAGCCTGTACAAGAAACCTATAGAAAAATTGGTCAGGAGCCTGTAGGACTCGTGCACTGAGGCTGCTGTGCAAATTTGATTATGTATACAGACAGTTCATCGAGCGTGAGGGTCGAGGATCTCGACAATGTTTGCCTGTTGTCGACACTTTGTGAGGGGTCCACTTCCACGTGGAGCCCCATTTTGAAATATATTTCATGAAAAATGACATGCAATGGTTATCACTTGTAGAAGAGATTGTAACTTTGACACCACTCACCCAAAGATGTTGCCTGAGTGGCAGAATCGATTGTAAGTAGGAGCGCGCGGAACGCAGTAGCAGTTGCCGTTGAACTATGTTAAAGGTAGGATGCAAGACTTTAAGCTGTTGGCTGGATGTAAGAATTTAGCTGTTGGCCTATGGACGCAGCATAATACAGTTTTGTAAGGTAATGAAATTTCGTATATTTAGTTTTAAGTACGCAGCAACGCAATGTGGATTTTGCTAATTCAAACAGTACTGTCACGTGAATGTGGGAACCAAGTATCTTCCATCACATTTAATGTATAGGTTGGTTAGGTATACTCGATTTGTAATATTTTCTGTATTTTGTAAACCTGATACAAGGAAGTTAAATTTTGGAATTTATTTTGTCAAATGATGTCAGACCTTCTGTCATGTAACAATCCAAGTATTGTTAACTGCATCAGTAGGTGTGAATTGTAGAACAGTTGAGAATGTCACTGATTTCGAAGTTAACGTAAACTGTTTCATATCAGATTTTGTGCAGGAGATAATTTTGAAAACAAGTTTCTGACTAAACCAGTCTGTATTAGCATATCCTGTTATCAGCACCCCATCCTCTACCATGTCGAGTGACATTATTTGTATGAAGCTATTTTACGGCCGGAATTGCACTTTGTTGAGCCAAGATTGAATATTTTGAATGC
The DNA here is from genome assembly GCF_023864275.1 of Schistocerca cancellata. Lineage (NCBI taxonomy): Eukaryota > Metazoa > Arthropoda > Insecta > Orthoptera > Acrididae > Schistocerca > Schistocerca cancellata. The sequence continues at coordinate 702,819,893 of NC_064626.1, forward strand.
CTAATGTGGAGAGAACAGGATACCAAGATTAGATCCGTTGCGACTCAACAGTTAAGGAAAATGTATTTCATTGTTTATTTGCATACGTAGTTTTATCAGTTTATTGCACAGGGCCATGGAACTCAGTGCTCACGATACTGAGTAAATTTCAGAGGGACTGATTTCGTTATAGGCATTGCATACTCGTTTTACATATTAAGTTTTAATTTTTCTTTGGGTTACAGCAAAACTGATTAAGCACACCATTTGCTCAACAACACATCACACAGTAAATCTGGATAATACAAAGATATTTTTAAAGAACATTACACTTGGCGACAGCTCTGCCAGTCGTTCGCCTTGTGAATTCTCTGCTATTAAACTAATCAGATACCTATGTTCTTAATCTCTCAACCACTCTGTAGCGATGGTAGTACACTCCTGGAAATGGAAAAAAGAACACATTGACACCGGTGTGTCAGACCCACCATACTTGCTCCAGTCACTGCGAGAGGGCTGTACAAGCAATGATCACACGCACGGCACAGCGGACACACCAAGAACCGCGGTGTTGGCCGTCGAATGGCGCTAGCTGCGCAGCATTTGTGCACCGCCGCCGTCAGTGTCAGCCAGTTTGCCGTGGCATACGGAGCTCCATCGCAGTCTTTAACACTAGTAGCATGCCGCGACAGCGTGGACGTGAACCGTATGTGCAGTTGACGGACTTTGAGCGAGGGCGTATAGTGGGCATGCGGGAGGCCGGGTGGACGTACCGCCGAATTGCTCAACACGTGGGGCGTGAGGTCTCCACAGTACATCGATGTTGTCGCCAGTGCTCGGCGGAAGGTGCACGTGCCCGTCGACCTGGGACCGGACCGCAGCGACGCACGGATGCACGCCAAGACCGTAGGATCCTACGCAGTGCCGTAGGGGACCGCACCGCCACTTCCCAGCAAATTAGGGACACTGTTGCTCCTGGGGTATCGGCGAGGACCATTCGAAACCGTCTCCATGAAGCTGGGCTACGGTCCCGCACACCGTTAGGCCGTCTTCCGCTCACGCCCCAACATCGTGCAGCCCGCCTCCAGTGGTGTCGCGACAGGCGTGAATGGAGGGACGAATGGAGACGTGTCGTCTTCAACGATGAGAGTCGCTTCTGCCTTGGTGCCAATGATGGTCGTATGCGTGTTTGGCGCCGTGCAGGTGAGCGCCACAATCAGGACTGCATACGACCGAGGCACACAGGGCCAACACCCGGCATCATGGTGTGGGGAGCGATCTCCTACACTGGCCGTACACCACTGGTGATCGTCGAGGGGACACTGAATAGTGCACGGTACATCCAAACCGTCATCGAACACATCGTTCTACCATTCCTAGATCGGCAAGGGAACTTGCTGTTCCAACAGGACAATGCACGTCCGCATGTATCCCGTGCCACCCAACGTGCTCTAGAAGGTGTAAGTCAACTACCCTGGCCAGCAAGATCTCCGGATCTGTCCCCCATTGAGCATGTTTGGGACTGGATGAAGCGTCGTCTCACGCGGTCTGCACGTCCAGCACGAACGCTGGTCCAACTGAGGCGCCAGGTGGAAATGGCATGGCAAGCCGTTCCACAGGACTACATCCAGCATCTCTACGATCGTCTCCATGGGAGAATAGCAGCCTGCATTGCTGCGAAAGGTGGATATACACTGTACTAGTGCCGACATTGTGCATGCTCTGTTGCCTGTGTCTATGTGCCTGTGGTTCTGTCAGTGTGATCATGTGATGTATCTGACCCCAGGAATGTGTCAATAAAGTTTCCCCTTCCTGGGACAATGAATTCACGGTGTTCTTATTTCAATTTCCAGGAGTGTAGTTAGATTTTTTGGTGCAACACAGTTTACTAACTTGTATAAAATTTTTACACATTTCTTCGGAATTCCTATGCTCCACCTCGTTTTCCATTGATTTCATTGTTCAGTATTTTTTTGTCTTTTATTTTTTACCCTGTATTTCATTTACGATGCCGCCAAAAGTGTTAAGGTTCCGTCACGTAGTCTGACTATTAGAGATACCGAAATAGATGATTTTCCTATTATTGACAACAATGTTGAGAATGATAGTGGCCATTCCGAGGCGCAACAGTTGCAAAGCACCACAGAAAATATGAATTCCGTTTCACCCCAAAAATAACAAACAAATTCCTAATACTACAATTTCACCCACTAGTTTGACCAATAATCAGGTGATAGATTCCGGTATCGAAGACGCCGCTGATCTGCACGTGGCTGATGTGCACAATTCAAAACTTGATTGTTTACCGAGTGAGGTCGGTGGTTTGCCTACTTTTCAACTACTGGTCGGATTGTCGGTAGTATCTCAGAGGAAACAATAGTGCAAAGTACTCAATCTGTTTTTAAAAAGCCGTCAGATTCCGCAAACGGTAGTTATGCAGATAGTGCAACAAACGAAACGTTCATGGTTGTAGACGACGTCTCCACAACACAAAGCACAACACAGGTGACAACCGACACACCAATTCCAAGTAATATGGAAGCGATGTTTCAAAATCTCATCTACATATTCAATGAACGTTTTAATAAGACTGATGAAATGATGGTGAAACAAAATACTCAGTTCAATGAACGGTTTAATGAAAATGATGAACAATTTTCTACCATACGCGACGAGCTTAAATCGTACACAGAAACGACTGATAACCGTTAAGACCAGTGAAAAACGTCTTTCCGAAAAGACTGAAGCCATAGCCAGGGCCGGCCGGAGTGGTCGAGCGGTTCTAGGCGCTACAGTCTGGAACTGCGCGACTGCTACCGTCGCAGGTTCGAATCCTGCCTCGGGCATGGATGTGTGTGATGTCCTTAGGTTAGTTAGGTTTAAGTAGTTCCAAGTTCTAGGGGACTGATGCCCTCAAAATTTAAGTCCCATAGTGCTCAGAGCCATTTGAACCATAGCCAGGCAACATCTTCGGTTCAGTGGTGTCAAAGATACCATCTCTTCTACATGTGATAACCACTTCACGTCATTTTTCTTGAAATATATCACAAAATCGGGCTCCAGGTACAAGTGACCCCTCACAACTTACTGGCAAGATATCGGTCCCTGAAATTCCATGTCTTTTGGGGTCAGTTTTAAATTTGAAGTCGGATAACTACTGTCAAAATGAATACTTTTTTCGTGTGCTGTAACTAAAAATTAACAGTTTTCTGATTTTTTTCCTTTACTTATATTGTGAAATCTTGCATCTTGCCATATTTTATGATTGTAGACCAACAGGAAGAGAATCAACATCGCTATAGCTTGAACTAATGACATTAAAACTTTGAACTGTCGCGTTGGTGCGATTGCTGTTCACGTTGGTTGCTAGAGCGTATTGGTAAGCGAGTGTACAACAGGTTCAGCTATTCGAGTAACGCTGCGATCAACAAAAAATATTAATTTTACTAACTGTTAAGATGGCGGGAAAGACGAAGAAAATTTTAAATAGTCAGAAGCCACTTCTGTAGTCAACACTAGTCTAACAAACAAAAACCTAAGCCAACATTTCCGTATCTAACATTACTTTAAGCGATTTTACGTATATTTTATTCCGATTTTTCGTACTAATGTGCAAAACACTGTCTTGTATTGTAATTCTCAAAGCCACGTGAGTGTAAACAAATTCGAATATATCTTTAATGAGGTGGTATGGCTACAAAATGACAATGAAAAGGCATTCTGTATGAGACGTGAATTGCTGAGAGCTGTGCGGTAATTTATCGTTGACTTGACACAGTGTTAACAGCGGCAAAGGCTATTTATTAACGGCGGAGTGGTCTAACCAGTTTCTGCTGCTAACTCTCTTTTCCGCTCGATGACGTACGCTCGGAATGCAAGTAAGTCGTTACAGCACACGTACTTACGATGAGCAAAGCAGTGTTTAGTGGCAATTTGTGCTGGCAAACTAGTGTTTCTAACTAAAATACAAGCTCTGCGAAACAGTCGTTAATGTTGTCGTAACGCTCGGCTGGTGGAAAGTGAGCAAAACATAACTCACGTCTGTCACAGAGTCATAGAGCGACGCGCTTGTTTGAATTAACGTAACGGTCTGTTATTGTCAATGCGTATACACTGTCTAATCAAAAGAACCCGGACACACATCTGTAATGCGAAATTGATCACCAGATGTCACGGGAGGCGGAAACGACAGTATAGAAGGAGGTGGCGTCTATCGTGTTGTCAGTAGAGAAGCAATAACGGCAGAATTTGAGCGTGGACTAGTCGTTGGACCAACAGGTCCATCAGTGACATTTCAGCCCTTCTAAAGTTGCCCCAGTCGATTGTTAGTGATGTGATCGTGAAGTGGAAACGCCCTTCTAAAGCTGCCCCCGTCGACTGTTAGTGATGTGACTGTGAAGTGGAAACACACTTCTAAAGCTGCCCCAGTCGACTGTTAGTGATGTGACTGTGAAGTGGAAACACCCTTCTAGTGCTGCCCCAGTCGACTGTTAGTGATACGACTGTGAAGTGGAAGCACCCTTCTAAAGCTGCCCCAGTCTTCTGTTAGTGAAGTGGAAACACCCTTCTAAAGCTGCCTCAGTCGACTGTTAGTGATGTGACTGTGAAGTGGAAACACCCTTCTAAAGCTGCCCCAGTCGACTGTTAGTGATGTGACTGTGAAGTGGAAACACCCTTCTAAAGCTGCCCCAGTCGACTGTTAGTGATGTGATCGTGAAGTTGGAAACACCCTTCTAAAGCTGCCCCAGTCGACTGACTGTTAGTGATGTGACTGTGAAGTGGATACACCCTTCTAAAGCTGCCCCAGTCGACTGTTAGTGATGTGAAGTGGAAAAACCGTTCTAAAGCTGCCCCAGTTGACTGTTAGTGGCGTGACTGTGAAGTTGGAAACACCCTTCTAAAGCTGCCCCAGTCAACTGTTAGTGATGTGACTGTGAAGTGGAAACACCCTTCTCTAACTGCCCCAGTCGACTGTTAGTGATGTGATAGTGAAGTGGAAACACCCTTCTAAAGCTGCCCCAGTCGACTGTTGGTGATGTGACTGTGAAGTGGAAACACGAAGGATCGTCAACCACAGCCAAGCGAAAACCAGGCAGACCTCAGGAACAAATGGAAGGAGGCTTCGTGCCTCGCAGAGGGCGGTTGTAAGGAATCACATGAAATTGCCAGAAGGTATCACTTGTGAGTACCAAAGTGCTACCGGCAATCCAGTTAGCCGAATAACTGTACGTAGTGAGTTAAAAAGGATGAGGTACAGTGGTGACGCAGCTCCTCATAACCCACACTTTCAGTGCTAAGTGACGCTTGCGGTGGCGTGGACGGTGGATGAGTGGAAATGAGTGGTTTGGAGTGATGAAACACACTATACTCTGTGGTAATCCGACGGAAGCGTCTAGTTTGGCAAATGCCTGGTGAACGTTATCTGTCATCATGTGTAGTGCCAACATGAAAAAAGGAGATGGTGTTACAGTGATCATCATCATCATCATCATCAGTTATCTGCTATATTAGCAGGTCCTTTGTCTCTCCATTTTCTGCGATTCATTGCATCCTTCTTAAGGCTGCTGTATGTTGTACCGTCCATCACGTCATCCAGTATCTGAAATCTCTTCCTTCCTCGCTTCCTTTTCCCTTCTACATAACCATCTAAAACTGTTTTTATCAGTCCATCATTCTTTCTTAATATATGCCCAATCCAATTTCTTTTTCTTCTCTTTATTACATCTAGTAACTGTCTGAAACTCCCACTCTTCTCAGTACCTCTTCATTTTTTACTCTGTCCATCCAATTTATTCTTTCCACCCTCCGCCATTTCACATCTCGAAAGCCTCTAGCCTTTCTCTGTCCTTCATCCTCAAAGTCCATGTTTTAGCGCCATACAGAAGAACACTCCATACGCAGAAAATTCTCCTTTTCTTATAAAATGAGTCTTTTGCCATTGCTATCCTTGTTTCAATTTCTGTGCTGCACTTCCAGTCGGTGTCTATCCTGCTTCCAAGATACTTAAAATTTTGCACCTGTTATAATATTTCTCCATTCAGCATAATTTTTATTTCTCTATTTCCTCCTAGTGCCAATACTTTTGCTTCCTTTGTGTTAATTTTCATTCCATAATTTTTTACGTTAGCCATTGAAGGTGTCCACTAAATCCTGTAATTCTTTTTCCCCTGTGTCGAGTAGGACCATGTCCTCAGCAAACCTCAAACATCCTACTCTTCTTCCTCCACTTTCTACTCCTTTGGTCAATCATATTTTCCAAGTAGACGTTGAAAAGGGTAGGTGATAGACAGCACCCCTGTTTTAATCCTTTTCCTAGTCCGATTAAGATATTACGGTATGTGGTGTTTGTCGTGGTTACTCCTGCGGTCTCCTTATTGCGCTTAAGAAACCCAGTATACGGAAGGATATGAACACATTTTACAGCAGTGAGTGTTGTGTGGCGTAGAGGAACAGTGGGGAGACGATGACTGTGTCAGTATGACAGTGCATCCTGCCATAAAGCTGCAGTTGTTAGGGAATGCTTTTTGGACGATATGAAAATGGATTGCCTTGCCCAGAGTCCCGACCTGAGCCCAATGGAATGAGTCAGAACGTCGATTTAGCTCCACACCCCAGCGTCCAAGATCACTAACCTTTCTGGTTTCGGCTCTTGAAGAAGAATGTGCTGTCCAGCAGAGTCCAAGTTATCATAAAGACCAAGGGTCGACACACTCCACATTAAGGTCTACTAATAATTAGACGGACTGAGCTGGCGGATATTTTCAAATCAGTGAACCAATCGGTTGACATGCGGAGTCAAGACAGTGCACCCACCAGGGCAGAAGTAGCAGTTAAAAATCTCAAAAACAACAAGGCATCAGGCAATGATGGTATCTGTGCTGAAGAGATAAAGTGGGGTGGGCCTGAAATACACTCCTGGAAATTGAAATAAGAACACCATGAATTCATTGTCCCAGGAAGGGGAAACTTTATTGACACATTCCTGGGGTCAGATACATCACATGATCACACTGACAGAACCACAGGCACATAGACACAGGCAACAGAGCATGCACAATGTCGGCACTAGTACAGTGTATATCCACCTTTCGCAGCAATGCAGGCTGCTATTCTCCCATGGAGACGATCGTAGAGATGCTGGATGTAGTCCTGTGGAACGGCTTGCCATGCCATTTCCACCTGGCGCCTCAGTTGGACCAGCGTTCGTGCTGGACGTGCAGACCGCGTGAGACGACGCTTCATCCAGTCCCAAACATGCTCAATGGGGGACAGATCCGGAGATCTTGCTGGCCAGGGTAGTTGACTTACACCTTCTAGAGCACGTTGGGTGGCACGGGATACATGCGGACGTGCATTGTCCTGTTGGAACAGCAAGTTCCCTTGCCGATCTAGGAATGGTAGAACGATGTGTTCGATGACGGTTTGGATGTACCGTGCACTATTCAGTGTCCCCTCGACGATCACCAGTGGTGTACGGCCAGTGTAGGAGATCGCTCCCCACACCATGATGCCGGGTGTTGGCCCTGTGTGCCTCGGTCGTATGCAGTCCTGATTGTGGCGCTCACCTGCACGGCGCCAAACACGCATACGACCATCATTGGCACCAAGGCAGAAGCGACTCTCATCGCTGAAGACGACACGTCTCCATTCGTCCCTCCATTCACGCCTGTCGCGACACCACTGGAGGCGGGCTGCACGATGTTGGGGCGTGAGCGGAAGACGGCCTAACGGTGTGCGGGACCGTAGCCCAGCTTCATGGAGACGGTTTCGAATGGTCCTCGCCGATACCCCAGGAGCAACAGTGTCCCTAATTTGCTGGGAAGTGGCGGTGCGGTCCCCTACGGCACTGCGTAGGATCCTACGGTCTTGGCGTGCATCCGTGCGTCGCTGCGGTCCGGTCCCAGGTCGACGGGCACGTGCACCTTCCGCCGAGCACTGGCGACAACATCGATGTACTGTGGAGACCTCACGCCCCACGTGTTGAGCAATTCGGCGGTACGTCCACCCGGCCTCCCGCATGCCCACTATATGCCCTCGCTCAAAGTCCGTCAACTGCACATACGGTTCACGTCCACGCTGTCGCGGCATGCTACCAGTGTTAAAGACTGCGATGGAGCTCCGTATGCCACGGCAAACTGGCTGACACTGACGGCGGCGGTGCACAAATGCTGCGCAGCTAGCGCCATTCGACGGCCAACACCGCGGTTCCAGGTGTGTCCGCTGTGCCGTGCGTGTGATCATTGCTTGTACAGCCCTCTCGCAGTGTCCGGAGCAAGTATGGTGGGTCTGACACACCGGTGTCAATGTGTTCTTTTTTCCATTTCCAAATGGATATCTGTAGAAATAAGAAAATACTCATAGACCAGAAAGAAGCTATTATAATACCACTACAATAGAAAGGGGACAAGACAGTACGGGATACCTATAGGGGCATCTCTCTCTTAAACGTAGGGTACAAGGTTTTATCGAGAATCTTGCTGAACTGAGTTGGGGCCGACAATAGGGCAGTACCAGTGTGGCCTTGAAAAAGGGAGGAATTGTACAGAAAAGACATTTGGAATAAAAAGGGTAATGGAACACAAACACAGGAAAGGAAAAAAATAATAGTGACATTTGTGGACTCCCAAAAGGCCTACCACTCAGTCGACAGAAGTACTCTGTTTGATGTGTTAGATGATAGAGGACTGGATACTACAACACATGCAATAATAAAGGAAAAATTAAGCGACACTATTGCCAGGATGAGGCATCGCAGTACGCTGTCAGACAGCTTCGAAATAAAAATAGGAGTCCGGTAAGGGGATGGGCTGTCACCAGTTTTGTTTAACCTGGTTTTGGACGAAGTAGTGAGACAGGAGAGACAATTAAATAGTAACATTAAGATCAAAGATGTGCTAATAGGGTAAAAGGTCAAACATAATGCAACAGTGGACTGCCTGGCGTTCGCAGATAACATGGCACTTGTAACGGAACTGAAATGAGGGTGGGCTGACAGTAATTTGGAGCCCGCGCGTCGGAAACGGGCGCGCTTGTGTGAGACTGCCAGGGAGTGCACCCTGATGCCATCTATTGGCGAAACTGGGAATTAGCGCTGTCAGACAAAGCACTAAGCTCTCAGAGTCAAATGTATTCTTTTTCTTGGTAATTATAAGTTATTACTGTATAATTTAATGTTGTAAAGCGCTAGTAGTAAATCATTATGACTGGTATGAACTCCAGGGTAATAAATATAAATATTCTTAAATACTAAATGATTTCGGTAAAAAGGTGGTAGGGGAACGCCCCCACTCTTGGTGATACGAGCGTAGCTAGGGGTAGCTGGAGACACAGGGACTGAACAATGGATTGGCCTGGGGAGTGTTGACGCGAGCGGACGTGCGTAACTGTGCTCACGCAAAAGTGATTGTGCAACAGCGAAGAGGCGAATATCGTCGCCGTTTGTGGAGTAGAACGCCTCTATGCCACTGGGGCTGATTGTAAGAATTTATGGCGGACGTGCAGTAGCTTATACGAGTGCTACAGCTCGTAGTTCCAGCCGCCATTAAGGGCATGAGGCGTGAAGAGCTGCGTTAGCCACGTGCATCTCACCACCTGCACCGACACGTCTACCCAAGGCAAGACTTCTTGCAATTGTTAAGTCGAACTTTGTATACATGTAAAAGGAGAATACCAGTTTTCTTTTATGCAAGTGCAGAGGACAGAATATAGTAATGAGTAAAATTACGACGCATGTTGTTCATTGTAAAGTGTAGTAACCTCAAACATAGTATAGTGAAATCAGACTGAGGCCACCATCGCCTCTTTCATTTACAATTCTTTTGGTTGTAGAATACTTTAGCGTATAAGAATGTTGAAAAGAGCAATGGTCACACCAGAATGAGTCGCCTATTTATAGTTACTTAAATTTTTCTGTGCAACCTTTCAAGTAAAGTCACTTAACTAATTCTGTATCAATGGTCCAAAGAGTAATATCCAAAATCATTAAATAAGTTGAAGGATAGAATTTTGTTAACCGAAGTTGCATAAACTGTCTTGGTAGTAATTACCAAGCCAACTCACAGAAATTGAGAGAGTATTTGCTTTGTAGAATCATCTAGAATGATCAGAAATAGTAATATTCAGAATTAAGTTTAAATTCAACTCAAGCCATTTCACTTTGAAACGAGCCCAAAAATTGATTTATTCTTTTGCTCCTTCAGAGCTGGCGACCGTAGTTATAAGTATTTTCAGGAGGATTCGACGGTAAGTCTGCTGCTCTCGTCGTGCTGATAGGATTATCCACTGCTGCTAGCAGTGGTGATTGGATACATAAGCTCACTACCAAGTTAAGTGGGTCAGGTAGGCAGTGTTACCGTGTGAACTGTAGGGCACTGTAGGCCGTGGATCGAACCCATTCAATCATCACAGCTCTTAGGGAAATAGTCCGGTTAGGAGTGTACTATTCATTAGGTATATACTGGCGAGTAACCGTCAAAATGTATACGCAAGTGAATTTAGCAAGGTCCACGTAGCACCTAGTTAATGTGGTGCAATGGCGAGGGTAGGAGTGGAGTAAAAGTGAGCTGAGCTTGTGGCAGCTGTGCTGGATTCAAATATTAACTACGTGAATTCACTACTGCCTCTTACCATTGGGACTGAGCTATTTACAGTCAAAATACGTAGCAGTAAGCGCAAAGGCGTGACAGCTACAAGTCCGTATTGGTTTTATACATACGGAATTGGGAAGTGGGTCATTCCGTCAGTGGAGGGGGTTAAAACAACCGAGTCAGTGGAGAACATACCCCATTTACTGATGGAAAGATTCAGCGGTTCGGTCGCACACTCTTAAATGAGACAGAAGAAGAGGCAAAGGCAGCACTAAAAGATCTATCCGAAACTTTAGAAAGGTCGGACTGAAGATTGCATATGAGAAGACCAAGACAGCGAACACTGAATCTGACTGGAAGCTAGATGGCCAAGTGGTCGAGAAAGTCAACAATTTTCGTTATTTGGGGCATAAGATTACTTGTAGTATACAGAGCAACAGTAGCGCAGTAGACAGGGTACAGCTTTTGCTGAGGCTTCGTTATGGGGTGTAAACAACATATGGCTAGAAAAATCTGTCACGAATGCCAAATTGCGACATTACACACCAACTGTAACAAACGCTGCTCTGTACGCATCAGAAACGATCACACTCGGCAAGAGAGCTTGTACACATGTGGAGAAGGAGGAGCGGAAAATTTTCAGACACATATGTGCACTAAAAAACATGGAGATATCTGGATACACAGAACACGACAGGAACTGTATGAAAATATTGAATCCATATCAAGATACGGAAGAGTAGGTTACATATGTTGAGCACGTCATGGCAACGGACGAGGAGAGGTTGACTAAGAAGATATGGAATGCCACACTTCATACGAGAAACAACTGGATGAAGGAAGTCAGAGATGACTGGAAGGCTGTATGAATAAAAGAAAGGAATCTGCAGGCAGTAGTACAGGACAGGGAGAAGTATAAAGGGTTGATGGATGGTCACAGGTGCCGGACACCAAAATCAAAGTTGTCTTAGCAGAAGAAGAAAGAATCAGAAGAAGCGAGAGAATAAAGAGATATTGGGAAGCAAGAAGACTTGCAAAACAAACCACACGTGATCCTGAAGGGTCCTAACGAGGCAGAAGAAGAAGAAGAAGAAGAAGAAGAAGAAGAAGAAAATGACACGCGGAAGATCAGAAGCCCTGATGAATATGGTGATACTCATTCTCGAAAAATTACTCCACCCCCATATTTGAATCTGCCAAGAGGAACTGCTTCCTTTGCAAAGCTACCAAATAAAAGTGACCTGCAAAAGAAGAATGAGGCATTTTTATCAACATTGATGAGGAAGACTATGAAGTTGAACTGACCATCTGTGCGAACAGCCACGCAGCATGGTAGCGCTAACTGTTCATTTATCTGCACAAGATCAAATCTCGGCGATTTTTTACTCTCGATTAATAAGTTTTGCTGAAGGTAGAGTGAAGGATATATCTTTCCAAAACAGAAAAACTGAAATCAATCATTTTGGACAAGTATATTGGCCTAAACCGCCAATTATGTCAACAGCAAGTCGTTGGAAACATTTGTTCTTTGTTTCGTCGTCGATGAGGGAGCCGCCTCTATATGCTGCAAGTCTGCAACGAAATTAGGCGGAATGCAAATTCAATACGAAAAGTTCTTTTCCCTGTGGAATAAATGAACACAGAAATAAGGGCAAATAATATATTTCATACGCCAACGACAAAAGATTTACAATGGTAGGGTACTCATGTTTGGCGCCCATACCTGCCTGTATACTGCACGAGAGACTTTTTGTGTTCTCCAACGAAGGCTCTGCGCTAAAAACGGGCAGTCCCACAATTTAACTCATCTGTATTTTTACGCTTCTGGACTTAGAACACTGTGAAACAAACTAAGCTTCTCGAAACTATATAACAATTATCCCGTTGACATAGAAATTAAATTTTTGTAAATAATCAGTTAAACGTCATGAAAGTGAAACTATGTCTTGAAATCTTCACTGCAAGGTGATTCTGAAATCCACCGAAAAAATTCTGAAGTTTTTAGGGTTTTTCTAAGTATTTTGGTACAAGTAAGTCATCTACTGTGACTCTTACAGAGTAATAAGGTAATTAGAAATTATGCGGTTCATTACACGAATTATCTTTGCTTCTATGTACTGCAACAACCCTTCGACGGGACACGTACACTTTAATCACAGTGTCGTTGTGCTGCTCTCCAATTGTTTTCAATGAACGCACACACGAGGTGCATATTGGCCAACTTTTCTTTTGCAAATCTATCCTTACTGTTGCTTGTCACTGTTACCGTACAGCTAACACTGCCAGAAAAACAAACCCGAAACGGAAGCGAACAGTACGGATGCAGGTCTGAGGGCGAAGAGTTAAGTGGACACTGCTGTTGTCAATATCAACTACCCTGAGTGATTCAAACAAGATGGCTTCAAGCAAGACACACAATGCATACTTGTCAACATTTGCACAGTTGTGCAGATATTTAACTACGTAACGAGCTATCGATACCACTGGGCCTTTACACCAAAATATCTAGATAATATCCCTTAAAAGATTCCGAAATTTTGTCAGTGGAGTTCGCTTTCACCCCATATATGACGGTAGACGAAATTTGTTATTTAACCATCCATTACGTAGTAACACCACCAAGTCAGAAACACACGTTCTGAAGACTTTGTTGACGTATTTTAACCCTGAGTAGTTTGAAAACATGATTAGCTTACAAAAAACTAAAAGCACATACCAGAAGAGTCAGAAATAAGAAATATGAGGAAAAGCGGAAACGGCAGTATTTTTTTTCTTGCTCTGGTATTTTGAAAAAATCAGTATTCCACGGTAATTTGAAAGAAGCAAATACACAGTACATGGAAACTCATGTAACAGATATCGACGTGGCAGGTGTGAACAACCAGGGGAAGTACAAACTACTGGATGAGTATGGTTCAACTAAGTGAGGGATGCCTCATTAGACCTCTGACATCAGTCCTTCTGATAGTATCCAGGGAGATTCTGCCGTAATTGAGGCAATAGATTCGGACCTCGAAGGGTGACGGCTTAAAGACGAAGCGAGCGCTTCGTAAATTAGTTATTCGGTAGTTTCACTATACTTTCGTCGAATACAGAATACTTTTGTTTTTAATTACTTCAGTGTCGATGAGACGTGCAGATCATTACATAAAACTCCGTCCTTTTTTAAAATACGCTTCAGTGTTTATCGCTGCAACTCAACGTTTGCAGGCGTTTGCTTATGTCACGAACGTGAGGTATTAGATGTTAGTTGTGCCATCATTGGACATGTAAAATAAGAGTTAAATTTGAAATTAGGCTACCCGTGTTCATGGGTATGACATAAAGTAAACAAATCTTTCGCTGTACAAGACATATAACGTACGAAGCCACAATTCCGCAAATTATCGTATCGGTAATATAACTCACGACTGTACGGTTGCATCTGAGGATGTCTCCCGCAGTAAGAGGCGAATCTTCGGACAGAAAAGTAGCTCATAGACAACGTTCTTGACAATTTAGAACAAAAGATGTAATTTTTTCTCCTGTGGAAGTGGTGTAAATTGGACAGAAGTGCAGTAAGAACCGACTTATTCCGGAAGAAGCAGTACGGCCTGGCCCGCACCTGTTGCTGGTCCGTGTCCCGCGAGTATTCATTACCGGCGGCCGCCTGCCCCTAGCTACGCCTTGCCGCCGTTACAGCCGCTACCCTCGCGTGTTGCCCTCTGTTCCAAAATGTGCTGACACGAGTATATTTCTTGAACGGCATTGTTTCATCGCTGGTTGGCTTTCGCACAATACATAGATCGCACCTGTCTTTCCTCGCCTTCTCCTTGCCTTGGATATAGTGTCTTGTGCGGAAAATGTAGTAGCAATTTGCATGGCCGTGCTTTCGTGTCATTTCTTTAATTGTAGCTTTTTACACTATCTAGCTTACTTTTTACACTATCTAGCTTAAAGCTGTTGGTGTTTCCGTTCCACGACAGATCAGATGTGCAGTCACTTGCACTGTGCACTGGGAAGTTTCACAAACTTCGATATGGTCGCGAATTGAACAGTGACACGAAAATAGAATAAATTTCCTTTACTTTACGTCTATAGTCACAAATTTTTAGGTCATCAGACTACCTAACAATCATTGTCATATTTGAAAAAAGGGAAAAAACTCTAATATAACTAGCAGATTGTCTATAGCTTAAAACAATAAAATATACCATGATGAAAAGTATTACTGACATACAGGTTAACAACACCCTAAAACTGCGAGTGAAACATAAACGAAAAATGACGTATGACAAATGTGATGGCTCCGGAGTATACAGCTTTGATTGTAGTATTATATCGGTCAAACGGGCCGCTATCTTAACGTAAGGTTTAAAGAACATTCACAGCCACTGAAAAAAACTGCTTTGTAACAGTATTTATCTAAAACTGGTCATTCTATGGGGAACATTGAGAATACTGTGCATTTTCTCCACCAAGTGGAAAGAGGCTGTGATCTTAATTTATTAGAACAGCTTGACGCTTAAGATAACAGTGTTAGTATGACACTTCAGGAATCCTCTCTCTCTCTCTCTCTCTCTCTCTCTCTCTCTCTCTCTCTCTATCTCTCTTCCTGTCTCCGTCGTCAATGTAGGTTCTACAGCATTCACATGCCTCGAAAACCTTCATAAACACTTGAACCAGGATGTTTTTTTCGACACTGTCTTTCATGATGGCAGTGACGGAGTTCACAGCGCTGCACACGTAAGTTTCGGTTTGACGAATACTGAGGCACAGAGTCGCATCTCGACCCTCGTGCTAAACTATCTGATGTAAATGCCACAGTAAATGTCTGGGATTATTTGGAACACTCAGTGAAATGACGTAGTCAAAAAACCCGAAATTTTAAAGCTCTATGGGAACTAATCATCAGGTACTGTCTTCATATCAACACGACATACACTTCCGGGAAAAAAATGCAACCCCGTCAAGAATATGGTCATTTTATTGATAAGAGAGGCTACAGGTAATTGATCATTGTGAGAATATGTCATAACAAGTTCAGACGAAGCTGAAACACACATGTCGCAGTAAAGGATGCCCAAACAGTCAGACCAATACACTGTGTACCCAATATGGCGGCAATGAAGACGTTTATTCTTACATGCAAACTATCGTAAAGGTGCCGAATGGGATCTTGCGACAGATTGTCCCAAGCATCTTGCTCCCTTTGTTGCAATTTTCCAATGGTTCTTGCTGGCCCTGGAAAACGAGTAAGTTCCCAATTCTTGATATTGCTGGCCAGGGCCATTGCTGCACTACACGAAGAGCACGTTGTGTCGCAGCAGGGGATACGTGAACCTGCATTGTCCTCCTGAAAAGGCACATCACCTTCCTGTCGAAGTAATGGCAGTAGCACGGGTATAACAGCCTGTGCAGCGTAGCGTGCACCGGTCACTTTACCCCACAGAAATACCAAATGTGCCCGCATTGCGATGGGCCCCCACAAGATGGAGACTGGGGTGGTACCATTGTGCCGTGGATGAATGAACTCTAGAATAGGTAATTCAACAAGTAAATGGCCATACACGGTTGTTACATTCATCATTCACATGCAGACAGTACCTAGTCTCAGCACTGAAGACAACGTAGCGCCATTACACTCTCCAGTCAACTCTTCCATGACTCCCGAATAGCCATGCTTGGTGAATCGTGTTGCCAGTGGTAGCTTGGCCTGAGCCACACGTAAATTAAATCCTGAAGCAATGGTCCCTGATGACACAGCCGGGTTTGATCCTGGGTGACGTATGGTCGGCCACCGCTGCTCGCAAATTCCTTCGATCTTGACGTATGTCTGTACTATGCAGACGTCCAGAAGATGGTCTACAGGTGTGGTACTGTTGCACAGACCACTGTTGAAAGCAGCGACATCTTACAGATACACTGTGCCCAATATGTGCTGCAATCTGTCTATGCGTCCATCCAGCGTACCGCAGCCCACAACGCAACCGCGTTCAAATGACTGAAACTGTCCAACAGGGGTGCGAACTCGTCAGCAGGGCATGATTGCACGCTAGAATACTGCAGGCACTTTTCACCACTAAACCCAGCAAAGTTACTGCCTACAGAGACAGAACAGAGGGTGCACAAATAGGTCTCCTGGGGGCCATGTAATTGCTGGCCGAATTGGAGTCTTTGTTAAGGTTAAAGGCGGCGCTACACGGTATTATCGTGATATCTGCTGACAGTGACTCATTTATTGGTCGGTGTGCTCATGGCTCTCTCGCGTTGACGGACATGTAGTTAGCGGTAGAGGGTTGAGAAGGAGAGAGGTCTAGTCACGACATGGCAGGATGGTAGAATAAAAGAAAGGGTGTGTTCTCCAATTTGGGTGCTGCATGTTTCTCCCTCTGTTTTTGACGAGAAACACTGATTATCTGTCCTGTACGTAGGCGATTTAGTGACGTCATATTGACAAGAGATCACTGCAATTTGTTGGGAAGTGTCGCAAGTGGCTGGCAGGGAACCGAGACAGGAAATTAAAGGCGCTGCCGCCCGCTTCCGGTGTCCGCTGCTAATTGCGCCCTCCATCAGGGCCAACAACGAATGCACTGCGGCCGCAGCCGAGAAGCGTTTCCGGCCGCCGTGGCGGTGGACGCGGACTGCCATCCTCACTGTGCACCCCACTCAGGTACAGGGCGTGGACATTCACGGAGGGAGCGCGAACACAACGTTTGATTAATGACAACGCGTGTAGAGGCTTTTAGGCAGTTATTTTTCTCGCGCCCCATGTTTAGACGGAGCAGGAAGAAACCCTAGTACTTGATACAATGGGGATTGTCCTCAGTCATCCACGTCACAATACTTTCCAGAGTACGGATGTAAATGTAGATGTTATGCAGATCGTCAGCGTAGAAGAGCTTAACGAAGAAACACATTTACCACTGCGGACCATTACGAAGATGTGAGTTTAGCCTACTCGTCTACTAGACTAAATGTTTTAAGAACTCTACACGAAAATACGTCTTTTTGAGTATAAAGATCAACGTGAGACAGACTGTCACATCAAACAAAGGTTGTAGGCAAAACGGATATTACACTCCACAGTGGAGTATTAGCTGTAACAAAACATCCTGATATATTAAGCACTGTGCATTGGACCGGGACTCGCCCATGGAGCTTGCTTTGCGAAGTCCACATTATTACATCTGCATCTCCATCTACATTTATACTCCGCAAGCCACCCAACGGTGTGTGGCGGAGGGCACTTTATGTGCCAATGTCATTACCTCCCTTTCCTGTTCCACTCGCGTATGGTTCGCGGGAAGAACGACTGCCGGAAAATCTCCGTGCGCGCTCGAATCTCTCTGATTTTACATTAGTGATCTCATCGGGAGGTATAAGTAGGGGGAAGCAATATAGTCGATACCTCATCCAGAAACGCACCCTCTCGAAACATGGACAGCAAGCTACACCGCGATGCACAGCGCCTCTCTTGCAGAGTCTGCCACATTAGTTTGCTAAACATCTCCGTAACGCTATCACGTTTACCAAATAACCCTGTTACGAAACGCGCCGCTCTTCTTTGGCTCTTTTCTATCTCTTCTGTCAACCCGACCTGGTACGGATCCCACACTGATGAGCAATACCCAAGTATAGGTCGAACGAGTGTTTTGTAAGCCACCTCCTTTGTTGATGGGCTACATTTTCTAAGGACTCTCCCAATGAATCTCAACCTGGCACCCGCCTTACCAACAATCAATTTTATATGATAATTCCACTTCAAATCGTTCCGCACGCATACTCCCAGATATTTTACAGAAGTAACTGCTACCAGTGTTTGTTCGGCTATCATATAATCATACAATAAAGGATCTTTCTTTCTATGTATTCGCAATACATTACATTTGTCTATGTTGAGGGTCAGTTGCTAGTCCCTGCACCAAGTGCCTATCCGCTGCAGATCTTCCTGCATTTCACTGCACTTTTCTAATGCTGCAACGTCTCTGTATACTACAGCATCATCCGCGAAAAGCCGCATGGAACTTCCGACATTATCTACTAGTCATCCGAACTCGCCCCACAATCGAAAATTAGAATCTTCCAGTACCTCTGTCTGTCTTCCCCTAGCTGCCTGACGGACCTTGGTGACAGCTTTTCCCAGAAACGTCTAGCATCCATCACGTCTTCCTTTCTGTGTGATCGGTTCTGTTGGCGTCACGCTCTGGCTACTTCCAACAGGGAATGGTCGTCATAAGCTTGGACACCCACCTCGGTCTTCAAGAAAAACTCGCCTTCAGTCCACGTTCTTACGGCGCCGGTTCTGCGGTGCGCTTCATTGAGTGGCGGCAGCAATAGAGCGGAACATAGCGACGAATTGCTGGCCGATGGAAGAAGCTGTGGATGAGGCGATCTGGGGTGTCACAAATTCGCACTTCTTGCACGGAACACCACCCGAGCGCTAAACCACACTTCCTGGTGCACGTGACTGACAACTGGAAGGCTCTCTACTCCTCTTACTCTCCATTTCTCACTGAAGATGCAACAAGGCTGCAGATTTTCATATCATTTTTAATTTTGTTGCGCCCCCTCCATTTGGGATGTGACCAGCGTTTTGCGTACCTCAACGTGTACATTATACAGAGTGTAACACAGTTAACATCGAAAACTGGCGTGGGTGAAAGATGTATTAATAGAAACAAAAACATGCAAAAGACACGGGTCCACAAATGAACTGTTTGCGAGATAACTGCGAATGTGTGGTTAGGATACACCACTGAATTCTGTTGCAAATGTTTTCCCAGTTAGTACTAATATGTTTGGAACACAAACTTGTCCTTACGGACTGAAGGGAGTGCAAGGATCACAGCACCATGTTCGTGACACTGTAAGATGACCTCTGGATGAAAAAATATATGATATGAAATGAAACCATTACGTCCGTGCCTAACTGAGCTCAATTTCGCCTATAGCCCACATTAAAAGGCACTACAATACTACTTCTGCACGTTATATGTATACTCGTGCCTGTTAACATGTTTCACGTGGCATCCTTATGTTTGTATGCAATACCGTAATTGAGTCGTGTGTGAACTGAGATAAGAATTTTTAAAACACCTTCAGATCATTTCGTAAATCCTTACAACACTGAACGATTCGCTGTTTCAGTCCTGCAACTGTATTAGTGCTAGTACTGTACTCTTGACTTCGGAGGTAGCCTCAGACAGAAAATTCCATTGCATTGAGGTCAGGTTATCTTTGAGGCTGAGGTGCAGACAGTGATCGTTCTTGGACCACATTGGCGCGTTAGATGTCGTCTTAAATCTACAGCTAGATGTGCCGATTCCCCCTCATGCATGTGTCACATTGGATAGCCATAGACCACGGGTAAAATTCGAGTCCAGTCACACAGTGACTTGATGTACAATTTACATTTCCAATAGCTTTGTACTAGCTAAGTTACCTTGCAAAAAGCTCGTTTAGGCGTCCGGGTTTATAGAACGTTTTGTTATTACTTATTATTTTTTCTATTATTATACACTTTGCCCATGTCAGTTTCTCTATTAATTGTTATACACACTATATAACTTAAAGATCGGAAACCACTTGGAATTTGTTAATCCTGAGTTGTTACATGTCCAGGATGTTGAAGGAACCTCTGCTGAAGGGGTCTGTATGCAACTAGAAAATACTGCTTCATTTTCCATTAGGTGTATAGTACACCAGTATTTCTACTGATAGCTCCGTAACATTTTAGGTGCTATATTCTGTTTACATATCGGCACTGTTATTAGTCTCACAGATGCTTATTTGGGTTGGGATGTGTGCTGTGGAACGGTCAGTTTATTTTATTCATCGCGCTTGACTACTCAAAGATTCGTAGGTTCGATAACACATCACGAAATATCAGACGTGCGCTAAGCAACTATCATCAAATGAAAGCTCAAGAAACATTCAGTTATGAGAGAATGCTCTGCAGATCGCGTTTAAATATAACTAATATTTTAATCGACCGTGGAAAAAGATTTCCGAGAAATTTAACCGTCTGGCCAGCGTTAGTACGTGGGTATCCCACGATAAGTTATAACAGAACCAGAGCGAATTTGCTGCATAGTATTGTCATGTGACAGTGTCCCACAGGTAAAGGAAAGACTGCTTATGGTTTCAAAAAATTCTTATAATGACAGACTGTACCTGCAGGTGGTTTTATCGCTAACCCTCTGCTCCATACTGTTGCATAGAATTAGTTAACGCCTGCAGATCGGCAACCCACTGAACAGATTTGCAAAGCGGTCTGCTGTCGCGGAGTCTCAGGGACAATTCGTACCAATGAACTGCACTCACGTAGTGACGTTTGCTGCGCCACATTGAGCATCCGTAATGTGAGTTAAAAACTTGGAAAGATGCTCCAACCACTGACGTGTGTCTATTTCTGTATGTTTAGTAGTCTTTGTGCAGTCATCTTCTTAAACTCCAGAGGTACTTATTCGTAGCTCTGTCTCCTTTCCCACCTTATGTTGTAAAACGAAACGGTGGGAAGCACTTTTTTAATATTGCTACTTCCGACTACGACATTAGCTGAAATAAATGTAGATTAATGTTTTTCACTCAGAAAAAAAGGGTAGTCGAAGGGTTAATTTCGAGAACAACACAATGAGCTGCAGAGCACATGCAGAGAAGTAATTTCAGGGCGAGTTACTGAATAAAAACTAGTCCCACATAGAAATCTCTTTTAATAATTTACTGATTAACAAAAATTAGGAATTCATAAATGTTTAAAATGGATGCTGTATTGCTATCAGATCACCTCAATTCTTACGGAATTATAAGCAAACTTCGAATGATATAGAAACATACTGTGAATTCCTCTGAACACCAGTTTGTATCACAAAAGCAGAGCAACAGACTTCTGTCATAATATACGAAAATGACTCATTACACATGAGACAATTATTGCTACCACGGCCAGCGTGAAACTCAGTTAGGAGAGAAAAAGATATAAAGTGACGCTGGATAAGGTGGGCGGCACTCGTTATTACATGGAGCATTCATCAGACTGTTTTTTTTTTTTTTCTTGTCTAATGTACTGAATGTGGATTGGGGCCTGGGGGAGGATGAACTTCCGTTTAGTACAAAAAAAGAAACACCCAAGGCAACATTCAGGCCACGACTTCTCTTAGGAGACAGATTCAATAAAGACAGCTGCACATTCATAGTATTTCTAGATTTAGGAAGAGCCTCTAACACTGGCCACTGTAACACGCTATTTTAGGATTCTTAAACTGTCAGCAATACAATACAGGAACTGATAGGTAATCTGTAATTTCTGGTGGGGAATAGCCTCCCATTCTTGCACAAGTGCCTGTCGGAGCTTCTGAAGTGTCCTAGGCGTTTGAAGACGTGCAGCGATACGTCGACCGAGAGCATTCCAGATTTGCTCGATGCTGTTTAGGTCTGGAGAACAGGCAGGCCACTCCATTCGCCTGATATTTTCTGTTTCAAGATACTCCTCCACGATGGCAGCTCGATGGGGCAATGCGTTATCATCCATCCGGAGGAAGGTGGGACACACTGCACCCCTGAAAAGGCCGACATACTGGTGCAAAATGACGTCCCAATACTACTGACCTGTTACAGTTTCTCTGTCAAAGACATGCAGGGGTGTACGTGCACCAATAACAATCCCACCCCACACCATCAAACCACGACCTCCATACAAGTCCCTTTCAAGGTCATTAAGGGGTTGTTATCTGGTTCCTGGTTCACTTCAGATGAAAACCCGGCGAGAATCACTGTTCAGACTATACCTGGACTCGTCCGTGGTCATAAACTGGGACCACTGTTCCAATGACCATGTACTGTGTTCTTGACACCAGACTTTACAGGCTCTCCTGTGACCAGGGGTCAGTGGAATGCACCTTGCAGGTCTCCGGGCGAATATACGATGTCTGTTCAGTCGTCTATAGACTATGTGTCTGGAGACAACTGTTCCAGCTGCTGCGGTAAGGTCCCGAGCAACGCTACCTGCAGTACGCCGTGGCCGTCTGCGGGCACTGATAGTGATATATCGGTCTTCTTGTGGTGGTGTATACTGTGGACGTGCCGTACTGTAGCGCCTGGACACGTTTCCTGTCTGCTGGAATAGTTGCTTTGTGGCACACGGAGAGCCCGTGCTACGACCTGCTGTGTTTGACCAGCGTCCAGCCGCCCTAGTATTCTACCCCTCATAACGTCATCAATACGTGTTCTTTCAGCCATTTTCAACAGACAGACACCATTAGCACGTCTGAAAACGTCTGCACACTTACTCGCTGCACTGTACTCTGACATGCACCAACACACCTCTGCGTATGTGGACTGCTGCCAAATCCACCGTGGGACGACCGCAGGTCAAATGCACCGCATGGTCATACCCCGAGGTGATTTAAACCCGCAAACAGCCTAACAGAGCGTTGTTTCACCATGTGTCAACATTGTCCTTAATTTATGAGCATGAGTGTAGATACAGAAATTCGTTCTCGTTGAAGCAAGGTTCGAGGTGATTCATTGCGTCACTTTCCACGTGATGTCATGTAAGGGCATTGTAGCTTACGGCACATTTGAGAAGTCTGCCAAAAGGCGCCCTGCTGCCATAGGACGTTTGTCCGCAGTAGGAGACGCAGCACCTGGCACGGAGTGTGACGTCGGGTGCCAAGCACCCACCCTGGGCCGGCTGCTAGTGTTTGGCGAGGGGCTGCGGCGATGCAGCGCGCTGCAGCGCAGTGCAGACCATCGATACGCGTGAGAGGACGGTGGATGGGGGGGGGGGGGGGGGGGGCGGCCTCTCCAGCGGCTTCCGCGATTCCTATCTCCAGCTGCGGGGCCCTCCAGCGGGCAGCACAGGCTCCGTTCCTCGTCAGTGCCGCATAGCAGGCGCGCCTTCACCGGTGCCATGCAGCCGTCACGTGTGTTTACGTTGCAACATACGCATTGCCCGCCAAAACTAGTGACGCTCCCGGTGAAGAGGGAAGGAAACGAAATGAAACCTCACGGGTTGAGCGGGCATGTGACGTTGTTTCAGTGATTACAAATTCGAATAAAATTTACAATTAACTTGGCAGTATGAGCCCACTTATTTGCGTGATGCAGAACCCTCTCTGGCCTGAAAGCATGCACTGATTCGATTGGAAATGGTCTGGTAAATGCGTCTTATCCTCTCCTGAGGCAAGCTGGTCCACAGCTGCTGTAGCTGGTCTTTCGTATCCTGGATACTGGTACGCTGATGGACCTGTTTCCACACGTGTTCTGTCGGGGACGGATTTGGTGATTTTGCTGGGCAAGGGAGTACCTCAACATCGGATGAACAGTTCATAAAAACACGTGAACTGTGAACAGGCCTTCATGTGAAGAGGCATTGTCCAGCTGGAAAATGGCATAACGAAAATGTCACACGAAAGGTGATACATGAGGACAATCTGGAACAGATCTGGGGATCTTGTTGGATAAGGGAGTACTTCAACATCGCACATACGGTTCATAGAAACTCGTGAGGTGTGAACAGGCATTCATGTGAAGAGGCATTGTCCAGCTGGAAAGTGACATAACGATAATGTAATAGGAAAGGTAACATATGAGGACGCGGGATGTCTCTGACAAACTGTTGTACCATCGGAGTTCGTTCAGTCACTGTCAACCGTGATCTGAGGTCATATCCGACGACTCACCACACTTTGACGCCGAGAGCAACACTGCCTTGCCTCTCCAACGCACTGGAAGAATGGCACCTCTTCCCAGATCGCCGGCATACTCGCCGACCATAGTCAAGCGTGGTAGTGCAAAGCTGCGATTCACCGCTGAATATATAGTGTGATTGTTTAACGTTCAAAAGCCTCCGAGGAGACGTAGATGACCCTGAGACAAGTAATTTAAGGCACATGGCGTCGCAAGTGTTCGAAAATATCTGAAAAGCGGATGACAAAGGTTAAACATGTGACATCACCAGATGAAGTACCTCGCCGACGGACAGGATGTTGAGCCTACCGGTCTGTTACACCTGATCATCCCAACTCAAGTCAGGCATCCACGTCGGTGTGGCTCCAGGTCTATGTGCGCAACTTAAGCTCGTGGGGCTCATGGTTCGAGTCTTGGGTCTGGCAGTCAGTAGCTTATTCACTGCGATAGACAATCGTTTACATTGAGATAAGATTTATTATTTTTTTTACCTGTCTTGGTCTTCGCTGGTGTACTGCAAAGTACAATACAACGAAGACCTAGAGTATTACATCATAAGTAAATGAATATAATATTCCGAACTGCTTCGTTACCAGTAAATGACCTGCCGTCTCTTTACTGAATAATGTCTGAAAAAAAGAAAAGAAGGGACAAAAGGAAAGAAACACCAAATAAGAACAGATTTTACTTTGTTACAGCGAGGACAATAATTTTGTAGCTTCTTCAGTTACAACAGATCACATAGACACAAGATTTGCACTGTTTGCTCGAATACACGTATTGCATCGCGCAGTCATCCCTTCCCGCCCAAGCCCAACATGCAGCGACGTACGTCACCTCGTGTTTCCCATTTTCAGCATTTCTCATCCATTTTTGGGGTATTTCCCGATATTCGCAACCCCATGTGTCTTATATTAAATAACTTGTCTCAGCGTCACCTACGTCGCTTCGGAGGTTTTTAAAAGTTAAGAATCACCCTTTTTAGCGACGTGACGCTTCTCGGTCACATCGCCACAGCAAACGAAGCCGTTCGTGTTAACGGCAGACATCGAATGGGACGGTAATTCCCTAGTGGGTTTTCTGGTAGCCTCTGACGAATGGTGTGCGATGACACAGAATACTGCAGGGAGTCTGTTACATAACGATAATGTCGTAGGACAGGTAACAACATGAGGACGCGGGATGTCCCTGACAAACTGTTGTACCATCGGAGTTCGCTCAGTCACTGCCAACCGTGACCTGTCATATCCGACGACTCCCCATACTTTGACGGCGAGAGCAACACATGTGAAAGGGCTACGATGTGCTTGGTGTACGATACAGCAACCTCTCTTGCTGTCAGATGGGGTCGATCGGAAACTAGGCGACCAGTATGCCTGCCCCCATCTTTCCATGGCGTCTATTACAGGGCCACAGTCACATCCGAATGCTAAACAACTCTGAATTTTGAGCGATCCGACCAGCCGTCCAAATGGCGAGACACTACGAGTCACCTGTCAGGTGTTGATAACGCTGTCTCACACAAATGCACGGCACCTCCGTGTCCCTCACGATGATTAATCGTCACCTGACGCTGTTTACGCTCCTTATATACCTTACCAGAGTCGGTAACATTGTTAAACAAGAACATCACAAAATGCACTCTTGTGGCCGTTCTATCTGTCAAACAATATTGCAACTCATCATCATTCACCTACTCGACGATGAGGTGTGCGTGTACGAAGTAACACTGACATTCGACCGTGTCTTCTGCTGCTTCACACCCTGTTGTCAGCAGTGTACATAGTATTCGATACGACCAAACAATCAGTTCAGTATAACAAAGTTTCATTACGTAATGGTTCAATAAAATGATGGTGTGAAGAGTTTTCCGATCAAAGTTTCTGAACACACACGGAAGAAACACTGGGTGTGCTCGCCCATTCACTTACATAATCTATGTAAATAGTTCTCATCCAGTTTGTCAAAGACCTTATTTTCTGTGCAAATTGCACTTCTTTTTCGGCATATTGCCTTTTAAGGCAATGAATTTTTTCCAAGGATTTGTAGTGAATACGTTCCACGGCTGACGTGCGATTCTCGAAGATTCACAAAATACTCGTGTTGCGCTGCAAGAACATCTCCATTGAACTTGAAACATGTTTCGTTCACAAATTCCTTAAAAATATGTCAGGAATTGCTAAAAATCTGGAGAACATGTTGGAAGGTCCAATGATTCATACTTCCAATTGCTCAAGCTGCCCATAGCCAAAGCAGTTTTTTGAACAATCTATAAATGTACTGACCTATTTCTTTATTAAAATGACCCAAAGAACTTGCTTGATTCTCTGTAAGTGTTGTATTATTCTTTGTAGAACAGTCAATAAGAACAATCGCTTTACCGATTCTCTTAGTAACTCGTTGAACCTCAGCAGGCTTTCATGTGTACTTCACTTACATCTTGTGGCTCACATTTTCACATGACTTGAGTTCACGTGGTGCTCATGGAGGGCTCAGCACCCAACTGCTGTAAAGGAAGATTGTCTTATAGCACTGTTTGTTAGGAGTCCCCGAAGGACAGGTTGGGCCGACTAATCGGAAAAGTGTTTGCTTACTCCACGCAAAATGGCCACTTCCTTAGCGGTGTACGAGACGTACGTCGTAAGTGTATCTAGCGTGAGCGTATGTGGCTGTAATGGGTATGTGTGTAGTGCGGTGTCATGTTTGTGGTGTGTGGTGACGACAAGGGAGAGATTTAAACCTGGGGCCGGCACAAAGCCTACTCCTGTCGAATAAGGGCAAAGCTGGAAGCAGTCTAGCTACTATCAGAAAGATTTCGAGATCCGATCTCTCGAATGAAATATCTGCACGGTTAATAGTTCATCTACCGCCTTCAAATGGCCAATAGCAACTCCCGCGCTTTACTCTCCACAACAACAAAACAGGTACACGGTTTGAAGTCACTCAGAAACACAACACTTAAACTGAGTGGGGTGCACAATGGTTAGCACATTGGACTCGCATTCGGGAAGACGACGGGTCAAACCTGCGTCCGGCCATCTTGATTAGGTTTTCCATGATTTCCCTAAATCGCTTCAGGCAAATGCCAGGATGGTTCCTTTGAGAGGACACCACCGACTTCCTTCCCCATCCTTCCGTAATCCGATAGAACCGATGACCTCGCCGTTTAGTCCCCTCCCCCAAATCAACCAACCAACCACAACACTTAAATTTCCGAGGAAACGAATACAGCCTATCTACTTAAAAAAAAAAAAAAAACCTCACCAAGTTCGTCAGGCTCACTAAACACTTCCGTATGCCCAAGCTGCATATTCCCTAGCTGCTTTATTCCTAATCTGAGGTCTCCGCCTATTGAGCGTCATTACACTCACAAAACAGTGACATTCATCTTTCATCTATGAATTCGTAATGGTTCAACCTGAAATAAAGCACGCACGTGGTGCACACTTTCGGAGTCTCAATTTTCCATACTGAAAGAAATAACTCGACTGATCACAAAGGCTCACTTTCTTCCGACTTTTGTAATACACTACGAAAACCACCGCCGTCTCACCCTAAAATGGCTGCCGATCGACTCCTAGATTTCGCAAGCTCCCAAAACGCTCCAAGAAATTATTCGAAATTTAGGACTTCCAACCACCCAGCATCAGAAGCCGAATATAGGCATTTTGATTGGTCATTTCCTGTTCCCACTTGTACTGCTTCTATAAGGTGAAGATTCCTGCCCGGACTTCCAGAAGTCTCTTTGCATCGAGCGCTGGAAAACATCGGCCGTCACGGAAGATTCCCCCCTCCCCCTCTTTGAAATCAGCCTGGTCGGTTCCGATCACGGCCCTCTTAGGAGGATTATGGAAAGACGCCAATCATACTCAGCCCGCACATAAAAGAAGGTGGCCGTGGCGACCACAATCTTGCAGAGCACCAACGTAAGTGCGTGTTCAAGAAATGTCATGCCTTAAGGGGGCTGCCGGACTAAGGTTCACATCCAATGGACGGATCACCATGAGCAGTGATACGTGCACACTCACCCACGAGATACCGCAGGCAGCCTTGCAATTTAATCCGGGGCATTGGTGCAAAATAGGAGATGGAATACTGTATGCCATAACCTCGGCGGCCAAATACTTGCTGCAAAAATTTGCCGGCCGCGCTGGTCTCGCGGTTCTAGGCGCGCAGTCCGGAACCGCGCGACTGCTACGGTCGCAGGTTCGAATCCTGCCTCGGGCATGGATGTGTGTGATGTCCTTAGGTTAGTTAGGTTTAAGTAGTTCTAAGTTCTAGGGGACTGATGACCACAGCTGTTAAGTCCCATAGTGCTCAGAGCCATTTGAACCATTTTTTTGCAAAAATTTCTAACAACATCTGTGCTCGAAACGGCCGCCTTCGAGTCGTGCGCCTCCACACAAGTGTACTTAACGATCGGCCTTGGCTTCGGATGCAAGTCCTGTGGCGTCGTTACGGCGGTATCAGGGACAGTGAAATATACGAGTCCTGCGCCGTACATTAGAGCACGCGACGCTGAAGATATTACGAGTTGCAGCAACCGCCTCCGTAGGAGAACGAATTACTATTTGAGACCACGTTAATATTTTGTAGCTGCGCGTTTAAATAGACTCACGCTCCCTACAGAATACGGCAAAGTAAGAATTTTATTGGGTGACTTTTTATTGACATACTGTTTTCCTGCCTTGTCCCGGACAGAACTGAAGATTCGCGATGTATGCGGGGCCCATATTTCACGTGGGCTGTGGGCGATACTGCCTCAGAACGAACAGGGGGTGACCGACAGGTGAAAGATGAATTGATATAAAACCTTCATCAGTTCATAGACTGCCCCTGGACTGTGGACGACGTGTGGTCAGGGAAGAGGCCGCAGACGTACCTACAGACCTACCCACGCCACGCTGGAGCCGCGTCCCCTCGAAGGCTGAGGCCGAGGGCTGTGATTAGATCTGTGTAATGGCTGGCTTTCCGCACCTCCTGCTTCCACTCCCCCGCCCCGCCGTCCAGATGTTTAGTCATGCGTCCGGTGCAGCGCCGCCACTGGTCGTTTTTCCGCTCACGAGGGTGAACGTCCGCTCACCAGAGAGAGAATGCACGTCCGCCTCCGCTGCGCAAGTGGGCGCTCGCAGCCACCGCTGCCGTCGCAGACTGGGGTTATGTAGGTGCGTTCCTACTGCCATCAGGCCGCCACTGAATTTCGGGATTAAATAGAATCCCACCTATGCCGTGAAGGTGATGATAATAATACTAACGGTAACAATTTATGAACAAGATTTGTCAGTCATTTGAACTAAAAACTGGTGCATGATAGGGCTATGAGTTACAGTGTGCACTGTTCAACTGTACTGCAGGAAAAAAGGTAAGAAACTGCAATTTTGAGTTTCAGACGAGCGACTTTCTGACCAAAATCGACTGCTGGAAGTGCGTGCGGCTTTCTTACCTGCGTATAAATCAGCAACCAACCACGTCGCGAGGGTGTCTCTGACGTCAACGATGTATAGAGTGTGGCGAGGGTGGAGATCTAGATTTCCGAATACGATGCGGACTGAGCATGCGCGGAAACAGGGTACTGTGGCTGTGACTGCTAACGTCGGATGTTAACCTACTGTGACCAAGCTCATTCATTTTATAGAAATGTATTTTGTGCCTTCATGCCTTCTTAATTTTTTTGTGTTGTTTACTTTGTTTTCGTGACACGCTGAAAAAATTGAACAGTCTAGGTGATACTTTTCCTACTCTTTCAGTTCTCAAGGAGTGTAGAGAATGTATCACATGAGCCTTGAATTGACAAGAACATGCACTACGAATTTTGCTTTGGTCATTAATAAACTCCATTATTATTGTTCTTACATATTGAAACTAAATTTAGATTTTTTATAAAAAAGGGAAGTCTTTCTTAGCCTCATTTTCACCATTCCGACGCCAAACTACCACGCAGACAGCTCTCACAACAGACGCGAATTTTGGCGCTGACGCTTAAGCTCAAAAAAATGGCTCTGAGCACTACGCGACTTAACTGCTGAGCTCATCAGTCGCCTAGAACTTAGAACTAATTAAACCTAACTAACCTAAGGACATCACACACATCCATGCCCGAGCCAGGATTCGAACCTGCGACCGTAGCAGTCGCGCGGTTCCGGACTGCGCGCCTAGAACCGCTAGACCACCGTGACGCTTAAGCGAAAACGACTACTGTGACAGTATAGATTCAGTGCAGGGATAAAACGCCAGGGGTGCTGCAGCAGACTCACTGGTCTCGGGTAGTGAACTGAGTCAAGAAACTGGATTGTGTGAGTAAAAAGGAAAGATCTGAGCTCTGGAACTAGACGAGCCAATCGGGCTCGACCGACCGCCGAGTCCCCCTCTGCCAATGGCGTCATCGGATGCAGTATGGAGGCCCATGTGGTCAGCACACCGCTCTCCAGGCCGGGCCGTTGTCGGGTTTCTTGATCTTAGGAACCGCTACTATCCGGCCAAGTAAATCCTCAGTTTACTTCTAGAGACTGAGTGCACCCGTTCCACTGAGGAAAAAAATCCTTGACAGCATCGGGAATCAACCCAGGTCCCCCCTACGTGAAGTTAATCTTGTAATAGGACTTAATATTTGCAGGTGACTTTGCATATGGTTTAACTGAAAATATCTCTAAAAATATACGAAACTAAAACAATATTCCATAGTGGTAAAAACG
Organism: Schistocerca cancellata; assembly: GCF_023864275.1. NCBI lineage: Eukaryota > Metazoa > Arthropoda > Insecta > Orthoptera > Acrididae > Schistocerca > Schistocerca cancellata. The sequence goes on from NC_064626.1 coordinate 702,850,821, forward strand.
TAATATTTAAATGTATCGTAGTGCTTCACACTGAACTACTAGCTGGATAGAGTAGAGGAACTTCCACGATGAATCGATAGAAAAATGATGGTTGAGGAAAGAAAATGAGGGTAGGAAAATTGATATGCAGTGGAAATCTACCAAACTGTACACAGAATTTCGGAGGTACTGGAAAAGAAATTCAAAGAGCGAAAATGGGCAACCTAACGAGACAGATATTGCTGTGTTTCTGGAAAAAGAAATTATCGAGAGCCTGCATCATAGAAATAAGAAAGTAACTCGAAGGAAGCCACATGAAAGAATCGAAACAACAGATATAAACTCCTTCAATTCTAGGGGAAGTCCATGGAACGACCCTCCCAATCAACCAGAGTTCAGCCAGGAATAAGAATAAGACAACGCGTTAAATTATGGCCACTCATATCCAATTGCGTCTTACAGAAGAGAGTTAAAATTTTGAATTCGTAACTTGACTGTCAATTAACAAATTCAATTTTCTTAGGAACAAAATAAGGAGGAGAGAACTAAAATCTAGTACATCATACCTTTTACACACCTCTAACATTCCGCTTTGACAGACTGATAAATTGAGCAATTTCGTACACATTGTGGTCACGAGCACGTGCTGACAGTATAGCTCCTTTCAGCCATACTGGTAGGTCCCCACATCGTACTGCGCTGATTCCATACAACTGGCGCATACACAGTACTTCACTGATATGGCTTACGTCAATGGGGGCGTGGTACCAGTTCCACACCGTCTGCAGCGCTACAAAGCGAACTGTGTGCGGTATCGTGCAAAGATTGCGGCGCCACGCCAATGTCGGCAACGCACATTCATACGACAGACGTTAGTGAGATCCGCTGCAATCTACAACGACGAATGGGAGAGGCTGAAATAGACACGCCCTGTCTCTCTCAGCACAGCATCGCCCTACATCTACATCTACATCTACATACATACTCCGCAATCCACCATACGGTGCGTGGCGGAGGGTACCTCGTACACAACTAGCATCTTCTCTTCCTGTTCCACTCCCAAACAGAACGAGGGAAAACTGACTGCCTATACGCCTCTGTACGAGCCCTAATCTCTCTTATCTTCTCTTTGTAGTCTTTCCGCGAAATGTAAGTTGGCGGCAGTAAAATTGTACTGCAGTCAGCCCCAAATGCTGGTTCTCTAAATTTCCTCAGTAGCGATTCACAAAAAGAACGCCTCCTTTCCTCTAGAGGCTCCCAGCCGAGTTCCTGAAGCATTTCCGTAACACTCGCGCGATGATCAAACCTACCAGTAACAAATCTAGCAGCCCGCCTCTGAATTGATTCTATGTCCTCCCTCAATCCGACCTGATAGGGATCCCAAACGCTCGAGCAGTACTCAAGAATAGATCGTATTAGTGTTTTGTAAGCGATCTCATTTACAGATGAACCACATCTTCCCAAAATTCCACCAATGAACCGAAGACGACTATCCGCCTTCCTCACAACTGCCATTACATGCTTGTCCCACTTCATATCGCTCTGCAATGTTACGCCCCAATATTTAATCGACGTGACTGTGTCAAGCGCTACACTACTAATGGAGTATTCAAACATTACGGGATTCTTTTTCCTATTCATCTGCATTAATTTACATTTATCTATATTTAGAGTTAGCTGCTATTCTTTACACTAATCACAAATCCTGTCCAAGTCATCTTGTATCCTCCTACAGTCACTCAACGACGACACCTTCCCGTACACCACAGCATCATCAGCAAACAGCCGCACATTACTACCCACCCTCGCATGGAGGTCTCCTTTCCTCTAGAGGCTCCCAGCCGAGTTCCTGAAGCATTTCCGTAACACTCGCGCGATGATCAAACCTACCAGTAACAAATCCAGCAGCCCGCCTCTGAATTGATTCTATGTCCTCCCTCAATCCGACCTGATAGGGATCCCAAACGCTCGAGCAGTACTCAAGAATAGGTCGTATTAGTGTTTTGTAAGCGATCTCATTTACAGATGAACCACATCTTCCCAAAATTCCACCAATGAACCGAAGACGACTATCCGCCTTCCCCACAACTGCCATTACATGCTTGTCCCACTTCATATCGCTCTGCAATGTTACGCCCCAATATTTAATCGACGTGACTGTGTCAAGCGCTACACTACTAATGGAGTATTCAAACATTACGGGATTCTTTTTCCTATTCATCTGCATTAATTTACATTTATCTATATTCAGAGTTAGCTGCTATTCTTTACACTAATCACAAATCCTGTCCAAGTCATCTTGTATCCTCCTAAAGTCACTCAACGACGACACCTTCCCGTACACTACAGCATCATTAGCAAACAGCCGCACGTTACTATCCACCCTCGCATGGAGGTCAGTATACAGCCGAGCTTGGAAGCGCTCTATCCCAGTTCTTGACTTCAGCTGAAGCAGTTAACATTATCGGATAGGACTAAAGAGTTGTTCCAATTTCAGAGGGAAATGCACCTTTGTAAATGATGAACACTGTTCTTCAAGAGAACAGTTTCTTAATTAGTGCGTAAGGTGACGGTTTAATAGTCAACGACAGTTGTAGATTACCAACTACTCCTGTGGCAAAGGATTTTATCAATTGGTTCTAATGAGTCATCTCTCAGAGCAGTCAAAGAGCCCACAGCTCTGGCCGGAAGACTGTAGTATCGCCTGGTCATAGGAGAGCTTTTTTAAGGGGCTGACTAACATTTTGTCCGGTGAGCATTTAATCGTGACATCACAAGTAATTGTGTCTGCTGTCAAAGCGATAGTCATTCAACTGATGAACCAGGCACTAATTTTCTCGCACTTAATGAAATTAACATCCGTAGTTTTCCAGACTCTGCCTAAGATTTTCATTAGTCACCGTGTTAGAGATCCCCTCTTCATTTCTTAGAAACGTGCAAAATTCTGCACCAGGGTCAATAGCCAGTATTTGGCCGGCACGGGGAAGAGAGGTTCTGGCGTAAAGTTCCTGATCACCAGTCTTTGCGTCAAGGACCTGGGTTAAATTCCAAAGCTCTCCGCAGTGCCTCATGAAGTGAGCGCATGTGACATTTGATACTGATCATCCGTCGGATGTAGATGTTAAGCTCGGTGGACTTCTTGGTATTATCCGGGAGGAGCAGGCTGTGTACCGGCATCGGGTATCATCCTCTGCCTTCTCCTACTATTATTATTGTTATTGCTATTAAATCACAACAGTGCACTTTACACGCATTCACATTACACTCTACAAAGACACGTACGATGTCTTTCTCCCATATCCGCAAGGAAAGGAGCCAATGCGCGCGGCGACAGTCGGCTCAGCACAGCCCGAGCGGTTTTCCAGCCAATAATGCCAATGACATTTAAATTTTTTTTTTGAGATTTCGACACGCACCGAACTATGTTGAAAAGCGATCAGTGGACTTGTTGTAATAGGTCAGCGTTCCTGTTATACAATAAGAGCCTATGCCCTTCTAACAGGGGTGCCCTTACACACGCTATAATTTTATGATGTGAAGCGCAAGAGCTACTCTACCGCCCGTAAGCCTCGAGTCGTCGTTAGTGCAATCTGTGTTTCATGGCGTTTCTCCATCTTCACAGTCATCCTTTATCACCACGCATAAGTTTTATTACTTTAAACATTAACAGCAACAACCATTTCTGCAACTCGGTACGCTAACTGCTGAATCGTTAACGCTAGACCTTGTTCACAGCTGAAAGGCACTAATTCTTCAGTTGTGGGAGCTGACTAAAGCCGATATTCCTCCTCTACGACAGAGCGTAGCAGCGAATAGAAATGTTACTCAGATTGGACTAATGACAAGAAATCTTTCCTCGTCCTATTCTTCCAAATTTTTTCTACTTCTTCAGTGTACAGTTTAGATCTCACAATTAATTTATTCCTCACCTTTCACGAATGATGACACCATTACACCTCACTATGTGTGAAACGAGATTTTTTTTTTCTTTTTTTTGGGGGGGGAGGGGGTGAATTGAGTGGGTGAAGTGAATGAATGGTTTCTACAGCGCAAAGCAACTAGAGGGTAGCGGAAAATTGCAGTCGACATTGCTCCAATGCCTCTAAAAATGTCCTTAGTCATAATGATGGCCTTGCGTGCTGCCTGTCGATATAAAACGCTCTGTATTTCGTCACTCGCCTGCTCTCCGTTCCTAACATGACCACGGGTGCACCAGCAACTTGAGAGTAACTCCTTTACGTGTCCGACACGTCATCCAAGCTCTACAAAGACTTCGGGTAAACTGAATCTCTCTCTATGAACAGAAGTCGAAGAACGATGTTCCTTAGAGCCTTGCATTCAACCCATTCAGCGATCAGGTCATATACTATACATTCTAATGGTTTTGATCGCAACATATAGCAATTGCTGTTAGACGATAACCGGTTTGCTTGGCTAGCAACCATCCTCAGATCATACTTCCATTATAAATAGTACGTCAGTACCAAGCGTAACTTGACAGTATTGAAAGGCTAGACAGACCATGAGTGTCACACTGAAACGCTGACAGTTATTAAGAGTAACGTATCAATATTAAAAGAGTGGTCAGAGTATGGCTGATACGCTTAGTAACGATGTTATTAAGGTCAATGCTGTACATAGGTACCATGTATAATGTAAACATGGCCTAAGGATAGTTATCATCTAGTTGTAATTACATTACATGCGATCAAGATTAATAAAATCTATAATAAATAACAGAGATCGCTGAGTCTACCTCACCTTTCGTGCTATGTTGCCCTTTTGAGTACCGTCTGTTCCACATAGTATGGGCTACAGAAAACGTATTCAAATATTTCCTCAACTTTTAACTTTAAATTTAACGCTACATATCGAAATTTAAAATGCGTAGAACTTGCTTAACAAAATAGTTACCAGGCAAGGATTTGTGGTATCTCATTCAAACAGACTCGAACTCCCTGCTCCAAGAGGAGATGTAGAATTGTTTTCGGTGAATGCAGCTTGCGCTGATGAGTGTGGAGGCTTTATGTACCGTTAATTTTCTCAACGCAACATCCAAACTGCAGAATTTGCACAAGACTAGTCTTTGTTCATCACTGATCAGATACTTATCAGCTTTACCTCAGATTTTTTTATTTTTTAACTCTTTGCGTGCAGTGTTTTCGAAACGAGGCAGGGAACGTGTCAGATATTCACTTAAACGGGCATGGTAAATCTCCATAAGCTATCCGTCTGGTGTTCCGTGTGCGAGACCAACGTTCACTATTTCGGCACGTGGAATCGATACAAGTCTGGCTGACCTTCCTGCTTAGTACTTGCAAGCGCTCTAAGCGGAACGCTTTACAATCAGATTGCTATCACAGAGTTACAAATTTCAGTCATCTTACGAATGCGCTACAGGTACGTCCACAACTAGTTGTATTGTTAGAGCTGTTATTTTATGCTGAAAGGACACTGACTGTTTGGAAAGTAATCAATGGGGACGTGTGGATTATGATTCGGTTTACAGCTAATTACTACTTCGACTAGCATTTCCCGGATAAAAACTCAAAAGTATATATATATAAAAGTATATATATAAAGTATATATATAAAAGTATATATATATAAAATTTTCTATTCACAGTCTTTAATGAGAACTTTAAGCAGTTACGAGCACGGCGAAGTCACTTCCGATGTTTGCCAATCGTTGTTTTCGAAAAGAATCAAAGATATTCTTGATGAGAAATACTTCTACCAATCGGTTATAAACCAATTACCTCAGGATGGATCGTCACCTCACTATCGTGACCTACATACCACGGAACCAAATTATTCCTTGAAAAGCAACACTTTACACGCAGCAGCATTACAGAATAATCTACAATGAATTTATTTCGTATGTAATTATATGAGGCAAGTCGAGTACGTACTGCTTTTGGCACGACATCATTTGCGGCGGAGAACTAGCCATGAGTTCCGTGAACGGATGCCAGTGTTGTTTGTAGTAGTCCCCTAATCTCGCTGCTGGAGTTGCTAGCACACACGTGAAAAACTGCGGCGTTTCCCGCATCTCCCGTACTCCCATAAGCGTCAACTGGTTGGTCTCCTCTGTACTTCTGCCCAAGCTTGTCCATTTATTTTTAGTTGTAAATTCAACTTGAAACCCTTCCAAGTTTTATGCCCTGTTCCTAAATGTGCCTGTCTTTAACTTGTGTGACTTTGAGATTTCGTTTGTCAGAGATCTTTCCTAATTTGCTTCACCCATATTGTAGTAGTCTTTTTACAGAGATACGTGAAAATACGTTTAAATGGTCTATTTTTCGATCTGTTCTTTGTTGAAATGTCACCTGCCTTCTATTCCTTGTTTCCTAAATTCAAAAGTTGCACCAGTCCCCGCATTGGACTGCATCTAGTTTTTTCTTAGAATTTTGCTTCACATAATTTCTCCCTTCAATACGCTTTAGTTCACCGGTTGGCATTTACTAAATTACAGGTATTCTCTCTCTCTCTCTCTCGTTACTGTTGTTTTCTTTCTTTCTGGCATTCTAACAGATTCACTTCTTATTTGGATTTTTTTTTCAGTCAATGCTCTCTAATCTTTCAGATTCGATCTGCAACATCGACAATTTCTAATCCATTCTCCTGCGTCATATTCTCCTACCAAAATTTTTAGTTTGTCATGAATTTGATCTTTCTACTGAGATACTAAGCCTTGTTCATCTATCAAACTTTTTCAGGTGGTTTCGTTGTTTGGTGGCTACTCTGTAACGCGGTGTAAGAACCGTGGCCGTAAAAGGATCCTAACTAAGAACAACCGGAGACGAATGTCACACATTGTCGATGACCACAGATTCCAAAAAGGGAATAAAATCGCTGCTTTCGCTGACTGCAGGTCTATATGGACTAGTTTTCGAGCGAAGAGTGTGGAAGGAGGTGCATGCTGTGGACATTTGGAGTCGGCTATCTCACAAAGGGCATGCATTTAGTGGACGAAAGAACACAAAAAGTGGACAGTACATGACGTGAGACGACTACTGTGATCCGACGAGTAGCGATGTTTCATTTTTAAAATTATGCAAGGCGCTGAGCATACCGCCAGCACAAAAAATGGTTCAAATGGCTCTGAGCGCTATGGGACTTAATATCCTAGGTCATCAGTCCCCTAGAACTTAGAACTACTTAAACCTAACTAACCTAAGGACATCTCACACGTTCATGCCCGAGGCAGGATTCGAACCTGCGATCGTAGTGGTCGCGCGGTTCCAGACTGAAGCGCCTAGAACCGGCCGGCCACACCGGCCGGCCCGCCAACAACAGTAAGACATTCAGCCTTCCGTGTGTGGTGAGTGAAGATCAGGCCAGATGTGATCCTGTAATTTTTTTCGGTTTGTTTTTCTTACCGTCGCTTGAGGCTATTATTGACTGCCATGAGAAGTAACCAGGAGGTTTGCGTCAACGAAGTTTTGGCCTTTCACCCACATATTCACGATGCTATTGACACTTCGGTCTTCCGCAGTATTCACCTGTTTGCACACAGTTACGTTCCTGGTTTGACCAGCACGGATCTCGACTGTCTCACTAAACCCCGTGACTTTAATCCCATAATAAATGTACGAGTATAGGACTATTTGGAACAGAGGGTGAAATGCGGCAATTAACATCGCCGCAATTTGGTAGCTTATCGTCAGTGATTGGCTTCATATGGAAATGGCTTACCCGAAGAAACTCGTGGACTCTCTTCCTCGCCGAACTGAGGCCATTGTCAACGGCAGAGGTGGTGTTACACATATTAACCTCTCCTTTCTATGGCAAATTTTTCGTCCACTGTGTTTATTTTGAGTCGTGTGTGTGTGTGTGTGTGTGTGTGTGTGTGTGTGTGTGTGTGTGTGTGTAAGAGAGAGGGAGAGGGAGAGGGAGAGAGAGAGAGAGAGAGAGAGAGAGAGAGAGAGAGAGAGAGAGAGAGAGAGAGAGAGAGAGAGGGCGGGGTGGGGGGGTGTTTCAGGGTTCAAATCTGTATTTAGTACGGTCGAGACCAAAAAATTTCTCATATTACTGCTCTCACGAATTTTTGTGATTTTAATTATCAGAAGACATTGGTTATTCCAACTTTACGTAATAGATCATAATGTTTTAAATGAGATGTCTGACAATTAAGTGATAGTTGGTTCGTTTCTTTCGGTTCCGTCTACCAGCTGTTTTAAGGTAAACAAAATGAAACTACTGTTAATTAACTTTTTATACCTGGGATTCACAGTCATGTAGATCTGTATAAAAGATATCATATTTACGCCAGAGACTGTAACACTTTCTTTATTTCACGATTGCAATTTCGGCCTTAGGCCATTATCAATTGCAGGTGAAAAATACAGAATTTTTATAAATTGTTTAACAAAATCGTGGCGTACCTTGATATTCGACCGATTACACAGAATGAAAAATGTAATTGCGTAAGCATGTTACTTACATTCTTGTGGCCTTACGTCATTTCAGCCGCACTTGATAATGGCCTAAGGCCGAAACTACAGTCGTGAAATAAAGAAAGTGTTCCAGTCTCTGGCGTAAATATGATGTCTTTTATGAATACTACTGCGTAAGTACCCACGGCAGTGTGATGTTATGTGGGAGCATTAACGCACGACTGAAGTTGGCGCAGGCGACAAACGAGACACGAGTTGTTCGCTAACTGTAGAAAAATTACGGTGTTTATTTTGCGCGTTTCATATGAATAGAGACCACACGGCAACACAACCAGCAAGCGCGACAAGTGTGTTGCATAGCTCTAAGGGTCAACTAAAGCAACAGCGTGGGCCACCAGTTAGCAAATGCAAACCGCGAAGTTTACGTATGTACAAATCGAATATAAAGTTGTTTTCGACTCGACAGCAACAACAGGAAAAGAAAGTATTATTGTCTGAAGTCAAATTACAAGAAACAGACGCCTTGATTTGGTGTTCGAGAGTCGTTTTAGTGCCACCACTACATTTCGATGCCAGAAACCTATTGCTAGTGATGGTAGAACAAAATCACATCGTACGTTTTGCCGGAAAACTGAGGTGTTAAAAGAATTTTCTCACTGCGTATACAATCTATAAACATAAATAAATAAATAAAAGATAAGAAAGACGACACACCACGAATGAGATACGTAAATTGGTCACAAATTGATATTCATACAGGTATCGACAGAAGATGCAAAACTGTAAACTTTGGCATCCGGTGCATGAAGGTGTGACGCTGCAGCGCAATTTCACTGCGCATCTTTCAAGGATAGTAAACAGGGGAAATGTCGATACCACGGCATAAAGCCTTTGCGAATTTCATTCCGTCTACTCAGTTGGACAGAAACAATGCCTCGCAGACGGACGCTAAACAATACACGCAGATGCCAGCATTTGAGAGAGGGCGTGTAGCTGGGCTGAAAAAAGTCGGTTGGAGTAACATCCGAACCGTTCGACATTTGAATAGGCACGATGCCACTATTCCACGATGTTGGCAGGATTGGATGAACTATGGCCGAACACAACGCTAAGAAGGAAGCGGTCGGCCTAGAGAGACGACAGACTGTGAGTACCGAGCAATCGCGATGGTGTCACTCACGGTCCCGGATTCATCATTATCATAGATACGACGCGCAACTGACCGAGCGAGGTGGAACAGTGGTTAGCACACTGGACTCGCATTCGGGAGGACGACGGTTCAATCCCGCGTCCGGGCATCTTGATTTAGGTTTTCCGTGATTTCCCTAATCGCTCCAGGCAAAAGCTGAGATGGTTCCTTTGAAAGGGCAAGGCCGAATTCCTTCTTCGTCCTTCCCTAATTCGATGAGACCGATGACCTCGCAGTTTGGTCTCTTCCCCCCAAAACCACCCAACCCAACCCCAACGACGTGCACCTGGTGCTTCAACGACCACGAGGACTCTTAATAGGCTGCTCACAGAAAGGGGTCCGAATTCACAGCGCCCCTTCTCATTGACTGGAGTAGAATTATTTTCAGTGATGAGTCCCACTACGAAGTGAGCCGCGATGACCACGAAGAGACGTTCCAGACCGTGGTGGGATACCAACCTAACTGTTGCCCGCCACACGGTCCAACAAGGATCCCTTTGGTTGTATTCCGCGTCCTTCTTACTGCAGAGCGGTACGTTGCTGATATTTTACGCCCCGTTTTGTTGCCCTTTATGGCAAGCCATCCTGGGCTTACATTTCAGCAAGATAAAGTTCACCCTTACAAGGCGAGAGTTTCTTCTACTCGTCTTCGTGCTTGCTAAACCCAACCAAAGAGGTAGAATTTGACACGATATCCCTCATGACGCCATCCAACAGTCCTGTCAACCAATGACAAGCCGCATAAGTACTTGCATAAGGGCCAGAGGTGGACCAACGCCTTATTAACTTGCTCAATCTGTGAAGCTTTTTCTCTTGAATAAGTCATGCGATTTTTCTGAATTTGTAATAATTTGATTTTCTGCACATGCACATCACATCCACCGATTTCCGTAATTTATTCTCATTACCATTCCCTAGTTAATTGTGAGTTTTGTCTCAAAAGTTGCTATTTAATGTACAGCCATACATGTGTTATTAGTGACGTAGAGAGACAGGTAGGTAGATTTCGACGTCCTATGAGGGAGAGAAGTGAGTCAATGACAAGTTTGCTACGCATTAGCCCCCTCATCCAGCACCACGGGAATCTCGAAGTTTAAAATTCCAAAAATGGTTCAAATGGCTCTGAGCACTATGGGACTTAACATCGGAGGTCATCAGTCCCCTATAACTTAGAACTACTTAAACCTAACTAACTAAGGACATCACACACAGCCATGCCCGAGGCAGGATTCGAACCTACGACAGCAGCGGTCGCGCGGTTCCAGACTGTAGCGCCTAGAACCGCTCGGCCACTCCGGCCGGCTTTAAAGTTCTCACCTGACGGAGGATCACGAGTAAGAATGACTTCTGATCTCACTTCATAACGTACCGCTGGAAGGTTTGGAATTCAGTTTCGTCCACTATCAGAATTTCGCATAACTTCGAGTCGAGTGCCAATACTTCGTTAGTTTCTTATTGACCAACGGCACATCACGTAGAAGAACATATATACACTCCGATAAAAATCGCTTTGTGTTCGACGTTTCAGCGGATTGTGTGGTAGAAGCAGCCGCTAGCCAATCGCAGCTAGTTTTCGAGCACCTGCTCTCTAGATATGTGCAGCACCTGTGAAGCATGACTGGTTGCACACCGGCCACAATATCACCCTACGACCCCCCCCCCCCCCCCCCCGACCCTGCCACTGCAATGTGTCAACCACAAAGTTAACAGAAAACAGAACGGGCATTAAAAATAAAGGACTTAACGCTTAGTTTATATCCGATCTTGTACACTAAACCACCAATGGCCGTTACAGTTAGTCGTAGTCTTCTCAAATCTACAGTTAGCTTCATATCTGTTAGAGCCGTCAAAAAGAAGGCTGGCTTAGGCCGTCTTTTTAGAACAGCGATATAGGAGTGGTTGCGTTCATTTATTCCGATCAGCCAGAATATTACTATCACCGATATGAGGTCGCTCAGGCAATAGCAGCGTCACATGGTAAGGAATGAATGCTAGTCAGAAACACGCACGGTGCATGTGATATCAGAGAGTGTGCTGTCTGTGTGTAGCTGGGGGAGGCGCGCGATCTATCTGAGTCTGACCGAGGCCAGAGCAGTTCGGAAACCGCACGACTTGCCAGGTGTTCGAGGAATTCTGCGGTAAGTGTCTTCAGCTGGAGGTGAAACCAAGGTGAAACCACGCCGTGGGATTGGGTGGCCATCCTTCAACGCAGATGTCAGACGTCGTAGGCTGGGAAAACAGGTAAAACAGGACAGGCTGAGAACTAACATCAGACTTTAATGCTGGCAGAGTACAAGTATGCCTGGTCACACAGTGCACCGAACACTCCTAACGAAGGGACTTTGCTGCCGACGACTCACGCAAGTACCAATGTTAATACCACGACATCGGCAACTACAACTGAAATAGGGACGTGACCATCGGCACTGCACATCGGTGAAATGGTAGAGCGTTGCATGGTCTGATGGATCCAGACGCCTTCTTCATCATGCCGATGGGAGGGCGCGAATCACTCGTCTTCTAGGGAACAGCTCCTTGACTCCTGTACTGCGGGATGAAGGCAAGATGGCGGCTGGCCCCATTGTGCTCTGGGGAAAATTCACGTTGGCATTCAGGGACCCAGGCACCAAGCAAGGCACCATGACGGCCAAGGAGTATCATACACTGGTTGCAGATCACGTACACCCCTCCATGGCGATCTTGTTTCCAAATGGCAGTGGGTATTTCAGCAACATAATGAGTCATGTCACCAGCCCAGGAGTGTGACGGTATGGTTCGAGGAACACGAAAATGGTTCAAATGGCTCTAAGCACTAAGGGACTTAACATCTGAGGTCATCAGTCCCCTAGACTTAGAACTACTTAAACCTAAGTAACCTAAGGACATCACACACATCCATGCCCGAGGCAGGATTCGAACCTGCGACCGTAGCAGCAGCGCGGTTCCGGACTGAAGCGCCTAGAGCACCCCGGTCACAGCGGCCGGCTCTAGGAACACAGTGGCTAGTTCCAATTGATGTGCTGGGCCCCCACTCGCCAGATCTGAACCCGATCGATCACATCTAGTATGTGATTGAACGTGGCGTCATAGCTCATCGCCCCATTCCTGGAATTTACGGGAATTAGGTGAGTTGTGTGTGCAGGTGTGGAGCCAACTCTCTCCAGCGACCTATCAAGGCCTCGTTGCTTCCATGACACAACGCTCCGCCGCTGTTACTCGTACCAAAGGTAGACGTACCGGCTATTAGGTGGTCATAATGTTCTGGCTGATCAGTGTATTTTATCTTTACTTTTAGTTAGGAACGCATCGGATATATAGTCGTAACGAACCCGATTCCTGGTTGAACACAAGGCGAAGCCATTTATCAACGGTCGAAGCTCCTAGGTCTCAGCAACGCTGCAAACACAGCCGTTAGTGTTGCGGTCTTAACAGCAGCAGTTCATTAGTCCGGCTGCTGCCAGTCGGACCTAGGATACGGGAAGACACAGAATGTTCTCGGACGGTAGGCGCAGATGTGAAGTGTTTACGATAAGTCAGGTGCTCAATACGGCGATCCTCCCTCGTGCTGATCAAGCGTGGTCGACCCGAGTATCGACGACGAGTACGTGTGTCCTTACTTTCCCATGCAGTTCAATATCTGGCCACTGTCACACCGAATGCGCCACAAAGCTGTATATTTCACAATTCCACCAGCCGGCCAAACGGTGAACCACTCTGCGACCCCTTTAAAACTCTGTCAGGTGCTCATAATGACGTTTTCCACACGTGGGTGTCCTTCACACTGATTACTCGACATCTGACGCTGCTCACGTCTCTTGTATACCACAGCAGAGTTGGCAACAACGGTAAACACGAACAACATCTATGCCCCCTGGTGGCCGTAGTATCCATCAGAGTGCATTGCAAGTCTTATCATTTACATATTCGCTGATAGTGTCTGGGCTTCACACACATGCATCTTGCAAACATCTTTGGAAGCAGTTGTGAATATTAACTACAGTCTTACAGTATAGTTATTCGTGTATGAAATTTGTTAACAACAATCCGTCGAACTTTGGGAGGAACAGAGATATTTGCAAGTATAACATTAGAAGGCAAAGTGGTCTCCATTACGGTTTAATGAATTTAACTTTGGCACGGAAAGAGGAGAAATATGCTTTTATAAAAATGTTTGATAGTCTACCCATGAAAATAAATGTCTGAGAGATAGCGTAACTGTTTCCAAATGTAGATGAAAAGTATTTGTTGTGGCGTAGCAAGACAGCTACACCACTCGGAGGTAGCCGAAAGGCACGCTAACTAATGCAGACGGGCGTGAAGTCTGAAACAGGATAACTATTGAATGGTAGCAAGAAAAGTACGTAGTTGCTTTATACTTAACTTTTATTCTCTGATGAACACAGCGTTCTTCTTGAGACATTTATACTATAACTCTCAAAGTAGGTAAGGCTAATGGCGCCTTGCTAGGTCGTAGTCATGTGCTTAGCTGAAGGCTATTCTAACTGTCTCTCGGCAAATGAGAGGAAGGCCTCGTACGTCTAGTCGCTAGCAATGTCGTCCGTACAACTGGGGCGAGTGCTAGTCCGTCTTTCTAGACCTGCCATGTGGTGGCGCTAGGTCTGCAAGTACTGATGGCGGCGACACGCGGGTCCGACATGTACTAATGGACCGCGGCCGATTTAAGCTACCACCTAGCAAGTGTGGTGTCTGGCGGTGACACCACAGTATTTCTTGTTAACGAAACCTTACATATGACAGAGGAATTCCTGAAAAGAAATAATTAGTTGTTTTACAGAAAAAACTATAAATAACGAGCAAGTAACCATATAATTATTTTATATAGAGGGTGTTAAGAAAGTACTCCGTATTTCGAGAGGTCGTAGTATGAACGAAAAAAGTCAAGGATGACCAGTAAACACGGCCGTGAAATGCATACCATAAAAGATGTGAGCACTTGTTCACCCGCCGGCCGGTGTGGCCGAGCGGTTCTAGGCGCTACAGTCTGGAACCGTGCGACCGCTACGGTCACAGGTTCGAATCCTGCCTCGGGCATGGATGTGTGTGATGTCCTTAGGTTAGTTAGGTTTAAGTAGTTCTAAGTTCTAGGGGACTGATGACGTTAGAAGTTAAGTCCCATAGTGCTTGGAGCCATTTTTTTGAACTTGTTCACCTTTGCTATTGTGACTGTGATACAAGTATCTTACACTGCAAGCTCTTTACTTTCCATATTTTGAGAGGTGGTAATATGGACCTAAACAAAACAAAAATGTTCAGTAAACATTACTCTAAAATGCAAACCTTAAGAGTTATGAGCACTTGTTCAATAGAAAAGGTGTGTCTCACCGTAGTCAAGAGGAACAAGGGTTCATAATCATTATGGTATATTTTCTTCTTGTTTTTGTCTATACTACCACTTTTCACAATATGAGATACTTGCTTTTTATAACACCATATGTACAGAGTCTAACAAAATTCGCTTTGCAGTCTTCGAGAACAGGTTCCTTGCCGTGCGGGATTAGCCGAGCAGTCTGGGGCGCTGCAGTCATGGACTGTGCGGCTGGTCCCGGCGGAGGTTCGAGTCCTCCCTCGGGCATTGGTATGTGTGTTTGTCCTTAGGATAATTTAGATTAAGTAGTGTGTAAGCTTACGGACTGATGACCTTAGCAGTTAAGTCCCGTAAGATTTCACACACATTTGAACATTTTTGAACAGGTTCCTTACACCAAAACAAGAAAAAAGTGTAGTTAACATGGGCTCTAAAATGAACCTACGAGCACTTCTTTATCTTCGAGACTCTAGAACACTTCGCCGGCCGGAGTCGCCGTGCGGTTCTAGGCGCTACAGTCTGGAGCCGAGCGACCGCTACAGTCGCAGGTTCGAATGCTGCCTCGGGCATGGATGTGTGTGATGTCCTTAGGTTAGTTAGGTTTAATTAGTTCTAAGTTCTAGGCGACTGATGACCTCAGAAGTTAAGTCGCATAGTGCTCAGAGCCATTTTTGTAAAACACTTCTCTTCTACTGCAAGCTCTTTGCTTTCCATATTTTGGGACGACGTAGCACGGACCAAAACAATAACAAATGTCCGCTAAGCATGGGCTCCTACATGCACACGTTAAGAGCAATGAGCACTTGTTCAATAAGAGAGATGTGTTCCACAGTAACGAAAATGACCAAATTCCTGTAGCTCTTACAGTGTACGTTTAGGAGCCCATGTTTACTGGATATTTTTTTCTTGTTTTGGTCTGAGGGACCTACCCTCAAAGTATGTGAAAGGAATTTAGTTACACGCTTTGTTTGTTTTGTTTCTTTGTTTGTGTGTGTGTGTGTGTGTGTGTGTGTGTGTGTGTGTGTGTGTGTGTGTCCATACTTTTTCTGTTGGCACGTTCCATATCATAACGATCATAGTAAATATTAGCAATGAAACAAGCAACTAACTAAGTCAGTAGGTTCCAATGGTTGTAGGTTGTAACAGTGCAAATGAAGGGGCTTGTACATGATGTGCTAGCGTAGAGAGTTGCACCTGTCAGTCTTCAGACTGAAGACTATAGCAACAACAACAATAAGAAACATAAAGTGTCTGTACAGACAGCAGTGAAGCTCCATAACGAGATTCTGTCACAAGAATCATACCTAATTACGGTATTATGAGTGGTAGCCGAGTCAAGAGTGAAAGACTCCCCTCCCCCCACTTTGTGAGGCTAACTGTAAAGTTCATTTTTCTGGTTTTTGCTAGGACGTAAACGACGGGACTCTCTGCAGATAGAACGCGATAGCGCAGCGTGACGCCTCGTTTCCGTTCCCGTTCCCCCAGTGCGCGGAGCTGGCGCCTATTCACTACGGCGTCCCGTTAGTGCGCTGCTGCACTCTGAGAAACCGCATAAACGGGCAGCGGCCGGGAGACCTGCGTAGGCGGCGGGGTGGCAGCCGGCGCTGCTTGGCGACACCGGCCACCGGGCACCGGCTGAGCGTCGCGTGACGCGGTATGCGGAACTTGCGGGCGGCCCTCCGTGCCGCGTCCTTCATAGCCGTGCAGAACGGACGGAACGGGTCCTGGTGGGCTCCGGGGTCAGGTGTCGCGTGTCGCCGGCACCGTAGGCGCCGGGGTCGACGGCCATCGCCGAAAACTTGTTTACCTGGCTGGCTGGCTGGCTGCCCGCTGACGTCAGCTGCCACTTAAGATGACGGCACCGACAGCGGCTCATTTCCTGTTCAAAATGGTTCAAATGGCTCTGAGCACTATGGGACTCAACATCTTAGGTCATAAGTTCCCTAGAACTTAGAACTACTTAAACCTAACTAACCTAAGGACATCACACACACCCATGCCCGAGGCAGGATTCGAACCTGCGACCGTAGCAGTCCCGCGGTTCCGGACTGCAGCGCCAGAACCGCTAGACCACCGCGGCCGGCTCATTTCCTGTAGTTACAGCGCTCTGCGGCACTACTAATATATCGAAGTGATGGTCAGAGTACGGACTTCGTCTTCTGGTATGAAGTAATGACAACTATTACTCGTCGATACACGTCCCGATTGGTGGAATAAAATTTTACGCCCGAACTTTCTCGACAGGCCAGACCGATTGAGGTGACGCTGTCTTTGAACTGCGGACTAGTGAGGCTCAAATCGCTGTAACATACTCCGCCATCTTGATCACTTATATGCTGGCAAATTCGGCCACTGATGCTCGTGTCCTCTGGACTTCAGGATCGAGGATAGTTTACAACCACGCCCAATTAATTGCGAGGAGCGTTCGACAAATCTACATCTACATCTACATGGTTACTCGGCAATTCACACTTAAATGCCTGGCAGAGGGTTCATCGAACCATTTTCATACTACTTCTCTACCATTCCACTCTCGAATGGTGCGTGGGTAAAAGGAACACCTAAATCTTTCCGTTCGAGCTCTGATTTCTCTTACTTTATTATGATGATCATTTCTCCCTACGTAGGTGGGTGTCCAGAAAATATTTTCGTATTCTGAAGAGAAATTTGGTGATTGAAATTTCGTAAATAGATCTCGCCGCAAAGAAAACCGCCATTGTTTCAGTGACTGCCAGCCCAACGCAACACATTTTTTTTCTGAAAGTAGTTTGGTTCTATGCATGATGCCAATACACCGTATTATTCCCCACTCTTTTGGCTACAAAACCTTATTTTAAAACATAATGTCCGTTCAATGCGACAGCCTTAGTTCATCTTACTGGGAGGGGCTGTATGCTCGCATGGTACCGCTCTACAAATCACGCATTTGTTCAACCGAAAATGGCCGAGAAAAAAATGTTCATGCATGTCCATAGGAACAGAGCATCGTAATTCGGAATACCACAGGCACTGCAATATAAGCGACTTTCAATTGGAATGTCTCCCCTGTACAGAAATATACAAAATGAATGTGTGAGATGTGTGAGAACAGATTGTAGACACATGGGTCGCGACATACGGAAGTCTGGGTCTGCCGGTAAGTGTGTTCGAATAGCCAATGATAAGGCGACCGCTTGCGATAAGTGGGAAATACGGGTTCGAGTCGCGGTCCGGCACTAATTTTCATTGCCGTCATTCCATTATACAGCTGATGATGATTCCATCCTACTCAGGACCAAACGACCAGGATCAGTTCTGGGAACAATACTGCAAATTGTGAGCTTCGTTGAAATTCCACGTGAAAGGCTGGTTTTCTCAACCTTTCAACCTTTTCTGCCAGTCGCTGGAATGACCCAAATATGACCTCAGAGCTTAGACAACAGGCATCATTCGTTCCAACGTGCGCTGGTTGAACCCTGCTCTCTCAATGGCTGTTGGAATAGTCTCTTAAACACGTTGAATGAGGCCCCCAGGGATACAAACAGAGTGCACGTTGCGTCCTTTCCTGTCCCTTGTTGCCATTTACCTAAGAAGTACCACCATTTGTCGACGATTAATAGACCTCCTACCCTTTTGCGTTTGCCTTCTCTTGACACCGGACAAGACAGTTTCCCAAGACAGGTGAAATGAAACCCACAGGCTCAGTTTCAGTTTCAACGAATGACAGCACCTCACATGTTGGTTATGGAGGTTGGTACAATCCCTGAGTCCTCCCTGGTCTCCGTCAACTCTGTGCAGGACTCATACAACTACCGCACTCGCAGCCACATGGACGAGTAATGACAGATCCTGTTCTTTCTGCATAGGAGACAAGTTCCACAGGAGAGGATAGTATTTGAAGTACTGTCCTTTCCAGCAGCGCGGTGAAATTACGCTACAGCGTCACACATTAATCAAAAAAATGGTTCAAATGGCTCTGATCACTATGGGACTTAATATATGTGGTCATCAGTCCCCTAGAACTTAGAACTACTTAAACCTAACTAACCTAAGGACATCACACACATCCATGCCCGAGGCAGGATTCGAACCTGCGACCGTAGCGATCACGCGGTTCATGACTGAAGCGCCTAGAACCGCAAGGCCACACCGGCCGGCACACATTCATCCGTCGACCGCCAAAGTTAACAATTTTTCATTTTCCGTCGACATCAATTTATGACCAATTTACGTAACTCTTTCTTAGGGCGTCGTTTTTTTGTGACTCGAATCTGAAATAACGTGACTTAGCCTCTCAACCAGTAAATTTAAATTTTGTTTCCTGCTTTTCTTCTAGTTGCTTAACCTTTCTTGTTCGAACGGGTACGTATTGTGAAGAATAAAGGTCTTATGATACTCCCTTGGGTAAGGACAACGTTACTTTTGGATCTGAAGACCTGTTTTTATTAAGAGTGGCATGATGTGTTCGATTTACAAGGAACTCTTGACTCCAAACACAAATCTCGTTTGATATTCCGTATGCTAGTGTTTTACTTATTATGCCATAGTTCAGAGCTGCTATCGGTCATCATGTATTTACCGAAAATAGAAAGAATATGCTGATATCATCTTACTCTAAGCAAAGGATGGAAACAGTTGTGGCTCCTGCTGATTACACGGAAGGGCATCAACGCCGTTATACATAATGTTTTGCAGAACTGCTTTTACATTTTTGGAAAATACTACACTGCCGGAAAAAAATTAGTACAGCCTTTTAGAGGTTTTCAGTCCACTCAAGATTTATCGTTACAACAGTGCATATCGGGTACACGAAATGATTACATTCACACATAAATAACACAAGCGGTTCAGAGATATCAGGTATCGCCCCCGGCTGAAACACCAAGATTTACGTGGTGTAGCCTCCAAGGGCGGCAATTCAGGCGCTGACTCTGCCATCCAGTCGATCATAAAGGTGGTGAATACTGTCCTGGGATACGTTATTCCACGACTGCTCGACCAGTCCACGTAGTTCTGTGAGACCCGTTGACTAACGAGTCGCACGAGTTACTTCTCGTCCCGTCATATCTCACACGTGTCGATTGAAGTTGAGTCCGGAGATCGTGATCGTCAGCGAAGTTGCTGCACGTCTTGCATAGCACGCTAAGTTTCACGGGCAGTGTGTGGGCGAGCGTTATCCTGTTGGAATGACATATCACCTTCCTGTTGCAAGAGCAGCAAGATAACGGTTCTAACAACATTGTGGACATACCGAGCGCTGGTTAGCGTCCCCTCCAGACACACCAAAGGTGAACGAGAGTTGTAGCTTATCACATCCCAGACCATAAAACCTAAGGTGGGACCAGCGTGTCTTGAACGAATTCACTCTAGGAGGCAGCTCTCACCAGGCCTACTTCGTGCGCGCAAACGACCATTACTTACGTGCAGGCACAATCTGACTTTACTCGTTGAAGACTACGGCGCGCCTTTCCAGCGTCCAAGTGACTGTCTGACTACACCACTCGAGCGTGCACGTCGATGCTGTGAGTGGAAGACGGGCTAGAAGTGTGCGTGCGCGTACTACCATAACCCGTTCGCAACAGCTCATGTTGACATATGGCTCTGAGCACTATGAGACTTAACTGCTGTGGCCATCAGTGCCCTAGAACTTAGAACTACTTAAACCTAACTAACCTAAGTACATCACACACATCCATGCCCGAGGCAGGATTCGAACCTGCGACCGTAGCGGTCGCGCAGTTCCACACTGTAGCGCCTAGAACCGCTCGGCCACTCCGGCCGGCACATGTTGACATACCTGTGCTCACAAGCCCTCTTATCTGTGCAATGGTAGCTATACGATTCGCCACTGCTGTCTTTACAATACGACGATCCTAGCGGGCGACCGTGCTGTGTGGTCGTCAAGAGCCTCGTCTACGGGTGTGAGAATGTTCAAATGACCACCGATACCAATGTACAAATGACGCACCACGTTCAAGTTGTGTGGCAGGTGTCCAAAAGAAGCATCGTGACCTCTTTCAAACTTGCTCAGTTGGCTGTAGGAAGCAGGAGTGCGTCTGCATGGCATGGTTACCCGTTTGCTTAGCACGTTTGCATCATACTGAGCCTTCTGGCTGTGAACGTTCCCTGTTAAAGGGTAGACACAGATGGCGCTCTGATAGCTATGCCACTACGCTATCTGTTGGCGGACTACGTTGACACCATTATCAGCGCACTAGGTGGTATATGTCGTCATCGGATAAATATCGACGTCGTCTTTCCAGGTGTATTAATTTGTTTTCTACAGTGTATTTTGTTACTAGTATACATTATTTGTAATGTAAATTCCTGACCTCAGCACATCTGCAGTCACAATGTCTACCACATCGTTGTTGTGGCCTTTGGTGAAATATTTCGTGCCGAGCTGTTTCGGCACCTGCGCACATCCTCAAGCACGTCCTCGTGCTGTCGAGATTAGGAGCCCGGCAGGCGTGAGCCTGCGGCCGACGCTGAGGGCGCATCGCGAGTGCGGTGTAGAGGGTGCCGGCTGTCTGCTTTCTGGCGGCGGCTCTTGAACACCGGCCTCCAGCTGGCCTCTCGAGAGCGCCGCCCCGAGTCAACAGGCGCCCTGCCCTGCTCTACCAGGGCCACCCACACAGCCTCCGGCTCTCAGGGCCAGTCCCCATAAGGCGAGGCGACGCGCCAGGGCACAACGGTGCTGCCTGCTTTACTGCAAAGTGGTGGACACCAGGCGATGGGGCGCAGCAGCAACAGAGTGGGCGCCACTTGGAACAGACGCAGCTTGAGTTTCGATAACCTATTACGAACTCACGCTCTTCTGGGGGACGCCTCTAAATTCGGAGACTGTCTTATGGCAGGCCGGGAATACGACCCGACGATTCTTAAATGCAACTGCATCGTGCGATAGTTTTGCGTATAGTTGTTGAAACTCAGAGGTCACCCCACGCTCGGTTGTAGACACTTTCTCTTCTGCGAGAAGTGCCTACTGACTGGTTCCAGCTCACTGGACGGAATACATCGTCTACCGCTCTTCGCCATTCGCCAATAAAAAATAAACAGTTTTTATCCATCGATAATGTCGTGCCCAGTGGTCTAGCGGTAAGACAGGTCGATGCATCGAATTCCGACCAGGCCACGGAAATTTTCAGTCTGCCTCTAACGCTGCCTTCACTTCTCAACAACATGAATACTCGTCAGGAGCGACACGCACTTCCGATTCCACGTTAAACTATAGGTCCCGTTTCCCCGCACGCGTAACTGGGGTAGGTTAGGGACACGCAGTCACCGAAGTGGCGTACAATTGAAAGCTTCGCATCCGATCACTGAGCCACACACGCAATTATTATTATTATTATTATTATTATTATTATCATCCATACGTATCAGTTTATTAATTTCGGTAAATAAAATCTGGCCCTGCCACGCGAACCTTTGTGACAGATTACCAGTTTCGGGTGTTTTATTATACATTTCCAAGCGTCTGACGTTACAGACACGTGGCCTGTTTAGATTTCAACTGTCCTAATAATTTGACGCTGGTACACCAATTCTGCCATTTGGATATAATCGTCCGACGTGTAATACCTGTAGATAAATAGACAAACAATCCTATTGGGAGAACATCCGCAACCGAACATTATAGCAGAGGTTGAAAATACCGCTTCAGTTGTAAATTTCTTTATTTTCACACGACCGCTTTCGGACTGTTATAAGCCCATCTTCAGGTTTAGTAACTGTGCTGTGGTCCCCGAGCGCTCCGTGTACCAGCCCTATGAGCGCAGAACAGAGAACCTGGTACACGCGGTGCTCGGGGACCACAGCACAGTTACGAAACCTGAAGATGGGCTTATGACAGTCCGAAAGCGGTCGTGTGAAAATAAAGAAATTTACAACTGAAGCGGTATTTTCAACCTCTGCTATAGTGCTCGGTTGCGGATGTTGTCCCCAGGATTGTTTGTCTATTTATCTTCAGCTATTTCACCTCGGACGATTATATCCAAATTGTAAAATTGGGGTACCAGCTTCAAATTATTAGGACAGTTGTAATCTAACCAGGCCACGTGTCTGTAACGTCAGACGCTTGAAAATGTATAATAAAACACCCGAAACTGGTAATCTGCTACAAAGGAGCGAGTGGCAGAGCCAGATTTTATTTACCGGAATTAATAAACTGATACGTATGGATGATGATGATGATGATGATGATGATAATAACAATAATAATAATAATAATAATAATTGCGTGTGTGGCTCAGTGATCGGGTGCGAAGCTTTTAATTGAACGTCACTTCGGTGACTGCGTGTCCCTAACCCTACCCCAGTTACGCGAGCGGGTAAAGGGGACCTACAGTTTAACGTGGAATCTGAAGTGCGTTTCGCTCCTGGCGACTCTTCACGTTGTTGAGAAGTGAAGGCAGCGTTCTGTTAACACACTGCTTCTATTACTATCACGTAAACAGTGTACCACAAGGGGATATCCCGCTAGAAGACTGGGTCGCTGGTGTACGTTCCCTGTAGGACCCAAGGCTGCCAAACGCTGGTCTCTGCCCCACATTACTCAGCGAAAAGCGGGCCGCACTTGATAGCGGCAGTTGTTCGACTGGAGCACAGGGTCTATTTCTGTTCGCCCGAGAGCAGTGCCGTTAATCGGTAAAGCAATGCAGTAGTGGCGCTTTTATGATACTCGTGCACACATTCTTTGCGCTGCTAGTGTGAAGGTTTTGTTTTGACGTAATTTGTGAGCACGAGCGCTTCCGAAAGTTTTTTTCTTAAACCGGAAGTCTGACGACAATGGGATTATTTCAGTTTGAAAGAGCCTTGTTTTTCGATATTGGAGCGCGTGCTCGGTTGTTCCCCCCACCTCTAGATTTGGAAGTATACTGTGAACGGTACGTGAAGATGCAGGCAGTGTTGAGTCACACAAAGTGGCAGACGGATCTGTCGCACCGCGATTTTCGTGCAATGAAATATTATGACTAAAAAAAGAAGATAAATGCATAAAATGCCAGTTCTCTCTGATTCTTATTTTTGGTGAGTGTGGCCCTTCGAGATCCACCGTTGGAAATTGGTTTCGTGAGTTTTCAAAGTGTTGGTAGTCTCTTCAACCTCGTTCCGGCAACGGCAGTGGCCCAAGAAGACATTGGTGCTGTGAGAAAAGTGATCGAAGATGATCCTCATCTCACATTTTGTAACACTGAAGGGACCCTAACTACTGGATAGTTTGCGGCGCAGGCCATCGTTCACTCTCATTTAGCCTTACCAAGAAATATTCTCGTTTGGCACCATATTCTCTCACAGAAGCCCAGAAAACACGCAAGAATGCATTGGAGTCGGTTTATGCTTGAAAAATTCGACAAATGGCGATCCAGAGACACTTGCCACATTGTCACATGTAAAGAGACATGGATCTATCGTCGTGAGCCCGAAACAAAGAGGCAGATCTCAGCGTGGTGCTTTCCGAGTGACGAACAACCCACGAAAGTTCGTAGAAGTAGGAGCTCTAGAAAGAAGCTTGTAGCTACTTTCTTCACCAAGACAAATTGTCTCACCTCTGCGGCCTTCGACATACGACGCACAGTCAATGCTGAGTGAATATCTGGCACACAACACCCAAATTCGAAGAGTAGGGACGTTCTTCTGCATCACAACAACGCCTCAGCACTCACTGCTGTCATAACAATGGACTACTTGGAGAAAGAAAAAGTTAGAATATTACCGCAACCACGCTATTCAAATGAACAGGCCCCGTGTCACTTCTTGCTTTCAAAGACGACGAAAAATATTCATGGACAGTGTTTTCGATTCGATGAAGTGGCTATCGCAGCATACGACAGTGCACTAAGTGATTCCCTAAAGAAGTTTGGACTGAGACATTTTCGAAGTGGTTTCAAAGGATGGAAAAATGCGAAAAGCTCATGGAGGGTATTTTGAAAAGTTGTAACAGACATATTTTAAACATGGGCGTCTGCAGACAATTTTTCCAAGAGGGTACAATATTCTGAAATTTTCCTGTTTTTATGTAACTGATTCGATGAATCTGAGAACGCTTAGTTACCCAAAAACTAAATTTGACAAGAATGTCACAGAATTTACAACATCTGAAACGAGTGAGAGGTACCCTATCAACATTTCTACATAGATAACTTTTACACCTAAATGGTAAACATGTTTCATTAGTGCCCATAAGCTAAGCACATGCAGTTACATTATTAATGCGGATATTGATTCCCCCATTACATCCTTCTGATGGTTAAATTCAGAATATTCAATCAGATACTCACAATAAATAATTCGTGAACGAATAAAGTTAGATTTTTACCAAAAATCAGAATGACTGAGAAATTAATGTAGGATAGCGACCAAATTAATCAGGAAAATATGAGACAATCAACACTCCTCAATTTTGGGAAACAGAAATGAACTTTAGAAAAGACAGTATTTCCCTTACCTTTTTCGGTTCGCTAAATATGTGATTTAGAAGAAATGCAGTCAGTCATCGCTATAAACGTGAGAGAATTTTATAATAAATATGAAGTTTACACCCATGTATTCCAGCAGGGCAAGTGTCGCCCCATCCCCATTTGTAAATAAATTTTTGGAATAACACTCATAACTCATTGAACTTTCCCTTCACAACGAGAGTAACTTTTCTGCAGTCATTATTAATCTTCATCCCTCAATCTGAACCAAGAACTAGTAGGTACGTCTTCAGAAAGACTAGAAATGAAGTGAAAGATGTGAGCATCATTCTGAAGCTTACCTTGATACACGTCCTGTGTCATTTCAAGGAGCTAATAAAGGGTGAGTGCGAATTAAACTAATATTGACAACAACATATTAGTCGTTTAAACAGAAACAGATTTTCGCAAAAGAAAATAATTTTGTCCCCGACAACGGTATAATCATCCTGTACTATTAAAAAAGCACTGAGGTTCACCGTCTTCCTTCCTTTCATTTTCATAATCGCTCATAACAAAAGACCTCTACACAATGCTGGTTAAGCACTCGTCACAGTCATCCACACGTCACGCATACATGCCTAAAACACACAGGAAATAAGAATGACCCTTCCTCATTATTCTAGTACTTCCCAAGAAATCACGTAGAAATGGATCATAAAGTTTAGCGTTCGAACTGGTGAATACGTACACACGAAGTAATTACATTTAAGAAACGTGTAACTGGTACTGTACTCGTTTTGACGGTTTCTTTATTGCATTATACCGTAATAATCTGTCCTTGAAATATTGTGCCACAGAGCAAAACTGATTTCGAGTGATTTCGGGTACTTAATTTTTATAACATCTGATATCAGCAGCAATATACGTCGTTTAAATATTGCAACAGTTTGTGTTTATTGTCAGCGATTGCAGTTTATTGAACTGGTTCGTAAATGCATAGTCTGAACAGTTTCTCTCAGAGAATCTATAGTCATAAAACGGAACTTTTCGTTCCCAGGGATGCAGTCCTGCCCTGTAAATTTCGGATATCACAATTTCATGCTCGGAATCGACCTTTAAATTTCGCTCAGGAAAGCGTAGAACTTTCTTTAAATATCAACAGGTGCTCGTAAATTCTGCCTCACGACCGATGCTACTCCGTGACATTTTACGAACGGTGTGATTTATGACTGCAAGGTGATTGTGCCCTAGGCAGAAAGCGATTCAACTTATTTGACTTGCACACTGTTCAGACGGGCGGGACATTAGTTCCGACTTTACTATGCACTTCATAACTAATTCAACTATGGGCATCTGCATCTTACGACTGTTGACTTTTCTAAGCAGGCACAACGAGAGATTTTTCTGACCTTTCTTTTTGACTAGTAACTACTCTCTTCTTCCAAACTCCTCTTCCCTCCCGCAACCACCACCCTCCAACCTCCAGACCTTCCCACCAGCCACAACATCATAGGTGATGAGAAAGTAGTTTTGTTTCCTTCTCTAGGTACCACCACGTTTCAACAAGTAGTGTACCCATTTATTCTGTTCGCTCTGGTAACAAGTAGTGACAAGTAATTATCTTTAGTGAAATGTGCCTAAATGGGTGACTGCTTCTGTGTGAACATCTTAGCTTCATTTACAGAAGATCACTCCATGAAACACTTAAAGGAAGTACGTCCTAGTTTCTCCCCATTTTTGAAATTGTCACGAATTTTTGTTCCTCCTAGAAACAATTCAAAAATAATTACAGTACATAATGGCTACCATTGCCGCGAAAGGAAAGGTTTGAGGAATGAAAGTAAATACAAAGAAAACAAAAATAATGGCTCTGGGAAGAAATAAAAAGGAAAAGCTACGATGATGGCCGTTAAAATTACGACACCAGGAAATAACGAGATTTTACCCATTTTGCGTATGAAGTATCACTGGAAGGACAGATGATCAGTTACGTAGGCGACTTGGGCGTATGCAGTGTGCGAAATTTAGTACACAGACCTACCACCTCTAGCAGCAAACCAAGGCTCTGACACAGCGATCGTCAAACTTTTTGCTCGAGAGCCAACACTGACATAGCGAGGCCGCACCTGGGGCCGCATATGCAGCGATCTTATTAATTGGTAATCCACATAGATTAGTATATTCTGCATCCCCAACAGACTAGCCATAGTAAGGGCGCGATAAGCTGCCGCCGGAACCCAAGTTCAAATGGATCTAAGTGGCTCTAAGCACTATGGGACTTAACATCTGAGGTCATCAGTGCCCTAGAAATTAGAACTACTTAAACGTAACTAACCTAAGGACATCACAGACATCCATGTCCGAGGAAGTTTTCGAACCTGCGACCGTAGCAGCAGCGCGGTTCCGGATCGAAGCGCCTAGAACCGCTCGGTCACAGCGGCCGGCGGAACCTAAGTACCGGTCGATAAAAGTTGGCACCTTTCGGAACCGTTCGTGTCGATTGTTTCAGATCTCTGCTACCCTCAGCGTTCCTAAAGTAGTGACACTGTAATTAGCTGAAGTAGTTTTGTTGTGTATATGTGCAGATGATTAATTGATGAGTAACAGTAATTGTACTTATAATCAAAAGCATTATGCGATATGAGACATGATTTCAAATTTTGACCAGATGTTTTGGATGTAATTTTTCTTCTGCTACTTGCGTTCCATTACAACAACCTAACTCATTTTCACATTACTTGCTGCAGATTCGTACCGCATTTGAAGACGATCAACTCTGTAATTCACGTTCACGAGTCCATCCATGGTACTTCTGCGTCAAAGTCTGTACTATAACAGCTGACCGGTACAAGTTGCGCACGCCCGTGAACTGCCAGTACTGGAAGACCAATTATAAAACACACCCCCATCTCACATCCCCTAATCCCGCAGTTGCCACGCTTCTTATCTCTGTGCCCCTGAGTTAGCTTTACTTAGTTCACGTTAGAATGCACGAGCGTCAGTTAAAATTAAGTACATCTTAAAATATTTGTGTCTCTGTAAGTATTTTTTTTTTATTACTGACCAGGAAAACTACACTCTTAAGAAGCTCTATACATTGTCTGACGTTCTCGGATTAGACGCAGTTTGACAACCTCTGCTCTAGCCCAATTGACCAGTGAGCCAACCTGAGTATTGGTGGCAGAAACGGGTACGTCACTCCATGCTGCCTCAGCTCATCAATCCTAACGACTGGCTAGAACAGTCTCTCAACAACCCATGACAGCTTTAATTGTATGAAAAAAAGAATTCCCCCCATTCTACTGTTAATTCTTCATTTATTTTACACAGTCTTGATTTCCGCCTTTGGAGCCATTCTCAAATGCATTTTGAAGTGTCAAAATATGTCTGACCTGTCTGTGACGTGTCATCACCGAAAAAACATACTTCTGGTCTTCATTTCAACATGCACTTGAGAATGGCTCCAAAGTCCGAAATCATGACTGTGTGAAATAAATGAACCATTAACAGTCAGATCACCGAGCGAGGTGGTGCAGTGGTTAGACACTGGACTCGCATTCGGGAGGACGACGGTTCAATCCCACGTCCGGCCATCCTGATTTAGGTTTTCCATGATTTCCCTAAATCGCTCCAGGCAAATGCCGGGATGGTTCCTTTCAAAAGGGCACGGCCGACTTCCTTCCCCGTCCTTCCCTCATCCGATGAGACCGATGACCTCGCTTTCTGGTCTCCTTCCCCAAACCAACCAACCAACCAACCAACAGTCAAATGGCGGAAATTCCTTTCAAAAATGTCCATGACAGGTGTTTTCAGTGGGTGAGAGATCTGGAGAACATGCTGGCTCGTTGTAACAGCGTAATACATTCCTTATCGAAGCATGACAGAACGCGCAAAACTGCGGTCTTGCGTTATTTCGCTGAAAAATAAGGTCGCGGTGACCTCGAATGTGGCACAGTCACCTGTGTTAAAACGTCAGAAATGTAACGCAGCTGTCCGATACCATCATACCCGGTGGTTGACCCGTATAATACTGACGTAAGCAATCTGACAACCTCTCCCTCCAACATCCACTGTTGCCGTTGGGCGCTTCAATGCTGCATCATGGGAAGCAGCAACAATGGTCGGTGCTCCTGACGTCGTCGCACCGGCTGTATGGATACTCGCCCTGCTATAAACAAGCCCACATCCCGGCTCATGGTGCGTGTCGTAGCTGTTCGTTGCTGCATAGTCAAGCGAACAATATGTATGTCCTCTTAGGCGCAAGTTAGGTCCGTTGAGATCTTGCGGGGCTTTAATTGTAGCCCTCCTGAATCTACCGATTCCATATTCACACGATAGTAGTAGTTGACTCCCGACCAGTAAGAGGAGCACTGTCACCTAACGAAATAACGCAGTGTCCATAGGCGACCATCCCGCCGGTGGCGAATTCCGAGATATACTGGTAGGCATTTCTCCTCCTTACACGATCTTCCCACATACAACCAAGATTTAAACGTGATTTCTGAGTAATTTGGTCTTGTGTATAGCATGCAGAATACGTTAGTCGTACATACTTTGTGTAGCTGAGCAGTTTATATACTTTATGCCGGTTTGGCATTTGTTGCAATTTTAATAGCTAGGAGAGTAGAAACGATAGAGAAGGTGTAGTCTAGGGACCTCTTCTGTCCCGAAATTTCTTTCCAAACTCTGCAGCTGATCTTGTGTGTTTCTTGGGAACGTTGATACATGGAACATTTTCTGTCATCTTCAGGTCTACTACAACTCAGCAGTTGTAACCAAATTATACTAAAATGCAAACTCTGTGTCATAATCGCCGTACAGGACATTGCCCTACCTGCTTCATCCCCTACCTAGGGCAACACTGGATGTCAGTTTACAACAGGCATATGATAATCACACCACTCTCCAGCCCATTACATTGGCACTCGAATCTGAAATCGCTATTACTTTTCTAGCAGCCGCTCAGCCTGTATTTCGAAACTGTTTCTGGGATCGACTCCGATATTTCCTGAGGCAGACTTGCTGACATTCAGCCCACGAGGCGCACAGCTGTAACCGTTATACAGATTTAAGACACAAAGGAAATACAGACAGTAGGTGCGATCAGCCACTGACTGAAATCATCGGGGAAAGCTGAAAATTTGTGCCGGAACGGGATTCGAACAAGTCTCCTGCTTACTAGGCAGATGCTCTGGGTGCTAAGGAATCGCTGAATGCCGCAGGTAATGAGGGTAACGGGAAAGAAGCACCACGTTACTAGGGTGCGGGTAAGTTAAGAATTTCTATCTGACAGGAGGCGTGCTAGGGTAGTCCGTGGAGTTGTGATGTCCACTCTGTACGGATGGCTTAGTGGTTAGAGTATCTACCTAGTTAGCAGAAGACGCGGCTTCGAATCCCGGTCCGGCTCATATTTTCACTGTTCCCAGTGATTTCAATCCATGCCCGCTCGCAGCCAATGTCTGTAATTCCTTTGTGTCTAAATTCATTATGGCTACTGGATCAAAATGGTGTCTGTTCTTTCGGACATGTCCAACAGAACAGACGTCACATATATATTAAACTGATTTATTTATTTTTTTTATAAAAAAGGAAGAAATGGAAGTATCCGTCAATATTATTGTTTTTTGCTCGTCATACTTTCTCAGCAGGCTCGAAAATACAACAAAATGTTGCGAAGAAAGTAATTCAACAGAGAAACTTACGGTAAACCAGTCTTCACGGCCACCGCACGTAGGGTACAGGCATTTTGTAAGCTAGATGTAAATGTGTTCCTATGTGATTTTATGATTTTGCAATGTGAATGAGAAGAAGTAAAACATTTTCCGTTTGTATCGCCGTCATTTAAGTTTCTTGAAAGACTAATTGCTCGTACTAAGACTGAAAACGTGAGAGCAAACTAGAGCACAACACGTGAGAGTCACCATTCACCAGAAAACGCGCGTGAAGGCTACATAGTGAGACGTTAACCACAGTCCCCAATCCCGATTGCATTTTTTTAAAGCATGAATAGTGCAGTCAAGAACTAGGTAGGGAGCCCTCGGCAAACGGCTGTAAAAATTGCCATCATGTTATATCGTCTATGTCGACTTTGTACATAAGAGATTCACATCTATCTGGATCGGTTTCGGTGACATTGATATTAAAGATTACTGAAGCCCCACACTCTGTTAATGTTCCTGTGTGCCATCAGAGATACCAAAAAAAAGAGTTAAACCTCTGGAACAAGGACAATCAGGCCACCTGCGTCCACTACATGATTAGCTTGAGCGTGTTCATAAAACTTACTTAGGTCTCTAGATAACAAGTTGATTCTTGTTATTTAGCGACCAGAAGCACTGTTACCGACGTGATCAGCTAACCAACGACAAACTGTTATTCATTAAAGATGTACTGTCAGTTGTGGAATCTGAATACCATACATATGCTTCGGTTATTTTACAGCTGGACTTTGGCGTCTGTGCCGTAATGAATGTTGACAAAGGCAATGTATTTCGTAAGTTCACGAGTAAAATTTCTTCTAGAAAAAAAGGGCAAGTCTGTGTATTTGATGTTAGAAGTTTTAGTTTCAGTCCAGTTTGACACTAAAAGTTAAGACACCACTGCATGATTATAGTTGACAGGATATTTACCCAGTGCTACAAAAAGAAACTTGACGAGATGCAGAACCTAGCACGACCAGAAGCAAAGATCTGAGGTTTTTCTGTGGTTGCCCTCCGTGGCCTACAGAGCTTTCACAATGGAGCTCGAGGTGAGCAATAGCCCGAGAATGGCCAAAGAGACAAATGTGCGTCTTAACTGGCACCGTGAAGTAACGTGTATGGTGCTGTTGGAACTACGGAAGCTGTGCACCTGTGGGTTGGCAAGGCAGGAGGGCTCGCTCCGCACCAGTAAATGACTCG
The DNA here is from genome assembly GCF_023864275.1 of Schistocerca cancellata. NCBI lineage: Eukaryota > Metazoa > Arthropoda > Insecta > Orthoptera > Acrididae > Schistocerca > Schistocerca cancellata. Next base: position 702,882,992 of record NC_064626.1, read on the forward strand.
AGATTGCCAGGCGGAAAAGGCCGTATCTAGCCGGATGTCAGACCTACATTAAAGCAAACAGCATCCTGCTGCCTGAAGCTAAAACATGGCCGTAGCTTGCGAAATTACAAAGGTAGCTACTTTTTACGATACCATAAACAACAAAGACACTATTTGCCGTAGACAGAAGAGATGCTGTTCTTTTGCTACCAGACGGCCTTGAAATCACAGACTATTAGGAAGAGTTAGAAGAAAACTTTTGTTTTTCATGAAATGATTACAGTTCTCACGTGACTGTAAACGACTTCATATCGCCATATGGCAGATAGTGGAAGAGGGAAGAAATCGGTGTAGACTATCGCTGCACAATGTATTTCGGATTTAGAAGTAACATTCAGGGCGAGAAACTAGTGCCTCTCATCGACGGACAATAAATGAATGCGTAAACACAGAGTCCAGTCACAGTAATGTGACCACAGCCTATGTTCGTCGCCAGCGTGTACGAACCACTCACAGGCGGCAGAGGGCACCACTAGCAGTGGAAAGTATATAAAGCGTGTTAGGGGGACGCAGAAAACAGTGCAGTCGTTGTCGCAATGCTACAACACAGCGAGTTATCCGAGGTTTACAAGGGCGCGATCATCGGCTTTCGGGCTTAGAGTGGAAACATTTCCGAAACGGCTAAGTTCGTAAACCGTCGCGCGCCATCGTGGTTAAAGTATACAGCGCATGCCAAAATGACATTATCCAAAACCGGCTACGAAGCAACTGTAGTTGTCCATGGCTATAGATGGCAGTGGTGAATGACGGCTGGAGAGATGTGTACGGGCGAACACACGTTGAACGTTGACTAGTGACCGCCCAGATGAACCAAGGAGCTACCAACAGACAGGCCGCTGTGGCAACGTCAGAAGTTAAGTCCCATAGTGCTCAGAGCCATTTGAACCATTTTTCTAATCCAGAAGCGTAAAAATAAAGATGAATTAAATTGTAGGACTGCCCGTTTATATCGCAGAGCCTTCGTTGGAGAACACCAAAATGTCTCTTATGCCGTACACAGGCAGGTATGGGCGCCAAACATGAGTACCCTACCATTAAAAAATCTTTTGTCGTTGGCGTATTAATAACTGAAATATATTAATTGCCCTTGTTTGTGTGTTCATTTATACCACAGGGAAAAGAACTTATTTAATTTGCATTGTTCCTAATTTCGTTGTAGACTTGCAGCATGTAGACGCGACTCCCTCATCGACGACGAAACAAAGGACAAATGTTTCCAACGACTTGCTGTTCACATAATTGGCGGTTTAGGCGAATATACTCGTCCACAGAGATTGATTTCACTTTTTCTGTTTGAGAAACATACACACATACAAAACACTACAAAACTACGTCAGGAAATTACAGTCTCATTACTTTGGGAACGCTGAGGGTAGCAGAGATCTGAAACAATCGACACGAACGGTTCCGAAAGGTGCAGACTTTTATCGACCGGTACTTGGGTTCCGCCGGCCGCTATGGCCGAGCGGTTGTAGGCGCTGCAGTCCGGAACCGCACTGCTGCCAAGTTCGCAGGTTCGAATCCTGCCTCGAGCTTGGTTGTATGTGATGTCCTTAGATTAGTTAGGTTTAAGTAGTTCTAAGTCTAGGGGAGTGATGACCTCAGATGTTAAGTCCCATAGTGCTTAGAGCCATCTGAACCATTTGAGCTACCAATAGTGTTTCCCCAACAACCGTTCAGTGAACGTTACTGTGTATGCGGCTCCAAAGGAGGCGCCTGGTTCGTGCAGTCATGCCGACTGCTGTTTATCGGTGATGAAGGCTGGAATTTGCACGCCAGTACAACAACTGAACGTCCACTAAGTGGCGAGAAGTAACCTTTTCAGATGAATGAACTATTATGCTCAATCGAACATATGGCCGTTGGCGTGTACGGCTTGAAACGTCTGAAAGCAAACACCATTCAAACCAGGAGGGTGTGTTATGGTCTGAGGAATGTTTTCATGTAATTCCCTGGGTGATATCGTCATTATTGAAGACTCAATGGATCAACACAAGTATGCATTTACTCTTGCGGACCATGTCCACCCCTACATGCTGTTTATTTTTGCTCGGCACGCTGGCATCTACCAGCAGGACAACGCAACGTGCAAACAGCTCACAGCGTGAGTGCGCGATTCGAACAGAACCAGGATGAGTTTACCGTACTCCTTTGGCGTCCAAACTCCCCAGATTTAAACCCAATCGAGAATCTGTGCGATTACCTCCATCAAGCTGTTCGCGCCATGGATCCTCAACGAGATACCCAGCGCAGCTGGCCGCGACACTGGAGTCGGCGTGGTTCCACATCCCTGTCGATATCTTCCAGAACCTCACCGACTCACTTCCTACACATCTCGCGCTGCGTGAGATGGTTATTTAGATTTTTGACAGGTGATCACTAAATGTGACTGGACAGTGTAATATGTATCATGAATCAGGTTCAACGATTGCTGTATACCATGAGCTGTCTAAAACAAAACCTCAACTTCCTATCTAGGTGCTTGCGGACGTTATCTCATTTATGGTATGACATACACTAGGAGCATGAACAGCTATACATGTAGAGAGATCACTAAACAGCTACATATCAATATTTCAACACAGCTCTCCAGCACAATATTACACAAGTGACAATAGCTATAGGCGAATATCGAGATCTTTTATGTAATACTCTACTGCCCCATCAGTCATGCTTCCGCCGTCGTGTGTTTACATGACGAAAGAGAAATACTAACATCAGCCGCATCAGGGTAATGAAATAATTCAGTGGCGACAATTGAGTATTTGTGTCGAACCGGGACTCAAAGCCGAATTTCCCGCTTTACACGAGCAGTAGCCTTAAGCGCTTCGGCTATCAGAGCATGCTTCACATCCAACCCAACATCCCAAATTGTCACACGCTACTTCCGTAGCAGCCCCTGCCCATTTTCCTCATTGCTCGCAGCATCTAACATGATTCCCGAAAGAGGTCGGACCTACGCTGCATCCATACTGATGATATCATGAGTGCCGTCAAGGCTTAGATATTACAACTAAATGTGTGGCCTATTCTTTCGAGCATGTCCAGAAGAACATACACTACACAGTCACGATTCTGCGGCCGGCAATTTGGGTTGGATGCGAAGCGTGCTCGGATAGCCGAAACGATTAAGGCGACCACTCGCTAAAGCAGGAAATCCAGGTTCCAGTCCCGGTCTAGTACAAATTCTCACTATCGCCATTGAATCATTTCAGTGCCCTAATGTGGCTGATGTCGATGTTTCCCTTTCGTCACGTCTTTTATGTGGGGTATCACAGCACTCGTCACTGTCAGGGAACCTTCGATAGGACCCTTGCCGGCACGTGCGGACTTGCTGGTAAAACACGAGCAGCTGCCTGTCGTTCCGCACCACAGTCACAGGACGGTGGTGAAGATTTGCCCCACTTTTGAGGAGCGTCGGCACATCTTCTGTAGCCCGTTCGGATGCGGTTCACGGTAGTCCAAACTGCTAGATGCTTGTCAAATTGGATGTACGTCGTTCAGTACTGCACGATCCAGTTATCAACAGTCTTATGGGTTCTGACAGTAAGGCCGTTTTCCTTATAGTATCGGAAGATGGAATGCGATACAAGATAGGCAGCCAGTATGTGGGGGTAGATTTCATTCACCCAATAATAATGAAATTGAATTCGTTTAGTTGCACGGTTATCTTTTTCACATATGGGCTATCAAACTAGACAGACGCCCAACGTTCTTGCTGCTGAATATACCAGTCTGAGTGCTGATACCTCGAGGGTGTCTGCTGACAATCCACAACTAGCGCCACAGAGTTTGTGGAGAATGTTATTTCTGATTTTGAGCTTATCAGATGTTAGTGTCAAGACTTTCTTAAAAGATGGTGACCTGTCTAAAGTGATCCCAAGGTGTTTTGGATGCACTGTTTCGACGATGTTTGTCATCCTCAAAATATAAACCAAGAGTTCTGTGTGTCAATCTATTGGACAGACGAAAAAATGCAACTTCTGTTTTATTTGAGTTAGATTGTAATCGCCCTTTACGTAAGTATTGGCTTCAGATGTCTAGATGAAAAGTTAGGATTTCTTCAGTTGTTTCGAGGGTTTTGTGTTTGGTAGCTGTTGTCCAATCATCCGCATAGTCAAACTTTCTGAACTGTATGGAGAAATATGATTTATATAAATGAAACAAGAGAGGAGCAAGGACGGATACCTTTCCAAAGCCATTTTCCAATACAGGGGTACTCAAAAAGAAGGAGCACATTTCAAACATTTATTGCTTCCAAACTACAAAAGATAGAAACACATTTCCAACGTTCCTGGAAAGAGAAAAGTTCAAATTTTTATGCATTTAAAGTGAGCACCATGTGTTACACGTCAAAATCAAAACGGTGGCTCATTTCCTGTCACATACGAAGCAGCTGGTTTCTCGTTATCGAATTCACAGTTTCGACAATGCTATGTCACAGACTTCCAAGAGTGTCAGGAATAAGGGGGATAAAAACGCGGTCTCTCAATTAAGCCCACAGATAAAAATCACAAGGTGTGAGGTCTGGGACGCTGGATTGGAAAAGGAGGAGGAGAAGATGAATTTCATCGCCGGTGGCCCACCGTTTTGATATTTGGCGTGTAACACATGGTGCTCACATTGAATACATAAAAAGTTGAAATTTTATCATTCTAGGAATGTTGGAATTGTCTTTATATCTTTTATAGTTTGTGAGCAATAAATGTTTGAAATCTATTCCTTCTTTTGAATAGCCCTGTACTTTTGGACAGCTAATGTCGTTTCCTGTAGCTACAGTAAATGTCTTTGTAGTGAACATGTAAAACTGTTTTGTTTTCCGCCCGCATGGAATTAATTGTAATAATTTATAAAGCAGCCCATGCCTCCTAGCCAGACCAAATGCTGCAAGCAAATCAGTGAATACCGTTGATGTTTTCTGCTTCCTTTTGTACCGTGCTTCAATAAATGTTGTTAACGAGGAAACTTGAGAAGAGTAGCTACGCTCTGGTCGGAAATTAGCTTGCTAACGAGTAGTTTATGAAAGATCTCTGGACTAAAATTCTTTAAAGGTACTTATAAATAGTGCTCAGTAGAGCGATTGAACAATAGTTCTTCGATTTGTCTGATGACTTGCCAGGTTTTCGTATTGCTATGATTTTCGATTGCTTCATTTTAACCACAGATCACAATCAGAATGAGATTTTCACTCTGTAGCGGAGTGTGCGCTGATATGAAACTTCCTGGCAGATTAAAACTGTGTGCCCGACCGAGACTCGAACTCGGGAACTTCATCACTTTCAGGAGGGCTAGTTCTGCAAGTTTCGCAGGAGAGCTTCTGTAAAGTTTGGAAGGTAGGAGGCGAGATACTCTCAGAAGTAAAGCTGTGAGTATCGAGCGTGAGTCGTGCTTCGGTAGCTCAGATGGTAGAGCACTTGCCCGCGAAAGGCAAAGGTCCCGAGTTCGAGTCTCGGTCGGGCACACAGTTTTAATCTGCCAGGAAGTTTCATATCAGCGCACACTCCGCTGCAGAGTGAAAATCTCATTCTGGAAACATCCCCCAGGCTGTGGCTAGGCCATGTCTCCGCTATATCCTTTCTTTCAGGAGTGCTAGTTCTGCAAGTTTCGCAGGAGAGCTTCTGTAAAGTTTAGAAGGTAGGAGGCGAGATACTGGCAGAAGTAAAGCTGTGAGTACCGAGCGTGAGTCGTGCTTCGGTAGCTCAGATGGTAGAGCACTTGCCCGCGAAAGGCAAAGGTCCCGAGTTCGAGTCTCGGTCGGGCACACAGTTTTAATCTGCCAGGAAGTTTCATATCAGCGCACACTCCGCTGCAGAATGAAAATCTCATTCTGGAAACATCCCCCAGGCTGTGGCTAGGCCATGTCTCCGCTATATCCTTTCTTTCAGGAGTGCTAGTTCTGCAAGTTTCGCAGGAGAGCTTCTGTAAAGTTTGGAAGGTAGGAAACGAGATACTGGCAGAAGTAAAGCTGTGAGTACCGGGCGTGAGTCGTGCTTCGGTAGCTCAGATGGTAGAGCACTTGCCCGCGAAATGCAAAGGTCCCGAGTTCGAGTCTCGGTCGGGCACACAGTTTTAATCTGCCAGGAAGTTTCATAACAGATCACAATGTCAGAGAAGAAATTCGCCAGCCATCTTTTCTGCATAGTTCCCACAACGTAGAAGATGCATTCCATCACTTCTCGGTTCCTTTCCAGCTTTCAGAGTTTTGAGAGCGGCAGAAATTTCAGACACAGAGAACATTCTTGAGAACCGATTGTTCATTAGTGTTATTTTTGAGCAAAGTAAGTTTTCGAATGATGTATTTGGCATGAGTTTTATCCCTGGACGCTCTGCATGTAGGCAGTAAATGCGACGCAGTCCTATGAACTGATATATGAATGTTGTTCCTTACTTTTATTTTGTTTCCAAACTCCCTTAGTAATGATCATGCTACCCTACTTGATGTTTAAAACATGAGTGAATCAACAGTATCTAACCATCTAGTACGTCTGGCTGTACCGAATTTATGAAGTAGTTTATCCGCTATTTGCGGCCGGTAATCACTTTTTAGAAATTCATCGTACTGTTTCTCGGTAGTTTCATTTCAACCTGGAATATACTGCTTGCGGTAGCCCGTGGGGATTGCCTTGTGGTGGTGATGGTGGTGGTGGTGGTGGTGGTGGTGGTGGTGTTAAGTTCCTATGGGACCAAACCGCTGAGGTCAACCGTCCCTAAGCTTGATTTTGGCTCTTGAAGAAGAATGGGCTGTTGTTCCATCACCGGGATTCAGACGCCTTATTGAAAGTGTTCCCAGAAGAGCTCAAGCGGTTATAAAACGAAGGGTGGAGGCATATCTTATTAATGTGGACTAACAGGTGTCCCGATACTTTTGATCAAACAGTGCACAACTTGTACAGAATACAGATTACAATTATAAGAGTCGAAGGAAATGAAAAGGATGCCGCAGTTGAGAAGGGAGTGGGACATGATTGTAGTCTATTCACGATGTTATTCATTCTGTACATCGAGCAAGCAAGAAAGGAAACCGAGGAGAAATTAGGATAGAGGATTAATGTTCACGGAGAAGGAATAAGAACTTTGAGATCTGCCAACGACATCCTAATTCGGTCAGAGACAGTAAAAGATTTAGAAGAATACTTAAAGTGAATAGATAGCGTCTTGAAATGAGATTAGAAGATGAACATCAATTAAAGTAAAACAAGGGGACTGGAATGTAGTGTAATTCAATCAGGCGATCCTGAAGGAACTAGATAAGGAAACGAGGGACTAAAACTAGTAGAAGAGATTCGCTATTTGGGGGTCAAAATAAGTAATGCTGGCTGAAGCAGAGAGGATATAAAATACAGGCTGCAGCAGGAACAAAAACCTTTCTAAAAAAGAGAAATTTGTTTACTTCGAATACAAAAGCGTTAGAGACTCTTTTACGGAGGCATTCGTCTGGAATGCAGCCTTGTAAGAAAGCATCTTATGGATAAACAGAACTCTTAATGAGGGGGTACTGATCGAATGCAGGAAAAAAGAAATTTATGGCAAAACTCGAGTGAAAGAACAAATTGGTTGGCAGGACATGCCCTTAGGCATCAAGGAATTGTCAGTTTGGTAATGGACGGAGTGTGGGGATTAAAAATTCAAGAGGCAGACCAAGGATTGATTACAGTAGCAGGTTGAAATGGATGGAGGCTGTAGCAGTGACGCAGAGGTGAAGAGTGTTGCATAGGATAGACTAGGGCGGATAGCTGATTAAACCAGTCTTCGCACTAAAGACCACAACAAGGTACAGTTCACAGCGGATGATCAACAGAAGTGGAAGTAACGCTGAGTGTGTTCCGGGACAGATAACAGTACCAATGATGTTCGCAATAAACATAAGCGGCTTGTTAGAGTTTTCAGCACGCATAGATTCATCGCTGATGGTGGTATGACTTACAGTTTACAGCATCGTGTTATTGCAACGGTTCAATTATTGTACACAACAGTAGCTGTATTTAAAATTGGTAAATGCAAAATAATGGCGAGAACAAAGAGAAGGGCCTAGCAACTGATTAAGAGATTAATAGTAAACGTCTTCAGCCTGTCACATCGTTGGATGTTGGGGGTTATACCATGAATCGATATGAAATGGAAGTGAAGCGTCAAATCAGTAATAGGTAAGGTCTTATGGAAACATTTTAGGAAACTGGGTTGGAACTACAGAGGAAACGGGAAACAAAGGCTAGTGATACAAATCGTAGAGTCTGCTGGACTATTTGGAGTTATTTTCAAACAGGCAAGACAGCAGAGAATGATGGAACTGAGAGGCACTTCACTGGAGACATACAGGGCTACCTCCGTTTTATTTATCAGTCGACAAATTCGTCAGTGATATCTATAAAAACCAAAGCGTTATTACGCCTCAAAAAGCAACGTTCCGCGAGTCGAACATCGAATTGGAATTTCATGGCTATGAGTATCTCCTTATGCGCAGTGTATGTCATGAAGTAAGTCGTGGTGAAGCAGGCGAAAAGAGAAATTACGAGGCTGTTTGTATGTATTACACTAGCTGCTGTAATGTACACACGCTACAAACAACCGTGTATCCTATATGAAAAAAGGTATGATCGATACCTTCCTTGGATGAATGTGATAATTTTTCCGAAGCGCTGACGTTCGTAAACTGTTCGAAAGTGGACTAGTGCTGCGACTGTGAATAACTGCAGTTAAACTCACAGAGTACAATGTGACATTGATGTCTGAGATGAGTGCCGGTTACTGAGTTGCATGCAGGCTAACAGATATGCTTCAGTGGGCAGCTTCTTTCCAGATAAGCTCTTGAGCAACTGCTCGTGTAACAGCTGCTGTGTTGGAGAGAAAACGCTCCTGTGAAGCAGTGAATGGTATGGCGCGCACTCCACGTTCACAAAGATGCGGCTAAGGTCCCTTTGGTCACCTGATCCTAATTTTTTAGAGCGAGACTGTATCTTAGATCCAGCTCCGACAATTCTCTTGATATATATGCTGCAGCAGAGGGATCATAGTTCGGGACGATTCCGCAATGATCTCGTAAAGTAAATACGTAATGCCCGGTTCCCACAGTAAAGGGCGTTTTCAGGCAGTATGAGGTGTGCAGTAAAAGTGTGTTGTGCGGTGACTCATCAGAAACAACGAAAAAAATCTCACCAATTCGTGTAATAAATATACAGTTTAGCAAGTCCTGACGCCACATGGACACAACGGGGCCACGTGGGAAGATGGCTAAGAACTCGGTGGAACTTGGGAGCAACTGGGCAGAAATTTAGTGGGTCTGAAGGTACTTCGAGTCGACAGTCAATAATTCTGTCCAGTTACCTTCCGCAGACCTCTACGGGCTACAGTTTGACGCGGTGCTCACGGTACAGATAGCGACGCTAGCTTACATCGATGCTTGATACAGTGTGACTTGGCTGAAATGGCGCTATCTCCTCGGTAAATACTGAATTTGCCGATACCACTCATCTGCTTTGACACATAACGTCATCAAAATTGTGGACATAAACGATTCACCGAAATATAAGTAAAATGTGCTACACAACAGGAATTATAAGTGTTTTTTGATATGACAATAGCAAGTAATTCCATATGTGTAATTGATGTATCGAACCTAGCGATACCGGACATGATTTAACTAGCGACGTAACGATTATTGCGTGTGACGTCATATACGCGAGTAAAGAGAGGGCACCAGCGTTGAGAACATTCGTGTTTCATCTTCTTTTGTGGAGGGAAGGGGATGTAGGTGGGAGGGATGTAGGTTTTGTTGGCAGACATTTAGCCGAGCTGAGCGAGTACGGCAGTGCGCGGCGCGGCGCAGCGGACTGACCTTTTGAGCGGGGGGTGCTTGGTGCCGTTGACGACGAGCTTGTTGCGGTGCGTCTTGGCGGGCGGCGGCGCCGGCGCGGGGTCGGCGGTGGGCGTGGGCGTGCCCGCCGTGGCCGTGGCGCTGGTGCTGGTGCTGGTGTTGGTGTCGGCGGAGCTGCTGGTGGTGCTGACGCTACTGTCGGTGGCGCTGGCGCGCACGCCGCGCAGCTCCAGCTGCAGCTGCATGTTCTTGGGCAGCGGCGGCTTCTCCTCCACCGGCAGCATGTAGGACAGCATGGCGCATCACCGCTCTCCGCTGGCTGGTGGCTGGGCGCTCACTGGGGCCTCGCAGCCGCCATCTGCAACGAGAGGAGGCCCTCACTGCAGGAGGAGGAGGGGCGGCGCCGGCGGTGGGGCCCCCGGGGGCTCTGCGCGCTGCGCCTCTGCTCTGTGTGCCGTACCTGCTGCACTCGCCCGTCCTGCCGCCGCAGCGGTGGACGCTGAAGCACGCTAGCGAGGTCACACTCGACTCGGGAGTACACTGGTGGGCAGCACTTGAGGAGGAAAGTAAATTTCGCATCATTTATAACTGCCAACTAACATAGATCGATTAAAAATTTTAAAGAACTTAGTTCTTAATATAGGAAACAGCGATCTATAATTATTGAGTCTCCGTGGCAACCTTAGAGCGATCAGGACGCTTTCCCCACAGATAGCCTCTTTGGCCATAGTAAGACGAGTAGGTAGCCATGGTTACTAGAGTGGCGTCCTTGTTATCATCTTTGGTTTGGTTGATATGGTACGTGACAGAGGGCCACTATTTAGGTCGCAGTAATTACCTTTTTATACTATATTTTATTAGTAATAAGATGTTAACTTGTTTTATAAGTTCTATAGATGGTAATGACTTAATAGTAACTACCACGTTACTTTCTTAAGCGACAGAAATGCAACTTACGTGATTGGCTATCCATGACGTTATGCCGGAGACGGTGGGCCGGGCTTCAAGCCCTTCACGTTGCAGTACACCACCAGCCACAAGCAAGAGGGTTGCCATACGCCACCGCCTCCGACAGACGTCTATGATATATTAGCGTTATTTACTGGTTTATCAATATACGATTTTGTCCTTTATATGTTTATAAGGATTCTTGTTCATTGTAGGTCTGAAGATGATCTTATAATAAGATCGAAACTGGTCACCACATTAAAAAATTTATGCGGTCAAGACTGCTACCAGTTTATTTATAGATCGATTAAACTAGGAACATACGAGTACATAGAGAGAACTGAGACAGTGTGGTACAGAAGGTAACTGAAAGAAATACGCAACGAGTCGAACAGAAATTACAGTTTTATACAAGGACAATAATTACACTGAAGCCACAGCGATTTTTATTGTCACCTGGACACAGAAAAGGCGGGACACTGTTGTTAATAGGGTGCGTGACCACCACAGACGACAGTGAACCCTCTGTTATGGAGCTCCTATGTGTCCCAAACGTGCTCGTTGAGATTTAAGTCTGGGGAACCGGCTGAAGAGTCCATTTGCCGAATTTTCTCTCTTTCGAAGAGCTCCTCCACCTGCGTTGTCCGGGGTCGTCGCGCACTGTCACCCATAAAAACTGGCAGGGTGTAGGGCTCGCGCTCTGGGTTTTAATTTTTGTTTGCTATCGACATTGATACTTTCCGATAACTTTCCGATTTCCTCCTTAACTTTCACTGTAAAACCATGCTTCCTGGCAAATTTCATGATTATAGGTCAATGCGAACCACCTTATAGCTTTTGATGAATGAGTTTGGGAGTATTAAGAAATGTAACGTAAATGGCTGTATCTTTTGATTGCATTGACTTACGAGCTTAACGTTTTTGGTATGTGGCATACATTTCATTTCGATACGTTTATCAGTTTCTGATAAAAAGGCGTCTTTACAGATGGAAGGACACAGAGACAGTCGGGTGAAAACTGACGAAAAAAAATTTTTTTAGTGGGGTATAATCGCAAATTACCAATTTTCTGGTTTGCTCTCAAACTTGTATCGTGAAATCTTGCTTCTTGCCAAATTTCATGATTCTAGCTCAAATTTAAGTAGCCTATAGGTTTCCATAAGTGAGTTTGAGAGTTCAAAATATGGGACGTAAATGGCCATAATTTTTGATTGCACTGACGTAGAAAGTTCAATTTTTCACATTGCCAATAAACAATAGCTTGTTTTATTTGATCAGTTTCAACATGATTCGTCTATCCGTTCCTGAGGAAAATGGCTTTCAAGAGTGGCACAGAGAGACAAACAGCCGCACAACAAAGTGATCCTATAAGGGTTCCCTTTTTGCCGACTGAGTAACGTGACACTACAAGTGAAGTCAGGGCCGAATGCACCCCTGCAAAGACGCACAGAGGGAAGGAGTATAGTGTCATAGCAACGTTGACCCGTGAGTGTTGCGTGCTCAAAGATGTGGAGATCAGTACGCCATAGGAACATTATACGCCCGTGCAACATTACAGCTCCCTACACCTTAACACCTGAAGGACCAAAACGATCATATTCGACAATGTTCCTGGGTGCATTACGTACCTTCATTTGGCAAGAGGTGAGAACACGTGATGTGCCTAGGGGCATTATCGATTTGGTGCTCCAGGTGTTACGATGTGTGGAGGCATAGTGTTGCTTGGCCGTATTTACCTCCAAATCTTTGAGACGCTTCACTCACCACTCGGTGTTGTTATGACATTGAGTTCCCTCCGAATGTGCGTCTTTTCAGTGCTGCATAAAATCCTGACTTCACTTATATGGATGACAATGGGCGACCGCATCAACAACAGCACAGGTCGAGGAGCTCGTGGAACGAGACGGTATTCGGCGAATGGACTGTCCTACGCGTTCACCTGACTTTAATCCCATTGAACACGTTTGAGATGCGTTAGGCAGATGGAAATAAAAGAAAGGTTCTGGAGTGGAATTAAAATACAAGGTGAAAGGATATCAGTGATACGATTCGCTGATGACATTGCTATCCTGAGTGAAAGTGAAGAAGAATTAAATGATCTGCTGAACGGAATGAACAGTCTAATGAGTACACAGTATGGTTTGAGAGTAAATCGGAGAAAGACGAAAGTAATGAGAAGTAGTAGAAATGAGAACAGCGAGAAACTTGACATCAGGATTGATGGTCACGAAGTCAATGAAGTTAAGGAATTCTGCTACCTAGGCAGTAAAATAACCAATGACGGATGGAGCAAGGAGGACATCAAAAGCAGACTCGCTATGGCAAAAAAGGCATTTCTGGCCAAGAGAAGTCTACTAATATCAAATACCGGCCTTAATTTGAGGAAGAAATTTCTGAGGATGTACGTCTGGAGTACAGCATTGTATGGTAGTGAAACATGGACTGTGGGAAAACCGGAACAGAAGAGAATCGAAGCATTTGAGATGTGGTGCTATAGACGAATGTTGAAAATTAGGTGGACTGATAAGGTAAGGAATGAGGAGGTTCTACGCAGAATCGGAGAGGAAAGGAATATGTGGAAAACACTGATAAGGAGAAGGGACAGGATGATAGGACATCTGATAAGACATGAGGGAATGACTTCCATGATACTAGAGGGAGCTGTAGAGGGCAAAAACTGTAGAGGAAGACAGAGATTGGAATACGTCAAGCAAATAATTGAGGACGTAGGTTGCAAGTGCTACTCTGAGATGAACAGGTTAGCACAGGAAAGGAACTCGTGGCGGGCCGCATCAAACCAGTCAGTAGACTGACGACAAAAAAAAAAAAAAAAAAAAAAAAAAAAAAAAAAAAAAAAAAAAAGGCAGATGTGTTGCAGCACGTCCAGTAGTTGTCAAACGCGCTGGTGGAGGAACTGAATCCCTTAGAACGAGAACCGGTTATTATCCTCGTAGTTAGCAGAGCATGCATCGCCGTTCGTGGTGACCACACACCCCGTCAAGAACCGTTTGCCGCCTTCTGTAATTTTCAGGGGATCATCACGAATCGTGGTGACTTCAGTGTAACTGTTGTCTTTAAATAAAAGTGTCACTTACGTCCGTCGCAGTGCATATTTCATTCAGTTACGTGTGTACTATACTGCAGCAGTTCTTTCCATGTGTGGTCCTACTGTCATCGAGCTATGTTACTTGGCCGTGACATGCGAAAGTTAGTTCACTACTCGTTTTTCGCATCCGTATAATTGCTTCGAATACTAACTGTGAAAGAACATCTACACCATTTACCTTTGAAAGTGGAAGCAGGAAGGACAGCCTAATAACGGGATTTTATTTATTGTGTTCATACAGTACAGCAGGAAGAAAATAGGATTAAATTTTTTGAGGTAACACAGAGCTGCCCTCTCTGACAGCTACATCGTCTCTAACTCAGTTGGGAATCGAGTCGAATTGAACTTGGGCGACATACACGGTAACGAGATTGCATGCTGCTTCAACTCTGTGCCAGGGTTCATCAGTCAGAGTGGCTGGCGAGTAGTGGTGGTGTACGGGTCTCTCAGCAACCCACGTCCAAATTCAAGGGTTGTCGATTCGCGTAAGTACCTAGGAATTACAGTTACGAACAACTTGCAACAGTCATACAGAAAATTTTGTGGACAAGGCGAGCCAAGGACTGCGTTTGATGGCCAAAACACTTGGATGGTCCAACAGACCGACGATAGTCTTACTGCACCAACTTGTCCGTTCTCTTCCGAAGTAGTTCTGCTCCGTATGGGATCCTTATCACAAGAGACTGACAGTGGACATCGGAAATACTCACAGAAAGGCACCTCGCTTTGAACTTTCAAGGAACAGGGGTAAGACTGTCAGGGACACAAGACGTGTGTTTCGGTATCAACCATTACAACAATGACGCTTTTCTACGTAGCGGTATCTTCACGCGAAATTAGTATCATCAACTTTCTCCTCGGAACGCCAAGATATTTCATTCACTCCTATCCACACAGGGAGACCATAAAATAAGTAAAATCAGAGCTGAACGGAAAGATTTAGGCGTTCATTTTCTCGATTCGAGAATTTTCTCAATTCTCAATTCGAGAATGGAACACTAGATAAAAGTCCGAAAGTGTCTCTGTATATGCTCTGCAAAACACCTAAGTGTGACATGCAGAGTAATCAAGTAGATGTGGATGTAGATGTAGGCACATGTTTTCAATGAGCAAGAGATCTGGAGAACGTTTTTCTTAGGGAAACAGTCGGACACTCTAAGTAACAATGCAGGTGAGGATAGCACAGGAAACATTCGGTCTTGCGTTACCTTGTTGTTAAATAACGTCACTGACATGTTGATGATAGGGCACAGCCACAAACCTTAACGCGTACGAAATGTAACACCTGATGTGCAAATTACCGACTACGCAAAAAAGAGTTGACAGTATTGTGTACGTAATAGCATTACGTCAGGAGCTGGACCAGTATGACGATGACGAATGCAATCTCGTAACGTTTGTTCTCCTTGGAGCATCCAGGTGCAGATAAGTCCATCTTGATGCCGTTCACAGAACCGGGAGTCACTTCAAAAACTCCTGTGTCCAGTGTTGTCGCTAAACGCATCACAGTCTGTGTCTGCTGCCGTGTTGAGAGCCGTAGCCAGCCTGAGTAGCCGAGCGGTTCTAGGCGCTGCAGTCTGAAACCGCGCGACCGCTACGGTCGCAGGTTCGAATCCTGCCTGGGGCATGGATGTGTGTGATGTCCTTAGGTTAGTTAGGTTTAAGTAGTTCTAAGTTCTAGGGGACTGATGACCTAAGATGTTAAGTCCCATAGTGCTCAGAGCCATTTGAACCATTTGAGAGGCGCAACAATGGACGCCGTTCCGGCTGTCCTTTGTGCTCCAGATGTCGACGCACTGTGCATGTGAGTAACTTTTCTTGCTCCAAACAAGCTCATTTCCTGAATGAGGGCACGTGACTTGGTAGTACTATCTCGCACGGGTGAACGAACAATATGTTTGTCCCCTTGGGCGCTAGTCGGATGGGATCGCCGGGATGCCGCATGGCGTAGAGTACGGTCCTCCTGAACCCATCTATTCGATTTTCAGATGGCTGAAGTAGGATCCCGACCAATGTGAGTGGCAACATCGGCGAACGACAAACCGCAGTCTAGATAGTCCACATAGACTGTTACATTCCGACCCATGCTCGCACATGTCTCCTTACACGATGAATAACGCGATCTTCTTACAAACGATCAACATTCAAAATACGACTTCTTAATGAGAAACCCATTGCCTAGTCTTTCCATATACAAAGAATGCAGATGGCGTTTCTCCTACCTACTTTGTACAGTTGTGTTGAAACGACTATTATTTTTGTATTCAAGCAAATATTACACTTCATGCCAATTTGACGGTGGTTACATGCTACCTTCAGGACGTTGTAATTTTAATGGCCAACAGTGTAATAGCTTCAGATCCCGTCATTTTAACTACATTTACAATACGTAAGCCACCTACTGATATGTGAGAGCGCGTACTATGTGTACAGTTTTCATACCCTACTTTCCTGTTCCAGTGGCGAATGGTGCAGCTGAAAAATGACTGTTGGTAAATTTCCATATGAACTCTGTCTCTCTAATTCCACATTCATGGTCTTCCCACGGGAAATGTAGAAGGTAACAACACGTTGATCGACTCTTCTACGAACTTCATCTCTAGGAATTTTAACAGTAAATCAAGCTGTGGTGAGACAGCGCCTCTCTTGTAGCGTCTGCCAGTGTACTTGGATGAGCACTCCTATGATGTCTTCACGGGGTAAAGGCGAAAAGAACGTTGGTAAGGCCAGGCATCTTAGCTGCTCTAAAGGACCAGCGTGTTGTGTAGATACTATTGAAATCTGTTACAGGCGTATGCGAGCAGACAGGTGCGGCTGATCAGAGACAGGAGAAAGAGGAGATGGGCAGAGACAAGGGGAGCAGGAGATGTGTCCAATGTATGTGACATAGCTTGTTTATTTACCTGCATAACTAATTATACAAATAAAAAATATAATTATACCAAAATTTTTAAATTCACTGAGCAACTTCGTACACATAACACCAAAAAGCAGAAAATAATTATTTAAATAAAAACAAATTTTTAGTATAACACATTTTTAAAACAGAGTAAAAAATATAAGATAGTTCCTCCTAGTCCCGTACAGATTCCTGACACCATACAGATGGTACTAAAAATTTGTGCTTGTGAATTTTTAATGAGTATGACAACACTTTGCAGATTTATAAAAAAAAACACAATAAATAATAGTTGGAGCTGAAATATTTATACGTCAGTGGTGTATTGTACGGAACCCCACGTTTCTTGTTATAAATCATAAATTAACCCATCAATTACGTATTGCAAGCGCCACACGTATTTCGTTATACCCCTTACAGGTATGAGCATAGCCATTAAAAATTCACGAGCAAAAATTTTCAAGCCTATCTGTATGGGGTTTGGAATCTGTGTGGAGCTAGAAGAAATGATTTTATACTTTTTAGTCCGCTTTTAATGCTTGTCATACTAAACAAATATTTTTATTTAGATCATTGCTCTCTATCAATCACGTGTGGTAAAGGTCTCCAACTGAGGACCAGTACAGAAGTTTCGGTCGACAGAGGGTTTCATGAGCTACCTCCTTTGTGGGTGTACCACGATTGCTGAGGATTCTTCCAAGGAACTCAGTCTGGTAGCTACCCTTCCTACTATTAGTTTTATTTGGTCTTTTTAATTTAAGTCGCTCCATGTACACACTCCAAGATATTTAAGGATACGACTGGTTCCAGTGAATTTTCGTCAATATACGTATAATCAAACTGTAACGGATCATTCCGCCTATTTATGCGTGATTCGTTACATTTCTTCATGCTGGAGGCCAACTGTCAATCCCTGCTCCAAGTGTCGATCTCCTACAGGCCTTCTTGCATTTCGCTATAGTTTTCTAGCGTTGCGACTTTTCTGTAGACAGCAGCGTCATCCGGGAACAGCCTCGTGGTGGTACCAACATTATCCACTAGGCTATTTGTACGTACTGTCCACAGTAACAGTCGCAGACCAATTCCTCGAAGCACGCCAGAAGCTCCTTTTTCCTCATCACCAGAATCTATACGGGAAGAGGAACAGAAATGGTGGCGTACGTTTCTGATCGTCATCCTGCGTAATTGCCGTCGTCCGCCGGTTGAGGACGTTGATCTCGAATCCTCCCTTCGTGCTTCTCCAGAGATGCAGGATGTATGCCAACGCTCGGTTCATTCGTTATACTCTCTCTCCTTCATCAGCTTCGAGTTAACATTCTACATTGACTCCTTTGAGATCAATACCTGACGTCTAAGCAAACGTACTTAAGACGTCATTTCCGATATAGGTAGATGACCCCTATAAGATTTTCCTGCTTCCATTGCCTGTTACTACAATACAGACTCCAACATAAGTGCGAATAGAAACCTTCTTTGCAATTTAATGCTGTCCAAATGAGTATAACAGAAGCTCGATCTTTACCTTGCACTGTGTACCCTCTACCATCGCATTTCCAGTTAATACTCGACAGCACGATTCAAAACTTCAGTGCACCAGCACCTCAATGACACCACTCGAAAGCGCTGCAGAACGCTTCCAATATACACTTACGATGAGGGATATGCTAGTAAATGCCTCACTCTTAGCGTGTGTAGCTTTTTCTTCCATTCAGGAAAAGACAAGTATCTTAAAAAGTCGAATTTTAATTTGTCGACACTGACCACAGATCGTCATACTGCAGCTGATGTTCACCTATTGCCCATGTTATAATGCGAACGATAGAGCCACCTAACCTCACACATGCAACACCCCAAGGTTAGAGAGAGAGAGTCACATTAGATAATTTTTCCTGCAATTTGTCATTTGCGGTTGAGAAACAAATGAAGGGAAAACTCAACAGCGGAACGTATTTTGAAACGAAATGCGAATTGGCAGCTGGATCTTAACAGAAAATACGAGATAAAACATACTATAATTTATATTAGCCAAATATAACACACTACAGCAATTTCAAATAATGACTGCTCGTAAATACACTGACGGAAAAAAATTGGAACACCAAAAAATAGTGAATCTAGAGTAACGTAACTGTAGGAATACGTTTGTCTAGGTAACACATTTAAGTGATTAACATTGCAGGCTCACAAGTTAATGTAAGCGCCAGACAAGGCGCTGCAAAGCTAAAATTCTTGTACATTGATAGCCGGTGTAACCACCAATAATATTGAATTCAAGCATGAAAACGTATATGCATTGTGTTGCACAGGTGCCGGACGTATTTCTGGGGTGCAGTTCCATGCCTGCTGCACTTGGTCGGCCAATACAGGGACGGTTAATGCTGGCTGTGGATGACGGTGGAGTTGCCGTGCGATGATCTCTCATATGTGCTCGATTGGAGACAGATCTGGTGATAGAGCAGGACAACGCAACATGTCGACACTCTGCAGAGCATGTTGGATTACAACAGCGGCATGTGGGCGAGCGTTATCCTGTTTGATAACACCCCCTGGAATGCTGTTCATGAATGGGAGCATAATAGATCGAATCATCAGACTGATGTACCAGTTTCCTGCCAGGGTGCGTGCGTAACCACGAGAGTGCTCCTGCTGTCATTCGGAATCACACCCCCTTACCATAAATTCAAATGTAGCTCCGGTGTGTGTAGCACGCAGGCAGGTGGGTTTCAGGCCTCAACTTCCCTCTTTCTAACCAACACGCGGCCTCACTAGCACTGAGGCAGAACCAGCTTTCATTAGGAAAAAAAACAGACCTCCACCCCGCCCTCCAATAACCTCTCGTTTAACACCAATGAAGTCGCGAACTGCATTGGTTTGGGGTCAGTTAAATGCACGCTAGACGTTGTTTGATCTCGGAGCTGTCCTTGAAGTAAACGATCTGTAACAATTTGTTGTGTCACTGTGGCGACATCAGCTGCTAAAATTGCTGCTGCAGATGCAGTGCTATGCGCCAGAGCCATACGCCGAACACGATGGTCTTCCCTCTCGGCAATGCCACGTGGCCGTCCGGAACCCTGTCTTCTTACGGCGGCAAATTATCGTGACCACAGCTGCCAGCAACCATATACCGTGGTTGAATTCCTGCCAAGCCTTTCTGCAGTATCGCGGAAGTAACATCCAACTTCTCGTAGCCCTATTGCATGATTTCGTTCAAACTCAGTGAGGTGTTGACATCGGCGTATTTGTCACCTTAATGGGATTCTTGACTAACATCATTTCACCACGTCCAATCGCAATGGTAGTGAGCATTAGTGCTCACTACCGGTACAGCGTGTATTTAAAGCAAACATGATTTGCCTCCTAATAGTTTCGTTACTAACGCCACCCTTATACGATCGGCGCGAAATCTGAATAAACATAATCTCTCAGATGTAGGAACACGCCTACCAACTTACGATTATGTCGCACAACTCCTTCTTGTTGTTACGATTTTTTCGGTAAGTGCACGTATTTCGTATCTGAATAACACCTCAAAATTGACCACGTATAGGTCATAAATCCACTGAAATGGTTCAAATGGCTCTGAGCACTATGGGACTTAACTGCTAAGGTCATCAGTCCCCTAGAACTTAGAACTACTTAAACCTAACTAACCTAAGGACATCACACACATCCATGCCCGAGGCAGGATTTGAACCTGCGACCGTAGCAGTCGCGCGGTTCCAGACTGTAGCGCCTAGAACCACTCGGCCACTCCGGCCGGCATAAATCCACTGAGAAACAGATAATTTAGTTAAGAGCGTTATGTTATCGTAAATGGTTTTTACCACAAAGTGATTCCGAAATATGACCCTGAGCAGCTCGAAATAGTAAAAGCAATATGCGATTACGCAGATATAAGCATCTGATAATTTTTTGGTGTAAATATATGTAAGTGCACTAACGATCTTTAAAATGAAGAGAACTGAAGAACGGATTTATGAGATAGTCATGAATCGAAATGACTTCAAAAAGCAAGTTACTCGTTACTATAGCAGGCCGAGCAACTATTATTGAACGCTGCGTTACACTTCAAAGTGTCACAGATAAATGGCCGGCCGGGGTGGCCGAGTGGTTCTAGGCGCTACAGTCTGGAACCGCGCGACCGCTACGGTCGCAGGTTCGAATCCTGTCACGGGAATGGATGTGTGTGACGTCCTTAGGTTAGTTAAGTTTAAGTAGTTCTAAGTTCTAGGGGACTGATGACATCAGAAGTTAAGTCCCATAGTGCTCAAAGCCATTTAACCATTCTTGAACATATAAATGACACTATTTTTCAGCAAAGTCGCCAAGTAAAATGATGGGAACGTTTTGCCGATAGTTCTGTTCCTCGGCGATACAAATCCGCTCCTTTGTCACGGAACCATTCGAGAAACACTGCGTGAACGTCCTCATCTGCGGAAAACGTTTTTCCCCGAGATGTTCTCTCAGCTTACCGGAAATCGCATCTTCCTTCCTACCCAATCAGAATCACCCACGTAAGTGTAGCCTTGGTCAAATTTTTAGCATCATTTCTCTACGCCTGGACGCTATATTGCATCTGGTCCATATGCTCCTAGAACTTCACGGCTAATGTGAGTACAGTGTAAACATTTTGCCGACAAGAATCGTACTGTCCCGTGTATTTCAGTTTTGGAGTACGTTTCCACTTTCCCTCACTCACACACTGCGATGCACCTGTTATCCGCATCACAGCAGAACTGTCTACAGGAAACCTGGAACATGTACGCCCTTCTGACAATGCGTCACGGTCGTTGCGCGCATCGGGCGACTTGGATAACTTACTTCCTGAAATCCCTACTTATTAGAGCGTGTGTCGCAGTTTAGTGTATCGTACGAGAAAGAGAGAGTTCTTGGAGGCGTGGGAGGAGGGGGGCGGAGGAGAGATGTCGGGCCTAACTTTGTTACACCAAGCGTGTCACTATTCATCATTTACGCAAATCACAAAAAAATGTAATACGGAATGAACATACTGGGAACTGAAGTTCCTTGCTCTTCAGTACGAGTCCTGAGCCCCGAAACTATTGTCATCCCTTTGCAAAAACAGACATAATGTCTTATGGGATAACAGCAATCAGTGATTTTATAAAGTTACTTAAAATCTGTCTTGATTGCTACGTCACGTGAAAGTTGCTGGATTTGGACGAGTTACTCCTGTAACTGAAATATCAGATCTGAAGATGGTTCTGAATGAACCGAAACCGGTCATATGAATAAAAAAAAAATTTGCAATCAAGACGGATTTTAAGTAACTTTATTGTCATCCCATTCTATACGGTATTCAATGTTAGCTTACACATCACGGTTCTTTACTAGGAGATGGGGCGAACCTACATCTAAATGTATGATTACTCTGGGATTCACAATTAAGTGTCTGGCAGAGTGCTCATCAAAACACCTACAAACTGCTTCTCTACCGTTCCACTCTCGAACGGCACGCGGGGGGAAACGTGCACTTAAATATTACTGTGCGAACTCTGATCTCTCTTATTTTATTATGGTGGTCGTTTCTTCCTATGGAGGTGAGACGCAAAAAATATTCTTGCAGTCGGAGGAGAGAGATGGTGACTGAAATTTCACGGGAAGGCCCTGTCCAAACGAAAAAGCCTCCAATTCACGTATCGTCTCCGTTACACTCCGTCACCTGTTTCGCGAGAACACAAAACGATCTGCCCTTCTTTGAACTTTTTCGATGTCCGTCGTCAGTCCCATCTCACAATGGATTCCACAACAGTTCTCCAGAAGAGACTGGATAAGTGTATTGGAAGTAGTCCTGTAGACCTGTCGAATTTTGTTAGTATTCTGCCAATAAATGGCAGTCTTCGCTTTGCTTTCCCGTCAACATTATCTATGCGATAGTGCCAATTTAAGTTATCCGTAATTGTAATCGCTAAGTATTTAGTTGAATTTACAGCCTTTAGATTTGTGTGATTTACCGTGTAACCGATATTTAGTGGATTTCTTTTAGTACCCTTGTGGATGACTTCACACTTTTCATTATTTAGAGTCAATTGCCACTTTTCGCGCTATACAGATATCTTCTCTAAATAATTTTACAACTTGTTTTGATCATCTGATGACTTTACAAGACGGCAAATGACAGCATCACTTGCAAACAATTTAAGAGGGCTACTCAGATTGTCTCCTACGTCTTTGATGTACTTATATTACTTCTGTTTTTCTCGATGAGTTTCCGTCAGTTACTACGAACTGTGACCTTTCTGACGGAACTCGCTAATCCAGTCGCACAATTGAGGCAATACTCCATAGGTTCAAATGGCTCTGAGCACTAAGGGACTTAACATCTATGGTCATCAGTCCCCTAGAACTTAGAACTACTTAAACCTAACTAACCTAAGGACATCACACAACACCCAGTCATCACGAGGCAGAGAACATCCCTGACCCCGCCGGGAATCGAACCCGGGCGTGGGAAGCGAGAACGCTACCGCACGACCACGAGCTGCGGACAATACTCCATAGGTACCGAATTTGAATAGAAATCGTTTGTGAGGAACTGTGTCAAAAGCCTTCGATAAGTGAAAAAGTATGGAATCGGTTTCATATCCCCTGCTGATAGCACTCATTACTTCGTGACAATAAAGAGCTGACTGTGTTTCACATGAACGATATTTTCTAAAGCGTTTCCTTCGAAGTAATTCATAATGTTCGAACCCAGTACATGTTCCAAAATCCTAATGTAGATCGACGATAGTGATACGGATCTGTAATTCAGCGGGTTACTCCTCTTTCCCTTTTTGAGTATTGGTGTGTCCTGTGCAACTTTTCTCTCTTTAGGTACGGATCTTTCGACGAGTGAGCGGTTGTAAATGGTTGCTAAATATGGAGCTATTGTATCAGCACACTCACGAAGGAACCTGACTGGTATACAAACTGCACCAAGCTGCACCGGAGGGCTTGCCTTTATTAAGTGATTTAAGGTGCTTTGCTACACCGAGGATATCTACTTCTGAATTACTCATGTTGACAGTTGCTCTAGGGTCGAGTTCTCGAGTATTTACTTCGTCTTCTTCGGTGAAGCAATTTCGGAAAACCGTATTTAGTAACTCTGCTTTAGTGGCACTATGATCAGTGACTTCACCACTGCTACCATGCAGTCAAGGTATTGATTGATTGTATCTTGCCGCTGGTATACTCTTTGGGTTTTCTGCCAGATTTCGATACAGAGCTTCGTGGTGGAAACTATTAAAAGCATCATTCATTGAAGTTCGCGCTAAATTTCGAGCTTCTGTAAAACTTCGCCGATTTTGGAGACTTTGCACCCTTTTAATTTTGGGATGAACATTAATAAAATCGACAAACTGCAGAGACAAATTCCTGACTGGAAACGGAAGAAAAAAGATCGTATGAACACGTGTCTGGAAATGCGTGTTGTCACAGTAGATGGAAGTTCCTCTGACTACGTGACATCCGTTCCGTATGTGTTGCAGGCTGTGTGATTCACGCAGCTGTGTACTGTAGGCAGCAGAATGTTGAAGTATTTACGTCGACAACATGCCGAGATTGTGTTCGTGTACGGCCAAGAAGACGGAAACGGTCGAGAGGCAGCACGGCTATACCAAAGCAAGTACGCTCACAGTCACCAGTCACATCACACAACATTTTCGGGCGTTCGTTTGATCATGGGTCCTTTCAGACAGATGAACATGGAGTGAGGAAGCGGATTGTGCATACACCACATTTGGAGGGCCGCATTCTCCAGGATATTGAGACGAACCCTAGTACAAGTTCCAGGCAAGTGGCCCGCCAACACAGTGTAAGCCAAAGTACGTTTATGTGTATCCTGCATGGCAGGTATATGTGAACGTATGCATTGCATCGCGTGGAGGACATTTTGAAGATCTGTTGTAAATTGTATAGGATGCGCTGTGTACTGGGACGATTTGTTGCCGTTGCAGGCACACCGTCCAATTCCAGATTCATCTTCATAGGACCTTTTTCTTTTCCCCATTTCCAGTCCGGAATCCGGCCCTGCAGTTTGTTGGTTTTATTAATGTTCACTCTCTATGTCTCTCAATTGACACTGATCCGATTTCTTTGAATTCAAACCAGATTTGGTCTACACTTCAATAATCAGATTGGAAGGAGTGGAAATTGTCTCTTAGAAAGGCACCAAGCGAATTTTAACTGTTTTTTTTTTTTTTTTTTTTTTTTTTTTTTTTTAACAGATGTACTTTGCATTCATCTTTGGTGGGTTTGGATTTTACAGTAATCAGTCTCGCTACAACAGATCCGTGGTCACTAATTCCTGTACTCGTCATGATACTCCCTATTCGCTCAGGATTATCTGTTGCATTTTTAAATATTTGTACTTTGGGTGTGTTTATGGTGGGTTTGGATTTTACAGTATTTAGCCTCGCTACAGTAACTTTGTGGACAATAGTCCCTGTATCAGTCACTATGCTCGCCATTTGCTCAGGATTATTTGTTACTAAGAGGGCAAGTATATTTTCACAACCATTTATACCTCGAGGTGGTTCCTCATCTAACTGTTGAAAATAATTTTCTGAGAAAGCATTCAGTACAATTTTGGGCGATGTTTTATGCCTATCGCCGGCTTTAAACACGTACAGGCAGGATTACCCCATTATTTCCAATGCTAGGATACTATTCCAATATCGGAGATCCTTGGCAATAGTGACGATCTAAGAAGGGGAAAATACGCTGAAGACGTGAACTGAAGTTGTGTTTGGGAGAGCTTTGGACTAGAATAGTCTTGTGCTGCTGTGTTAGGTATACTGCTGGGATGGTGTAATGGCTAGCACACCTGTCTAGTAAGCAAGGAGGCCTGGGTTCAAGTTCTGGTTGTGACACAAATTTTAATTCATTTCTCCAGCTTCTGTCATTACCTTAGATAAATATGAGACTCAAACGTCTCAAGGAAAATTTAATTATATCAGATCTATATTTGAAGTAAGACTCAAGTTTTCTTGACCTGTTCAGGAATTGTGTCATCTGAGTCATGGGTTTGATAAACAAAGCTAATTATTACTTAATTCCGGTTGTCAAGTATAACCTCTACTTACGTTAACTCACGGGAACTGTCTACTTCAATTTAACTGCAAGGTAAACTACTTCTGACAGCAAGAAACACTCCACCACCAACTGCATTTAATCTATCCTTTATGAACACAGTTAGATCCTTTGAAAAAATTTTGGCTGAACTTATTTCTGGCTTGAGGCAGCTTTCTGCATCTATAACGATTTCAGCTTCAGTGCTTTCTCTTAGCACTTGGAGCTCTGGTTCTTTCCCAATATAAATACAAAAATTTCAACTACAATACCAGTTGTTGCTAGGTCTACCTTTCTGTGTTTGCCCTGCACCCTTTCAGATTGACACTCTTTCTTTAGTTTCCTGAGACCCTCTAACATAAAAAAACAGCCCAATACCCTCCACACAGCCCCCACTACCTGTGTGGCCATTTCCTGTTTGTAGTGGACCGCTGAACTATTAAGCAGAATCCGGAAACCCAGTACCCTTTGGCGCAAGTCGAGGATTCTGCAACCTACACAGTTGAAGAAGCATCTGAGTTTCAAAATCAGACCCATCACTCAGCTCTGTACCAAAGGATCACAGTCGGTTCCGTCGACAATGCTATATATGGCGAACTAAGCCCTCATCTCGCAAGCCAGGCTGGCAGTCTGACTACTTCAGCAAGCCTCCCGAAACAAAATAGAATTTTTTCGGATCCTAAGTGACACACTTCGTTCGTAATAACATGAACCACCACCTTTAGTTGGTCGCATCCTATGTTCTTCAGGGCATCCAGAGGCACCTGTTCCACGTCTGGAATAGCTCCTCTCGGTATGTACACAGAATGCACACTGGATTTCTTCCTCTCCTTGGCAGACATACCCCTAAGAGACCCCATTACGCCGTAACATTGGAACTTCCAACTACTGGTAATCACATCTTCTGTGAATGTCCAGATGTAGCAGGTGTCGAGAGACTTCCTCTGGAACAGGGCGAGCGACTATACCTGGCTCTGCCTGCCACACCTTAGGACAACCCCCCACTCGAGTACAGGCGAGGAGTCAACCTCAGTGCTGGCAGTACCCGGGGCGACCGCAGTACTGGACCGATCGGGGAACACATGGGTTGTGCTGGTTGTTCCTCGGATGTTCACATCCGCCCCCCCCCGCAAACCCCCATGAACAGTGGTGCCCATCGGCAACACGAGTTTCAAGCTGTGTGATCGAAGCCGAGACCGCCTGGAGCTCTGACCGAAGGGTCAACAACTCATCACACATCTGAACACAACCACTAAAGACGGCGAAAATAAACTCTAGACAATTAAGAAACGCGGAACTGTGGCTGATAAATAAACAAACACTCGCGAAATTAACGAGTTTGACGTAAAGAGCACAGAGGAAATTTAAAATAAGTTGTTTGTTATGAGAAGGTGTGTCAAACTCACAGACGAATGCGGTGTCCTTTGATGTGATGCTGCAGTAACGAAAGCTAGCACTCGACTGCGGGCCTGTCGTCTGTAGAGCTGAGAACCAGCTTAGTCATCCAGTTAGTTATAGGGAAGTGACACATGCCAGAAATGTTCAAGGCAATCGGTATCAGAGACGCTTGCCGCGAGTGTAATGTGGCTTGCGTAATCCGTGGCCAAACACGAAGTGCAGCAGGGTAAGCTAGTGCGGGGTTTGTGTCATCAGTTTGCTTGTGAATGAGGAAGTGAACACACGAACGGCTGGAGTGCCTCTGTACTGGGCTACAAGGGCAGGGCAGGGCAGAGCTCCGAGCATCGAGTGCAGGCTGTTTGCCTGCCACTTCTCGCTGCTGTGTACGGAGTACGGCGCCTGCATGGATGTTGTGCAATTACAGGCAACTAGTGCAGGCCGTGTTCTTGTCATTCTCTTGGTGCCGTGACAGAATGCAACGCCTGGGCTGATGCCCCGAAGTTACAAGCAACGGGTGCAGGCTGTCTGCCTCCTATCTTCTCACTGCCGATTATGGAGTACGTCACCCACGTCGACGCTGTGCCTGTCAAGTTCCAATAAGTGTGAATGCAGAAGCGATAGGATTATATTAGCATGGTATTCAGTTGTGGCTACAAGAGAACATGCAAGCCACCACGCCAGCAGTCGCTGGAGCGAAATCATTGTCTGCTTGTTCGCAGTGCTTGTGTTATGGTAGAGGCTATTTAGCATATTATGTGAATGTAGGCTTTCCTGGCGTATACTGCTGAAGAAGTCTTGTCGCTCTTCCATCCGGGTGCATGCGTTTAAATTCCGCGACTTTTCTATGAGCGTCATTGTCATCATCTTCTGCCTGCAAACTTCGCCAGAAGATGATGAGAATGATACCCATCGAAATGTCGCGGAATTTAAACGCATCCACCCTGATGGAAGAGCGACAAGACCTCTTCAGCAGTGAAGGCAGCCACTCGTATGGATGCCCGAGAAGACTTCATCAGCTATTCTGTTTGTTTTCCTCCTCACTGCTGGTGTTGGTGAGCAGTGTGACGGGTACGTAAAGTGTGCTTCCTTAATGTTTGAGCGTCGCTGTTTGGCAGACAATATCGTTGATCAGTATTTGGCTGACATCACTGGGCAGAAATTGCGGTTGGTGATGTATATGAGCGGCGCTGTGTTGCCTGTCTTTGGGGATCGTAACAGCATTGCCTTTTTAAGTTGGCTGTCATGTGTCATGTTTGTGTCATTTCTTGGGATGAATTAATATTGCCTCCTGATGCGAGTTTGTGTCTTTATTTAACTGTACATGCGAGTGCTTTGGTACCTAGTATAAGTGAGAACTTGTTTTGTCTAGTTCCCTTCTCGTTCACCCTCTGTTTTGGGATTAGTGTTAAATTTGGCTTGTCTTTTGCTTGCATATGCCTGTAACGGTGTATCGTTTAAGTCAAGTTTTATTGAGAACTTAAATTATGAAGCTTGTCACTATTCGCTTGCTTTTAAATATTTACTGCGCTGGTAGCGTCAAGATTGTCCGACACATGGTTAGAAATATGTGAAGTTATTGATATCAGGTTCCCAGGTTAACTGTGTAAGATTTAACGTGCCAGCTGCGCGAAGGGTATGTCAAGTGTTCAGTGTGTGGCAAGCTAATTGTTTTAAATTTGTTATGTATGTCTGTAGAGGGTTTTGTTTCGAAGATTTATTTTTGAAGAAATTGCTAACTAGTTGTAAATGTCTTTCGTTTCCTTGAGGAGAAAGTACCTCTGGTTGCGAAGTTGCTGTTCGAATGGTTCAAATGGATCTGAGCACTATGGGACTTAACTTCTCAGGTCATCAGTCCCCTTTAACTTAGAACTACTTAAGCCTAATTAACCTAAGGACATCACACACATACATGCCAGAGGCAGGATTCGAACCTGCGACCGTACCGGCCAGGCGGTTCCAGACTGTAGCGCCTAGAACCGCTCGGTCACTCCGGCCTTCTAAGTTGCTGTTACTATAACTTTAAATATTTGTTGTAATATTATTTGCTTTGAAACTGGTCATCAGTATTGCTTCATTATCACTTCAGTTGTACGACTGTTTCTTGATAACATACACTGAGGTGACAAAAGGCGTGGGATAGCGATATGCACATATACAGGTGGCGATAGTACCGCATACACAATATATAGAAGTGCAGCGTGCTGGCGGAGCTGTCGTTTGTTCTCAGGTGAATCATGTGAGAAGGTTTTGGACGTGATTATGGCCGCACGATTTCGGAAATATTTATGGAATTCAACATTCCGCGATCCACAGTGTCAAGAGTGTGCCGAGAATACGCATTACAGGCATTACCTGCCACCAAGGACAACACAGTGGCCAGCGACACCGAGAGCAGCGGCATTTGAGAAGAGTTGTCAGTGCTAACAGACAAGCAACGCTGTATGAAATAACCGCGGAAATCAATGGGAACCGGCATTAATCCCATCAAACATTTATGGGACATAATTGGGAGATCAGTTTGTGTCCCGAATCCTGTACTGGCAACACATTTGCAATTATCGACGGCAATGGAGGCAGGGTGGCTCAATATTTGTGCAGGGGACTTCCAACGATTTGCTGAGTTCATGCCACATCGAGCTGGTGCACTATGCGGGGCAAAAGGAGGTCCGACAGGTTATTACGAGGAATCCAATGACATTGTCACCTGAATGTATTATGGCTGCTTACTTTTTTTTAATGTGCCTGTAGGAATACAGCAGTTTTTGTCTACCAGTTGTAAGGTGAATGATTTGTTTTGTTACTGCGAAATGTAATGAAATATATCTGGAGACGTAACTGTGTTACTATCACCTGTGGTGAAATCGCTCTTACACTGACGAGTAAAGTTTGGATTCTGTTTTTATCAAGAAATCATGAATTAATATTATGTCCAGTAGAAGCATCTCCCGAAAATAACTTACCATTTTTGTGCATAAACAAACGATTTCCATTGGAGAAAATCACCTTAAGTAGCAGGCAGCATTCTTAATTGTGAGGACGGCTAGTAATACGAAATATTATTGTGCGACAATACAGAGTGGGTGTACTAAAGAAAGAGAGGTACACGAGCGGGGCGGTTGGCTCCAGAGCTGGAATTATACAACCAAGAGGAGGCGGGCGGCGGCTGTTGCCGGAGGAATCCGCAGGACGTCCTGTGCCTAATGCTCGACTGCCGGTAAGTGCGCGCCCAGTCCACACAGAAGCGCGAGCCTGCGTGCAACTCGTTAACCCGAAACGGAGCCAGCATGCAAAGGAAACAGACGGACACACGCCCTGAATCGAGCGTGCGCCTCTACTAATAACAAGGGTTCAGTCTTGGATCCCTTATTGTTCTTAATATGTATTAACTACTTGCCACTCTATATTCATGAAGATGCAAAGCTCGTTCTTTTTGCTGATGATGCAAGTACAGTAATCACACCCAACAAGCAAGAATCAGCTGAGGAAATCGCAAATAATGTCGTTCAGAAAATTATTAAGTGGTTGTCTGCAAATGGACTCTCATTAAATTTTGAGAAAACACAGTTTATACAATTCTGTACAGTAAATGGCATAACACCTTTGATAAATATAGACTATGAACAGGAGTCTGTTGCTAAGGCAGAATACTCACAATTTCTGGATGTGTGCATTGATGAGAAATTGAACTAGAAGAAACACATGATCTGCTGAAACGGTTAGGTTCAATTACTTACGCTATCATGGTTATTGCAAATTTTGGTGATAAACATATCGGTAAATTAGGCTACTATGCCTATTTTCATTCACTGCTCTCATAAGGCATATTTTGGCGCAATTCGTCACTAAGAGAGAAAGTACTCATTGCACAAAAGCGTGTAACCAGAATAATAGCTGGAGCCCACCCAAGATCACCTTGCAGACATTTATTTAAGCAACTTGGGCTATTCACGATACCTTCGCAATACATATATTAACTTATGGAATTTGTCATTAATAACCCATCTCAATTAAAAAATAACAGCGAAGTGCATTGCTACAACACTAGAAGAAAGGATGATCTTCGCTATTCTGGATTAAATCTCATTTTGGCACGGAAGGGGTGAATTATGCTGCCACAAAAATCTTTGGTCATTTGCCAAATAACATTAAAAGTCTGTTAGATAGAAAACCAACATTTTATAATTTTAATTAATATTGTGTACATACTAGTTGCTGGTGAGGAGGAAAGTTAGTATTTAGTATTTTATTAATGATCTCATTCATAAGCAGCCATATCACAGTCATCACAGTCGCTTAAAAAAGTTATAATTAAGCTTTAGTTGTTTAATCAGAATCGGACGATGACTCTCCTTGTCCGCAGTCTCGATGATTCGAAGCGATCTGCAATCCTGTGTAAATAAAATGTCTTGGTTTCTTGCGTTGCGTAGTCAGTCGGGAAACTTCAGATCAAGCGGAAAGTTTGCTTTGAAAGAGTTTAATTATTCGGTGAAATAATGGAGCTCTTGGATCTAATAATTGCAGGTTCGTTTCCAATTCATCGGAAGTTCCCTTCCGATTACCAACGAAACGACACCTCCGTGGAAATTTCGAATTGAAGGATACATATATAATGAAATTCCTTACACACCTTTGATGTAAATGCTCAGTATATATTTTCTTGAGTAGTATACAATATATTTTCAATCTCTTTCTTCCAGAAATCTCGATAGCAAAATTACAATTATTCAGTGCGGCTATTCGGCGCGGAGAAGATCCTAGAAGTCCTCTCAACACACCAGAGAGAATATTTCAAAGAGTAATTATGCGCTCATGGAATAGTAATAGTACTGTACTACTTTGCGCATCGATTCTGCGAGTATATGGATGGTCAAGTAGGAAACGTAATTCCCTCACAGAATTGTGCAGGGATAATTAGTAGAATATAAAGAGATATTACAATTTAAAAGCAAATTAAAAGAATTTATGAATGACAACTCCTTCTACACAATAGATGGATTCTTAGATATGATGTAGTAATTGTAAAAAAAAAAAAATAAAAAATAAAATAAAATAAATAAAAAAAATATTTTGTGTAAAGAAAACTTCTGTTAAAGTGACACGTTCCACATCATTACGAAATGTCGTATTCATGAACTAAGGAACAAGGATTAATGTATGATGTATGTATGTATGTGTTCAACAAATCCTACTGGCGGACGCTACAAGAGAGGGGTAGTACAGGGTGTCTGTTATTATTAACGTTCCAGTTTCAAAACTCCGTAGAAAGAGAACCACTGCTCAATATGAAGTCAAATTTGAACAGCATATTATTGAAGCAGGGATAACATTATGCAATTAAAAAAATTAACAAAATTTGGCCAGTGGAGGGCGCTGTAAGCGTCGAAAATGCACACAAACAGACGCGCGCCACACGGCTGTTCCTCAGTTTGCGTCAGAGACGGCCAACATGACAGTCTCCATGAAGCGCCGCGCCCTGCTGGTCAGGCTCTTTTACAAGAAAGGACATTCAAGGGTACGAAAGTAGGCATTTGTCCAATTTCTGAGAAGAGTCTGGAGAAAATGATTGCAATATTCGAAAAGATAGATTATTTTGAAGTGGCATAGGGAGGAAAGCAATCGATCCGTCCTCTTTCGTAGATGTGGCCGCAGCAGTACACGAAGGTCGTGCGGTGGCATGCGAACATGCCTGAACACCCATTTGGAGTTCAGCGCATCCACTGGAACCAGTAGAGACCGTTCAAAACCATTCCACGAATTATGAACGTGATCCGAAGCAGCAAAGTGTTTCGGTCCCTTGTTTGGCGTGATCACAAAGAAGCACGACATTGATAGATGTTTGAATAAAACGGCAAAGGGTTCCTGTAAGATCTTTCAGTTCGGCAATTAGAATTTTAAAAATGTATCTGTACTTAGACAACCTGTGAAGTAGTCCTAGGCGCCTACATGCAGGCAACTGAGATAAGAGGTGTGTCAAAGGGTTGCCTACCTGGAGGCACCTCAGTCTACTTTAGAGGCCCTCTCTGTACAAGATAATTTTTAAAATTCTCAATAAACGTGGACGGGTACCACCGAGGGTTTTGCCGAAGTGAAGAGTCCTAGAGGGAAATTTTGCCGTTTTATTCACGCATGTGTCAATGTCCCACTCCCCCATGATCACGCCATAGAAGGGTGCGAAAGAGGAGGGATGAAAAAGCATACACACCCTTTGTTGCTTCAGACCACGTTCAAATTTCGTCAAATGGTTCCGAAAGGTCCCTAGTGGTTCCAGCTTGTAAGCGAGATCAAAAACTGCGGTCTCGCTGCAATCCAAGGGGGTACGATCACGTTCGGTGGGGACAGAGCCTCGCAATGGCCTTGGGGAGGGACTAGAACGTCCGGGGGGTATCAGCAGCATCAGAAGTTGCTTAGAACGTCGTCCTCTTACTGTTCGCTCTGCGAACTGTAGTTGTCGATCGTGAAGCGCGTGGGAATCAAAGACCAAAGGAAAGAAGGGTTGGATACATAGGCGTCCTTTATGCCACCCCCTGAGGTAGTTTCGTGTCGATTCCGAGCGGTGGTGTGAGTGAAAAGATTTCCTCGATCACCAGTAAGAAAACTGCAACCCTTGGCATCACAGTTTTGACCTCCATCGCAGAGGCGTCAAAAGAAGGGGTTGAACGAGGATAAAGGGGGTGTGACGATCTTCTCATCGTGTGACACGTCCAGGTGGCACGGGGTAGAATTGTGGTGAAATTTGTTGGCAATGTGACATCATCAACCGGCCTTATACCCCACATGACCTTTTGATCTCTGGCCTATTTTCGCATGTATCGACACCTCGCTGCTCAACTATCGTGGAGCCCGAGGGTGACGTCGCAGGACACTACGCTTTTGCACTGTTACATAGAAAGCTTGTAGGCACTTTTGAGCCAAATTTAAAAAATCTGAGTCACAGTGTGGGAATATGACTGGGTTTCAAGAACGTGATCCTTTTTTCTGTATTGTTCAGTGTACTTTTCGTTTCGCCATGCTGGAAGATTTACACTGGAGGAAACAGACAGCCAGGCAGAAAGTATGATACCTCCCAGCAATCTGCCACCAGCGCGTGGTACAAAAGACTCCTCTCACAAAAGCACTAACATCAGGAATAGCCTGCGAAGTGGCTCAGCAGGAGATGTGCCATTCACAACCCTGTGGGCAGGCTCTACATTGCAAACAGTTTGAGACGCAGACTTGCTCTCAGGTGCATAATGTGCTATGAACCTTATTTTGGATGTCCGATATCGATTTGGTTCTCGTCCACTTTGTACTTTGGAAAAACAAAAGCGTACAGATTGTTGCTGGATATCAAGCAGGATTCCTACCATAAAACGTTGTCGGATTAAACAGTTCATAATCTTTGTTAGTGGCTGTTATAGCTGAATTGGGGTGTCGCGTTATTGTCGAACCTGAAATATAGGACAAGGAACAGGTATTAGTTACTGGAATTTGATCTGCAAGAAGATGAGAGTTGATAATTTGTTGCTGTTGTTGTTGTTGTTGTTGTTGCTGTCTTCAGTCTGAAGATTACTTTGATGCTGGTGTCGAAGCTGGTCTATCCTACATCTCTGCATAACTACTCCAGTTTACGCCTACTTGAACCTTCTTAGTACAGTCAAGTGACCTGCCTCTACAATTTTTACCTCCCAGACTTTCACATTACCAAACTGACGATTCCC
The DNA here is from genome assembly GCF_023864275.1 of Schistocerca cancellata. Lineage (NCBI taxonomy): Eukaryota > Metazoa > Arthropoda > Insecta > Orthoptera > Acrididae > Schistocerca > Schistocerca cancellata. The sequence continues at coordinate 702,917,959 of NC_064626.1, forward strand.
TGATGCCTCGGACGAGTCCTATCAACCGATTACTTCATTTAGTCAAGGTGTTACATTATTTTTACGTCTGATGACTTACAGACCTTAATCAACACATTTTACGCCTTTGTTGTGCATGAACGTGCAAGGTTCTCTGCTATGATCCGTAGAATGCAAGCCGCCTATTCATCTTACTTGCAGTTGCGGACATCTATCGTACCTTATCAGCCCTTCACCTGATTCAAGACAGTCGTTTACTCTTTCATACCCTGTGTTAACGTAGTCACCTTTACGCAACCTACACCCAACTTCTCCTATAATCTTTTATACCCATATTGATGTAAAAAAGCTCTCACACTACTCCCTCAGTGCTTCCCGTATCCGACACAGCTAAGTCCCCTCCACTGAAGGCCTCTTCATCATTTGTCGCCGCGAGGGGTAGCCGAGCGGTCTGAGGTGCCTTTTCACGGTCCGCGCGGCTCCCCCCGTCGGAGGTTCGAGTCCTCCCTCGGGCATGGATGTGTGTGTTGTCCTCAGCGTAAGTTAGTTTAAGGTAGATTAAGAAGTGTGTAAGCTTAGGGACCGATGACCTTAGCAGTTTGATCCCATAAGACCCTACCACAAATTTCCAAATTTTCCATCATTCGCCTTCGGTCATCGCCTTCTCCTAAACGCCCTTTCGGATATGGCGAAAATGTGTTACTGTCTGCTCAGAGAGTCTGCTTTCTATTGATATCCCTCGTCTGACGTGATGTAATAGTTCCTTGTCGCTGACATTTGCCGCCCAAGGTGCTCCCAGCAAGCGATTCCGACCCGAGGTGTCAAACGCGTCAACCCGCCTTTGCAGGCCTGCTTTCACTGCTCAGCACTCACACAAGACTACTGAACTTGGGAGAGAAGTAAGAGTAATCAGTATGGATTTGGTATGAAGCTTGATGTTTCTGTTGTGTCAAAATGGTTCAAATGGCTCTGAGCACTATGGGACTTAACATCTGTGGTCATCAGTCCCCTAGAACTTAGAACTACTTACACCTAACTAACCTAAGGACATCACACACATCCATGCCCGAGGCAGGATTCGAACCTGCGACCGTAGCAGCCGTGCGGTTCCGGACTGCGCGCCTAGAACCGCTAGACCACCGCGGCCGGCTCTGTTGTGTCAGATACGGCCCATTGTACACATGATTTGCCTCTCCGTCCCTTGCTACCGTCCGACGCGTAGGCCGCCGTTAACATCACGACACAAACGCCTGCGTTTGGAACGGTTCCGTGACTGGGAAGACGACTGCTCATGAATCGTGTCTATCACTTTCAGCGTTAATTCACGTTTCTGAAATACCCCAGATAAACATCGCCGTCGAGTACGGCGGCGACATAGGGAGAGATCCCATCCTTCCTATGCGATGTTGTTCCTGGCGTGATGTTGTGCTGAGCCATGGGGTATGACATCGGATCACAGGAGGTAGTGACTGAGATAAATTTGGCGGCAAAACACTGCGTCATGGAAATCCCTTGTCCTCATGTGCTGCCTCTCACACGACAGTATTGTGGTGTCATTTTCCAACAGTAAACTGCTTCTTCACATATAGGACGGGTCTCTACGAACTTCTGTGATACTGAGGTGTTCCTAGAGCCAACAAGACCCCCGGATCCGTGCACGATAGACTCGGACGTCAATTCTGATCCAGTGTCAGTACTGAGGATAAAGCAGTTGTGGACCAACGTGCCTCAGGAGAGGATACAAAGGCTTTATGACACCTTTCCCAACCAAATCAGTGCGCACATCAAGACTTGAGGGGCTACAACGTAATGTTAATAAGTAGTCTCATACTGCCAAGTTGTTTCTGAATTAAACTCGATTTCCTAATCACTGAAGTAATATCACAGACACTGTCAACCCGCGAAACTTCATTTAGTTTCCTTCTCCCCCACCGGGTGCTTTTGTCAGGCAATGTGTTCAGATCATGAGTAATATCCTCTATTCCTATGCTAACAACAACACACATTTTCCAAAAACTAGTCTTTCTGAAACCACTCCATGATAAGCTCGCAACAGATGCTTTGCAACCACTAAGAAAGTATGGCAGCACGCGCGACCTTGGGTGGTAGGGGTGGCAGCCCGGCACCATCACTATGGCAACGTTTACGAATTCCAGAGCTCCGACTAGCGCTAGAGAGTCGCTTCCACAAAATACGATCCACGTGAGTGAAATGTCAGAGACTTTCTTTTAGCTGCCTGACTACAGCGATTTGCAAATAGAGCAGCGAAGTAGCAGGTCACGAAGCCAAGCAGCGAGGCAGCCTGATGGACTTGCAGTAGAAGATGGCGGTCTGGAGCAGTCTACAGTGCTCGGTTTCGTTGATCCAGGGAAAGCAACATGACAACGAGCCAAGCGTTAGTTCAAATGGGTCCAAGCACTATGGGACTTAACATCTGAGATCATCAGTCCCCTAGACTTAGAACTACTTACATCTAACTAACCTAAGGACATCACACACATCCATGTCCGATGAAGGTTTCGAAACTGAGACCGTAGCAGCAGCGCTGTTCCAGACTGAAGCGCCTAGAACCACTCGGCCACAGCGGCCGGCCCTAGCGTTAGCTGCGGCGTGTTTTCGTCAACTACTGTTAAAGAAATTGTGCCTGTTGTGATCAGTGCAGTCTCATAGTGCAGACGAGTGTGGATTGGCCAAGAGATCATAGTTTTTAACACTGATTGGGCTGCTACAAGGCGTGGTATATTGAAGCCAAAGGTTATTGTATTGTTCTTGTGTTCAGTGAAATTTTAGTCTGTCCTTGTTGCTGGCATTCTATGTTTTGTTGTTCTCATTTATTGTGCCGAGCAAAGGCTTGGGCTGGTGTATTTTATTGGTGATTTTCGCTTCGTTGTTAATTTCTCGTTTAGTACTATGTTCTCAGCTTTTTGTTGGGAATACGGTAGGTTTTGTATTCCGGGTTCAAATGGTTCAAATGGCTCTGAGCACTATGGGACTTAACGTCTATGGTCATCAGTCCCCTAGAACTTAGAACTACTTAAACCTAACTAACCTAAGGACAACACACAACACCCAGTCGTCACGAGGCAGAGAAAATCCCTGACCCCGCCGGGAATCGAACCCGGGATATTCTGGGCTAAGATTGATTATTATGTGTTTCCTTGTGAGTTATTGCTTTTCCTATGTTTATTGCTTCCTTTTGCCGTGGCGCACACAGCCACACAATCTCAACAGTCGGATACCGTGGGAGAGTTAAGTGGCGCCTGCAACTTAGTGCTGGCGCGTTCCGCCAGCCGGTGCTAGAGGCGTTCCCTCCAAACATTCAATCAACCGCGAACTACGCACGCGCACGAGCCTTTTTCCAGCGCGGATGGTGACACTATGATATCACCATCCACCAGTCAGGGATCGCCAACGGCTGCCAACCATCACTCCGGAATCAGCTGTGGAAGGCTGGAGCCGCCGTGTTAAATAGCCGGAAGAAAGGGAAACAGGTGTCTTTCGACCCGTCGCAGACTGCCGCCCGGAAGATACTTCCACGCTGCCGGAACGTCCAGGTGTCGCGTCTTCGCTACGCAGGCCATCGACCCCGGACTCTGCGCCCGTCTACTTCCTCGGCATCCACCGGAAAGCATCGAGAGAAAACCCGACAAAGAAACGTAAATTCAGTTCAGTTTGCCAATATTCCAATTCAATAAGGTGGCATATTCTTTGGCTTGTTATAAAATTTTGGTAGGAGAAAAAGCCTTTTGTTTTCGAAAGAAAGTTTATCTTTTTGTAATAGAACAAATAAGCCCTCGGTCACAAATATTAAGTCAAAATTGACTAGGTTTCGACGCTACTATGAGCGTTGTCTTCAGAATTAAATTAACTGTTCTAGAACATGTTAGGTATATAATACATTAATAAAATTAAAGTTTGTACTGACTGGAAAGAGATGCAGTACTTACAAGTCACATTTCAAAAAATCTAAGCCGGAA